>NC_085137.1:240653482-241016827 GCF_035046485.1 Aedes albopictus | reverse complement strand
TACAGTCAAACCTCCATTTAGGTAAAATCTATTCAGATCCCTCCATTTAGGTAACGTTACCTAAATGGAATTTGATTGTGTTCAGATCAGTTGGAGTACTTATACCTAATCTATAAGGTTCACTTACGGAAAAAAGGTAGTGAGTGATGTTAAGGGGATATAAGGGGAGGGGGATGCAATGTTGAGACATACCCCCCCTTCCATGCAGTGTTGAAAAGTGGCAGTATCCAGCGTCATTTCCAGTTGAAATAGAGATAAGCAACCATCCTTCCATCATTCAATTGATATCAGCTCCAGCATTGATGACGTCAAACCCGACATCAACCTATCATTCACCTGTTTTTATTTTGGCCACCAAACCCAACAGTTGTTCGATGTTGGTCCAACAATGGCCTTACATACGATAAAAATTGACCCGACAATCAATATTTTTTCAGTCTGGCGGAATTTTGCATTTTTTTTTGTTTTTCGTGTTTCGTGCCCAGCAAGATCCACCAAAACCCCCGAAAACGCCCCTGAAGCCCCTCCCCTCCTGAAACTCCACATGGCCTCCTTTAAATCTCCTAGTAACTCTCCCTTCTTAAACTTCTTTGCAACCTTGTACTCCATTATAGGTAATAAACTGAATCCATTTAGGTACACCAAAACATCTATTTAGGTAATGAGTCGGGACTGCCTAAATAGAATTTTTACCTAAATGGATTCATTACCCAAATGGATTCAGTTTATTACTTAAATGGCGTACAAGGTTGCAAAGAAGTTTAAGAAGGGAGAGTTACTAGGAGATTTAAGGGAGGGTGGGTTTCGCAGAGGAGGGGCTTCAGGGAAATTTTCGGGGGTTTTGGAGGGTCTTAGATCAGAATTGTCGTTCAAAGTACTAGCTGGGCACAAAATACGAAAAAACTTGCAAAATTCCGCCAGACTGAAAAAAATATTGAATGTCGGGTCAATTTTTATCGTATGTTGGGTCATTGTTGGGTTTGGGGGCCGAAATAAAAACAGGTGAATGATAGGTTGATGTCGGGTTTGACGTCATCAATGCTGGAGCTGATATCGATTGAATGATGGAAGGATGGTTGCTTATCTCAATTTCAACTGAAAATGACGCTGGATACTGACACTTTTCAACACAGCATGGAAGGGAGGGGGGGGTGTATTTGCAGGGCATATCTCAACATTGCATCCCCTCTCCCTAAACCCCCTTATCACCACTCACTACTTCCTTCTCGTAAACCAACCTTATACCTAATCACAATCAAATTCCATTTAGGTAACGTTACCTTAATGGAGGGACCAAAATAGGTTTTATCTAAATGGATCCTACCTAAACGGAGGTTTGAGTGTAATGAATACATTTAGGTAAAAATTCTATTGAGGCAGTCCCGACTCGTTACCTAAATAGAGGTTTTGGTGTAAAGCAAACTAACTCCAGTACCGAGCGTACAGTAGAGCACCATCTTCTTACTCTTCAAAAGAAGAAATTGTAGATTGTAGTGTAGATTGTAGTGATTCCGATAGAAACTCTTGGAGGAATTCCAGAAGAAACTACTGATTAATACTAGAAGGAGACCATGAAAAAATCCGGAAGAAACCCGTTAATTAACTCCTGAAAGAATCCTCAAAATCTCAAAAAAGCAATCCTCAACAGGTCTTAGAAAGACCTTCCGGTAAAATCACATGAAGAAAACCTAGAGGAATCGAGGAAGATACTGCTAGATAATTTCTTAGAAGGAACTCCTACAGGAATCTTACAAAGATGCAATTCCAGAATAAACTCCTGAAGTAATATTGGATAAATAACTAACACTGGATGAAAAATTGAATGGAAAATCCCGAATGGAATTCCTGGAGAAATCTCAGAAGATACTCCTAATGCAGTCTCAGAAGAAAATCCTGACAGAAACCTAATATTCCTTAAAAAACTACCCTTCTAGGGTTTCTTTTAAATACAATCATTATGAGAATTCCTCTAGGAGTGCCATTTGAAAATCTTCCAAAAGTGTTTTGAGATTGCTTCAGGAGTTTCTTCTACGATTCCTATTTCAGTTTCTTCTGTGGAGGAGCTCTTGGATGTAGGGGGTTTCTTAAGACAAAACTAGATGCATTTCCTTATTTTTTTTCGTTTTTTGATTTTTCATCAAATAACGAAACAATTTTCTCAAAAGAGGTTCCCAAACACATTTGGAGGAGGTATCAAAACCGATTTTGAAAATATTGCTTCATCATTTAACCCGCTCAGTACCGACAGGCAAAAACACATGGAACTTTTTTTTTGCACTTCCACATCTCAGTAGTCAGTGAACCAAATTTCATAATTTTTGCGTCATCGGAATCCTACACTATCCAAAAAACCAATTGGAGTATCAGTGTAGCTTTCAGTGAGAACCATGCGAATACATTAGTTCCACATTTTTAACTTCTTCCGGTTCCATTTTGTTCCCAGATTGGTTATGTGTACCATGTCTTTGTAGCGAGTTCTCTCGGAACCTCGACAAGATAGCAACATTATGTCTTCGACAAAGTTGTTCAGAACAACAATTTCTTCCTGGTGATGGATTTCAAAGTTCCGAATTTCACCACAACGTGGCATTAGTGTACATAGTTACTTCCGGACGAATTTGATGGGATCTAGCGCTAGATAGAAGCCAGATAGGAAGGTACGATCTTTGGCAAAGTTTTTCAGGGCTACGAGTACTTCCTGGTGATGGATAGTATAGTTCCGAATTTCACCACCATGTGGCGCTAGTCTACATAGTTACTTCCGGTACGAATTTGATGAAATATTGCACGCAATTTAAGTCAGTTGGAAAGGCAAAATTGTTCAGGACTACGTGTCTATTGGGTTTCAAATTTTACCGCCACGTTGTGATAGTGTACAAAGTAACTTCAGACACGACTTTGATGAGATGTGCAAATAAAATTCAGGCTAGATAGGGACTTCTGTGAGACTCACTCCAAAGATTTTTCTGATAATTGCTCTAGCTATTCCTATGGAAATTTCTCTCGGAAATTCCAACAGAGAATTAATTGCTCACGGAAATTCCTACACCCAGGGTTTGTCCAGGGTTTTTTTTTCAAGGATTTATTTGGCAATTTTATTAGGTTTTTTCAGAGATTCCTTCTGGAATTTCTTCAGAAATTTATTCATGCATTTCTTCAATAATTCCTTCGGAAATTCATCCACGTATTCCTTTAGGAATTCCTCCGGAAATCCATCAATGGATTTCTTCAGAGATTCCTTAAAATATTCTTCAGGAAATTCCCCCTCCAAGGATTCCTGTAAATATTTCTTCGAGAATTTATTTAACGATCTCTTTGGAAATTTCACTAGGGATTTCTTTGGAAACCCTCCCTGTGATTTCATCCTAAATTGCTGCAGTCGTTTTTACGGGAACGCCCCACGGAAACGCTTCAGGGATCCCTACAGAAGTTCCATCCGAATTTCTTCCAGGGAGGAAATTGCTTCTGGAATTCCTCCAGGGTGTCCTTCTGATACTCCTGCAGGCATTTTTTTTCGGAATTCCCTCTAGTAATCTCTTTGGGAACTTTTGTAGAGCTTCCTTGAAATATTCTTCCAGAGATTCTTCGAGAAATAGTTAACGAACTCATACAGAAATTCTTCAAGATATTCGGAAATATCTTCAGAAATTACACCAAGAATTGTATGGGTTTTTGCCTTTTTTTTTTTTTCCCTTCTAAACCATAGGGGGATAAATCTGCTCATCAGACACCCTAACAGGAAGGTTAGGGTAGTGTGGGGATGAGGCCGTCTTCTACAATGCCGGTAGAAGCCAGGACTACTCTCTCCTCGACCCACTAAAACACATTCCTATGGTCGCCAAACCCTACGTCTCTCCGGAACCACCAAGAAGGTATTGCTTCAGAGAGGGGCTAGTGCATATCGCACCCTCAAGGTTAGCTGCCGTAGCCTAGCAGCAACGAACATCGATGACTCGCATTGGAGAGTCCATCACGATAGCATGCTGGCGCTTAGCCAGTTTCCCGAGTGGTCCTCGCCACTCCCTTTGTCCTCGGAAGGCGGGCAGGGTCAACCCCGCCCGCGCCCTACTGCTGAGCGGACATCAAGAACTGATGCCCACGTGCAACCCGATCTGACCTGCCCGCAAAGGAAGGGTATCACTACCCTTCAGGCCCTATCAGATGCACCCGTAGGTTGCAGACAGCAGGATCTCACCTACCCCGACCCTTGCCGGGGACCCCTTTCCAACCGCGGGCTCAGATCCAACCCAGTAGACCGACGCCACGACAGCACCGCTACCGGGACTTCCTCTCCGCGGCCACTTAATCGCTGTAAGGGTCGATCTCGACCGCAGGGCACCGGTATGACCTACGAAGCCGACTTCGAACCCCTGGACCACCTCTTGTACTGCATCTGGACTAGCCATTCTCCGAGTCCACGCGCCACCACCTCTGTAGCTCCCAGACGATATGGGTGATTGCCGTTGAAACGGCATTCCAGCTAATCTCATCCCTACACATTCTCTGGACCAAGTTGTCCGGAGTTGTGTCCTCCCCGCATGTGGCAAGCATGCGGTCACGCATTGTGCGAAAACGCGGGCACACGAACAACACGTGTTCCGCCGTTTCCTCTAAACCATTGCACACTGGGCATTCGGGAGAATCCGCATGCCCGAAACGGTGTAGATACTGTCGGAAGCAACCATGACCTGTAAGGACCTGTGTCAGGTGGAATGAAACTTCCCCATGGCGCCTATTATTCCAACTATCTACCCTCGGTATCAACCTATGGGTCCACCTTCCTTTGGTGGAACTGTCCCACGCGCGCTGCCATTTGACCATAGAGGCCATCCTGACAGTTTTGCGTATGCCTCTTGTGCCGCGCATTTCGAAGCACTCCATGTCCTCACTGATAAGAATGCTGATAGGCACCATACCAGTAATGACACAGAGAGCGTCGTGTGACACGGTACGGTACGCGCTTGCAACCCTCAGACACATAAGCCTGTAAGTACTTTCCAGCTTCCGTCGGTAGCATTCAGTACTTAGCGCGGTACCCCACGCCGGGCCGCCATACCTAAGTATGGACGTAGCAACACTAGCCAGAAGCTTGCGCTTACTGGCGTACACCGCTGAGCTATTGGACATCATCCGGGACAGTGCCGCAATAGCTGTGGAGGCTCTTTTACAGGCATAATCGACGTGGCTACCGAAGGTAAGCTTATCGTCGATCATCACGCCCAAGTGCTTGACAGAGCGCTTCGACAGGATAGTGCACTCTCCTACACTGATCTCCGTCTGCTGCGCCGACTGCATGTTGTTAACAACCGTCACCTCTGTCTTGTGGTGAGCCAGCTCCAGTTTTCTGGACCGCATCCACGCCTCCACAACCTTGATCGAGTGGTCGGTAGTCAACTTCACCTCCTCGATCGTTTCACCGTAGACTTCGAGCGTAATATCGTCGGCAAATCCGACAATCACCACTCCCACTGGGTACTCTAACCTCAACACCTCGTCGTACATGACATTCCATAACACCGGACCCAGGATGGAACCTTGCGGGACTCCTGAGGTTATGTGAAAGCACTTCCGACCCACCTCCGTGTCGTATACTAGTACGCGATTCTGGAAGTAGCTTCCGAGAATCTTGTACAAGTACTCCGGTATCCCCAGACGCAAGATCGCATCGGCAATAGCAGCCCAACTGGCGCTATTAAATGCATTCCTTACATCCAGAGTCACTACCCCGCAGAAGCGAATTCCCCTCCTCTTAGGCTCGAGTGCTTTCTCGGCGGTTTTTGTAACCGACAAGATAGCGTCTACGGTGGACCTCCCCTTCCGGAAGCCATACTGGTTGCTCGAGAGACCATTTGCGCCCTCAGTGAACTTCAACATTCTATTGAGGATGATCTTTTCGAGCACCTTCCCCGCCGTGTCAATCAAGCATATTGGTCTATATGCCGACGGGTCTCCGGGTGGTTTCCCCGCCTTTGGCAATAGTACCAGGCTCTGCCTCTTCCAAGCTTCTGGGAAAACTCCCTCGTCCAGGCATTTCTGCATAGCAGACCTGAACATCTCGGGAGCTTCTGCAATAGCTACTTTTAAGGCCAGGTTCGGAACTCCGTCCGGACCTGGGGCCTTACCTACGCTAAGGGACTTAGCTATCCCCGCAAGTTCCACATCGGTGACCCTTTCCTCATCGCCAGCCCCAGTCCCCGGCTGTCCTACGAAAGGAGGCCAAGGACTAGGATCATGACGCGGAAAAAGTCCTCCAATGATCCCCTCCAACATCTCTGGAGATTGCTCTGTAGGAGCCATCACACCTCTCGTCTTGGCCATAACGATCCTGTAGGCATCACCCCACGGGTTCGTATTGGCACTCTGACAGAGACCCTCAAAGCAGGCCTTTTTGCTTGCTCTTATCTCGGTCTTGAGCGCGGCTTTTGCAGCGGCGAACACCACCCGCCGTTCGTTTCGCTCTTCCTCTGATCGTGCTCGCTGCATCCGCCGCCTAGCCCGTAGGCAGGCGCGGCGCAGGTCCGCATTCGCGTCGGTCCACCAGTAAGCCGGTGGCCTCCCATTTCTAGGGTGAACTCTCCTAGGCATGGTCGCATCACACGCACGTGAGAGCACCGCTACCAGCTCGTCGCCGTCTAAACCGAGTAAGTTTCGCTCACGGCGGAGCGCTTCCCTAAATACCTCTTCGTCGAAGTATGATGTCTTCCACCTACGAGGGCTTGGCCTTGGCCTAGCCGCCTCTTCTTCTATCCGCTGTCTGCTGTTGTTGTAGTCGATACTGTAGCGAACCGCCAGGTGGTCGCTGTGAGTGTAGCCATCATCTACTCTCCAGTTCGAACTACTTGTTAGGCCAGGACTACAAAAGGTCACGTCAATAATTGACTCCGCTCCGTTTCGACTATAGGTACTCTTGGTACCGACGTTAGCCAAGTCGACATCTAAGATGGCCAGTGTTTCTAGCAGGATCTGACCCCGCTGGTTCGTGAAACGGCTTCCCCATTCCACAGCCCAGGCATTAAAGTCACCCGCTATTACCACCGGCCTTCGCCCTGTTAGCACGGTCGTTAAGCGGTCCAGCATTTGCGTGAACCGCTCGATCGGCCACCGCGGAGGCGCATAACAGCTACAGAAGAAGACCCCGTTTACTTTGGCGACCACGAAGCCCTCATAGGTAGTAGACACCAACTCCTGCACGGGGTATTTACCCGTCGTCCATATCGCCGCCATTTTCCTGGTCCCATCCGAGGCCCAGTTGCCGTTACCGGCGGGTACTCGGTATGGGTCCGAAATGATGGCGATATCCGTCTCCCACTCAGAAACCGCCTGACAAAGCAGTTGCTGAGCCGCATCACAGTGGAAGGGGGTTTTTGCCTTTCTCGTACACTAAGTGTACTGGAAAGGCTATATGTTCACTCCAAAAACAACTTTTCGATAGAAGGCCCGGAGGGTCAAGTCACATATACCAATCAACTCAGCTCGACGAATTGAGGTGATGTCTGTGTGTTTGTATGTATGTGTGTGTGTATGTGTGTGTGTGAGTATATGTGTGTACAAAAAAAACTCACATCACTTTTTGGCAGTAAACCTCAACCGATTTTAAAGACCAACGGTTCATTCGACGCGGAATCTGGTCCCATTGTTTCCTATTGAAAATGGTTCGGATCGGTCCAGCCGTTCCGGAGTTATGGCCATTTACGTGTTCCGGACCAGTACCCTTGTACATAAAAATGTAACAAACACATACATGCGACACATCAAACTGCGGCGTTTTGGATAACCTGATGAACAGTTAGCAAGAAAATAGTCTCAGACCATATCTGATCCGGTTGTGTTCCGGAACCGGTTCCGGGTGCTCCGCCGGAAGTGGCCAAATATAAAAGTGAACCAAATCCATGCATGCGACGCATCAAATTGCGGCATTTTCGATAACCTGATGGACAGTTAGCAAGAAAACAGTCTCAGACTATATCTGAACCGGTTGTGTTCCGGAACCGGTTCCTGATGTCCCGTCGAAAGTGGCCAAATATAAAAGTGAACCAAATCCATGCAAGCGATATATCAAAGCGCGACTTTTTTGATAACCCTATGAAAAGTTGGCATAAAAAAGACTCAGACCATATCTGAACCGGTTGTGTATCGGAACCGGTTCCGGATGTCCCGCTGGAAGTGGTCAAATATAAAAGTGATCCAAACCCATGCATGCGACACATCAAACTGCGGCATTTTCGATAACCTAATGAGCAGTTAGCAAGAAAACAGTCTCAGACCATATCTGAACCGGTAGTGTTTCAGAACCGGTTCCGGGTGTTCCTCTGGAAGTGGCCGTATATAAAATTTGACAAAGCTTTTGCATGCTGCACATCAAATCACGGCTTTTTCGACAACTTGATGACCGGTTATTGAGGAAGTAGGCTAAGACCACATTATGGACTGCCAGTAGTGCCGAAACTAGTTCCGGGTTTCTCTCCGAAAGCGGCTAAACATAAAATTGAACCAAACCAATGGCTTTTTTGATAACCTAATAAACTTTAGCAAGCAAATAGGCTCAGACTATTTAAGAGACTATTGGTAGTGTTCCACAACCGGCTCCGGGCCGGAAGTGACACCAAACCCATGCATGCGATACCTCAAATCACGGCTTTTTAGGTAACATGATGAACAGTTGCAAGAAAATAGACGCAAGCCATATCAGTGTGTTACGGAACCGAAGGGTCAAATGTAAAAGAGAACCAATACATGCGACATATCAATGACATATTCATTAGCAAGATAAACGGTTAACCAACAAAAAATCTCAGACCATATTTGGGAGAACCGGTAGTGTTCCAGAACCGGTGACAATACGAGTAACGCGTCGGAAGTGGTAAATATAGAAGGAAGCTAAACCATAGCGGCGTTTTTGATAATCTGATGAACGGTCAACAAGAAAATAGTCTCAGGCCACATCTAGAACTTGTAATAATAGGTATTTCGGAATCGGTTGCGGGTATTCCATCGGAAGTGGTTCAATAGAAGTGAACCAAAATCATGCATGCATAAAATCGCGACTTTTTCAAAAATTTGCCGAACGGTTAGCAAGAAAATAGCCTCAGATCACATTTATTTTCGGCTTTTCAGGTAACCCGATGAACAGTTGACAAAAACATAGTCTCAGGCCATATTTGAGACAACCGGAATCGTTTCCAGGTGTCCCGCCGGAAATTGCCAAACGTAAAATTTAACAAAACCCATGCAAACTGCACATCAAATAGCGGAATTATAAAAGTGAATTAAATAAATGTCAAAGCGTTAAATCAAATTGTGGTTTGTAAACGTTGGGTAAGATTATAAGTGAAGAAATGGCCAAAGTCTTTATATATGCGAGAGAACAAAATCGTGACCAAAGCGATCTCTTCAAATCACACCATTTCAGATTCCTGCGGTGTAAATGTATAGTAGGATGGATCAACGTTTTATGGAAAAATATAATTTAATCGCATCAACACCTCATACAGTTTTTCAATCTTCAATCTCCTTATGCTTCTAAAATTACTGCTCACAATTTGGGTGCGGCTGGTTGAGCCCTCACTCTTCTCATTGCGATTGAAATTTGAATGGAAAATTTACATTTTCTGCATTTTTCTCGTAGGAAGGTCAAATTTTACATGAATCGTGTTACCAATGATAATAAAATATAGCCCAAAGTGTGCTGAAATAAAAATTGGCGAAGATCACAAAGTGATCTGTGATTGTGAATAAAGTAAACCTTCTTCATGCATAAGCTGACGCTCACCCCGCTGCCGTAGTGGATGGAATGGGGTCATAATGACCCCAATACACGACTAGGGTTAAGGTGGTCAAGCAGTCAACTGAGAGGTCTGATATTTTTCTGCTCTGTTTTGCTGTTGAACTTAACATCGGAATGTGTATCATCAATAAGTTTCGAAAATCGACGATGGCTTTGTTAAAATTGTTGCTTTTCTATGTAAAGTGTTTTCAGGATTCAGGAACATTTTGGCTAACGTCGACGAAAAGTTCATGAGTACATATTCAACGAGAAAGGCACTATTACCACTAGGTGGATTAATCTGGGTTTTTTTTTTCAGCGATTGTTTGGAAAATACCTCTAAAAATTCGTTCGAAGATTCATTCACCGGCTATTTCTATGCCAAATTCTTTCTTGAATTTCTTCGGGATTTCTTCTAGTGATTTTTTGGGAATGCTTTTAGATTACTTTCAAGATTTATTTCGGGAATTCCTCTACAGATTCCGTTTGGGATCCTTGATTTTTGTTTTGCAAATCTTTCCAGGGATTCAAGATTTATTTCAGGAATTCCCTGCAAAATTCAATCAGCCATTTCTTTGGGATTTTCTGCAAGGATTCATTTAGCTGCTTCTCCTAGATTTCTTCAAGAAGTCCTTTAATCAGGTATACCTTTAGAGATTCTTTCAGGAATTTTCAACAGAGATTTTGGAATTTCTCTAGAGGCCCTTTTGTATATTCCTTCATGGACCCACCAGACAACCAGTAATCGTATTAAGCTGTTGCATATTATGATAAAGTGGAGTCCATATGCGTCCATATGTAAAATGTACGCATATCGTCTCCACTTTAACATCTTTTGCAACATCTTATACGATCACTGGTTGACTGGGCCTCGAGCGCTTTCTTTCTCCAATCTCTTCAGGAATTCCTCTGAAGGCTTCAGACATTTCATTTCAAATCACTCAAGAGATTGCGGAAAGAATTCATCTACGATTTTTTTTTTTTCAGGAATTTCTTATGGAGTTCCTCCATTGATTGTTTAGGAAAGTTCTTTAGGGATGCTTTCGGAATATATTTTGCAGGGATTGGTATGGAAATTCTTCCAGAAGTTCGTCCGTGAAGTCCCCGTAAGATTCCTACTGAAGTTTATGCATTCGGGAATTCCTCTCCAGAGTGCTGGAGCCCGTGGCGCAATGATAATAAATATGATATTAGAGCCAGACATTTCTTTGAATAACTTTACTATAACTTGTGTGAGTCACCATTATGACAATATCAAAACAATCTACTAAGAGATCCACGTAGCTTTTAAAAAAATTACACCGAAACATTAATTCTACTAGAATTGAATCCCTTGGTTGTGGTATCAATACATGGGGCGCATGCAGAGGTTAAACGAGGTGTTTCCTACAGGTGATTCCTGGATTATGATTCTGTAAAGAACTACATAATTTAAAGATGTTCTAGGTTATCCAAGAACTTAGGTTATCCAATAACATTCACAAGTAAGCGCCTTGAGATCTACAAGCGTAATCAAAGCATTGTTGTTACATCACTGATACGGTGCAACAACCTACAGGTCCTTGGAACATAGTTATAAAGAGACGTAGTTTTCAAAAATGTTCTAGGACATCCAAGAACTTCGAATAATGTACGGTGACAGGCCTGAAAATCTACGAGCGTAAACAATCAATTGTTGCTACATTACTGATGCAGTGTAACCTTCAACAGATCCATGGAGCATGGTTCTATAGAAAACTACTTTCCAAAGATGTTCTAGGTCATCCAAGAACATCCGCGAGTAAAGAATGTAAGATATACAAGCGTAATAAATTGATTTTTGTTACATTACTGATACGGTGTAACATCCTACAAGTCAATGGAGCATAGTTATATAGAGTCTTGATTTCCATGCAACCAAGAACTTCCGCGAGTAAAGGCCTTAAGATCTATAAACGATATCAATGGGTTACTGTTGCATTGCTAATGCAGTGTAACATACTGCAGGCTCACGGAGCATGGTTCTGTAGGGTCCTGATTTCCAAGGATGTCTTAGAGCATCCAAAAACTGGAACATGGTTCGGTTGAGAACTACTTTGTAAAGATAATCTTGGTCATCCAAGAACTTCCACAAGTAAAGGCCTGAAGATTTTCTAGCATAATCAATCAATGTGCACCTTCACTCGCGGAAGTTCTTGGAGGACCTAGAAAATCTTTGGAAATTATTTTTCAACAGAACTTTGCTACATGGATCTGTTGGACGTTACACTGCATCAGTAAGATGACCACAAACCATTGATTACGCTTGTTGACCTATAGATCTTTACCCACGGAAGCTTTTGGAGGACCTAGATTATCTTTGGAAAATAGTTCTCTACAGAACCATGCTCCATGGACCTTAGAATGTTGCACCGTATTAGTAATGTAAGAGCAATCCATTGATTACGCTTGTAAATCTTGGGACCTTTACTCGCAGAAGTTCTTGGAGGACCTAGAACATCTGTGTAAATTATTTCTATACAGAACTATGCTTCCTGGACCTGTAGGACATTACACTGCATCATTAATGTGACAACAAATTATTGATTACGCTTGCAGATATTAAGGCCTTTACACTTGGGAGTTCGTTGAGGATCTAAAACATCTTTGAAAATTATTTCTGCAGAACTTAACTCCATTACATTAGCACCTGTAGGACGTTACACTGCGTCAGAAATGTGACAACAAACCATTGATTACGCTTGTAGATCCTAAGACCTTTACTCTTTAGAGTTCTTGGAGGACCTAGATTATCTTTGGAGAGTAGTTCTTTACAGAACCATGTTCCATGGACCTGTAGAACATTCCACCGTATCAGTAAGAACGATCCGTTGATTACAATTGTTGATCTTAAGGCCTTAACTCGCGGAAGTTCAAAGACCTAGCATGTCTTTGAAAACGAGTTCTCTTCAGCACAATGCTCAATGGCCCTGTAGCATGTTGCATCGTATCAGTAATGTAATAACAATCCATTTAGTACTCTAGTACATCTTAAAACCATTTATTTATAAATAAAAGAAAATCGGGTTAAGTACGGTTCCTTTGAATTCCACTAAGAATTTGCATCCTTTGACAGATACGTATTTCGACCTCAACTGTAAGGTCGTCTTCAGTGTCTTGTACTTGACTCGACTCGACTGTCGAGTCAAGTACAAGACACTGAAGACGACCTTACAGTTGAGGTCGAAATACGTATCTGTCAAAGGATGCAAATTCTTAGTGGAATTCAAAGGAACCGTACTTAACCCGATTTTCTTTTATTTACAGATATTCCCCTAACAAGCCCAGGTTAATCATCATCATTTATTTATTCAACATCACATTTAAGACAAGATATAATCAACAATAGTTCGCCACAATACTCGGTTTGTGGCTGCCGCTCTCCATCCTCGGTCGCGCCCAATGCTCGCCAAGTCACGCTCCACCTGGTCCGCCCATCTTGCTCTCTGCACTCCAAGACTTCTTGTGCCAACTGGATCAGTTGCAAACACCAGCTTTGCAGGGTTGTTGTCCGGCATTCTTGCAACATGCCCTGCCCACAATCCTTCCGCCTTTGGCCACCTTCTGGATGCTGGGTTCGCCGTAAAGGGCAGCGAGCTCGTGGTTCATCCTCCTCCATCACACACCGTTCTCCTGCACGCCGCTGAAGATCGTCCTTAGCACGCGTCGCTCGAAAACTCCAAGTGCTTGCAGGTCTTCCTCGAGCATGGTAAATGTCTCATACCCGTAGAGGACCACCGGTCTTATTAGCGTTTTGTACATGGGGCATTTGGTGCGTGGGTGAATCTTTTTTGACCGCAGTTTTTTCTGGAGCCCGTAGTAGGCCCGACTTCCGCTGATGATGCGCCTCCGGATTTCACGGCTCACGTTGTTGTCAACCGTCAGTAAAGATCCGAGGTAGACGAATTCCTCCACCACCTCGAAAGTATCCCCGTCTATCGTAACATTACTACCCAGACGGATCCGGTCGTGTTCGGTTCCGCCTACCAGCATGTACTTTGTTTTGAGGCATTCACCACCAGTCCGACCTTTGCTGATTCGCGTTTCAGGCGGATGTACAGCTCTGCCACCGTTTCAACTGTTCTGGCAATAATGTCCATGTCGTCCGCAAAACACCGGATTGCAAATTGACCGGATTTTGTGAAAATTGTTCCCCGGCTGTTGAGCCCGGCTCGTCGCATCACACCTCCCAGAGCGATGTTGAAGAGTAGGCATGAGAGTCCATCACCTTGTCGCAGTCCCCGGTGACCCAAGTAACACACTTGTCACCGAAGAGTTACGGCGGCGCAGGATTTTGTTGCGCAGAAGTCACTGTGACTTACTTCTAGCAAATAACTGTTTATTTGTTAGAAGTAAGTCACGGTGACTTCTGCGCATCAAAAACCTGCGCCACCGTAACTCTTCGGTGACAAGTGTGTTTCTTGGGGAGATTCGAATTAACTGGATAGTTCACCCGAAACCCTTAGGCAGTTTTGCACACCGTCCATCGTTGTTTTAATCAGTCTAGTCAGCTTCCCAGGAAAGCCGTGTTCGTCCATGATTCTCCATAGCTCTGCGCGGTCGATACTGTCGTATGTCGCTTTGAAGTCGATGAACAGGTGATGCGTTGGGACATTGTATTCACGGCATTTCTGTAAGATTTGCCGTACGGTGAAGATCTGGTCCATTGATGACCGGCCGTCGATGAAACCGGCTTGATAACTTCCCACGAATTCAGTCGTTTCAGGTGACAGACGACGGAAGATGATCTGGGATAGCACTTTGTAGGCAGCATTCAAAATAGTGATCTCCCTGAAGTTCTCACATTCCAAATGGTCGCCTTTCTTGTGAATGGGGCAGATTACCCCTTCCTTTCACTCCTCCGGTAACTGTTCGGTTTCCAGATCCTGACTATCAGCCGATGCAGAGAGGTGACCAACTTTTCTGGGCCCATCTTGATGAGCTCAGCTGCGATACCATCCTTACCAGCTGCTTTGTAGGTTTTGAGCTGGCGAATGGCATCCTTAACTTCCCTCAGCGTGGGAGTTGGTTCATTTCTGTCCTCCGCTGCACTGGCGTCGTCGTTCCCTCCGTTGCCGTGGTCTCCCGTGCCTACGTTCTCCACGCCATTCAGGTGCTGATGGAAGTGCTGCTTCCACCTTTCGATCACCTCACGTCCGTCCGTCCAGAGGCCTCCGTCTTTATCCCTGCATATTCCGGCTCGCGGCACGAAGCCGTTGTGGGATGCGTTGAGCTTCTGATAGAACTTCCGGGTGTCTTGGGAACGGCACAGCAGTTCCATTTCTTCACACTCCGCTTCTTCCAGGCGGCGCTTTCTCTCCCGAAAGAGGCGGGTCTGCTGTTTCCGCTTCTGTTTATAACGTTCCACGTTCTGTCGAGTCCCTCGCTGCGTTCTTCTCTTCCAAAACCGTTCTGCACTCTTCGTCGAACCATTCGTTCCGTCGATTCCGTTCTACGAACTCGATGGTGCTCTCGGCTGCGTCGTTGATGGCTGCTTTCACTGTACTCCAGCAGTCCTTTAGAGAGGCCTCATCAAGCTCGCCCTCGTCTGGCAACGCGGCCTCGAGATTCTGCGCGTATGCTGAGACGACATCCGGTTGTTTCAGTCGCTCTAGGTTGTACCGTGGTGGTCGCTGGTACCGTACATTGTTGATGACGGAGAGTTTTGGGCGCAGTTTGACCATCACCAGATAGTGGTCGGAGTCGATGTTGGCGCCACGATAGGTCCTGACGTCGATAATGTCGGAGAAGTGCCGTCCGTCAATCAGAACGTGATTGTTGGAAAAAGGTGCTACGTATGGCCATATTTTTGGAGGCGGCGAAATCAATGAGTCGTAGGTCGTTTTCGGATATTGATATTATTGCTCGTAAATTTGAGACGATGGCGGAAACATACATCCGACTAAAGAGTGAAGCCAGGCGAATCGGGTTAGTCATTAATGTGTCCAAAACATATTACAAGATGGCAAACAGCTCTAGGAAGGAATCACCGCGCCCCACAGTGGGATCATTCTGAAAAAAGACGATCAAAACCTCTAAGAGCCGTTAGATGACATTTTAGCATATAGGTGTCTTTGGAAGATATGTTCAGAAAAATCTTCTCTATTTTTATGCATATACACTGTATGGTAAAACTGTAGGGTGAACCCGAGCAAAAAAATATTTTTTCAAAATATTTTTTTAGAGGGTAGATGTCTTCAGCAAAGTTGTAGAACAAGTAATTTCAAGTAACTTTGCTGAGGACACCATATAGTTCGGACTTCATTTTTTGGGAGAAAATATGAAAGTTTAAAAAACAATCTCAAAATCAGTTTTCTGAACTTTTCCATGATTATATCGTAAAATTTCAACGTGATATGTTCTACAAGTTTGTAGGTACTACTGGAATACACTATCTTGCCGAAGACACCAACTCTGTAAAATTGAAAATTGCTCCAGTAAACCAATTTTTTTGAAATTTTTTCACTATTTTCACTATTGAATATTTTTTGAATAGGCACTTTTTGGCAGCCGTGCTATCAAAATTTCAATGCTTTATCATGTCCAGAATAGACCAAAAGTGACTTAACAATCGGGTCTGATAAGGCACTTTGATTTCTGATGCTGTTTTAATAGTCATTTTTCAAAGAAAAGTTTCACAAATTTCATACAAATCATTTAATACAAACTGAAAACTCACGAAAACTTTTTGACATTGAAATTTGTTAATCAAAAAAGTATTCTTGTTGAAATAGTCTACATTTCTAACACTGTGGTAGACTTTACATTGAATATCCGACAAAAATATCGCTTTTTTAATTTTTAAATGAGTTAAAAACTCACTATTGAATATTTTTTGAGTAGGCACTTTTTTGGCAGCCGTGCTGTCAAAATTTCTATGGTTCATTATGTCCAGAATAGGCAAAAATTGACTTAACAATCTGGTCTGATAAGGCTCTTTGATATCTGAAGCTATTTTAATAGTAATTTTCAAGGAAAATATTCACAAATCTCATACAACCTTTCGATATTATTTTAGCTCATCCAAGTAGTAATTCTGAATAAAAAAAACCCAAATTAATCCACCTAGTGGTGATAGTGCCTTTCTCGTCGTATATGTTCTCACGATCTTTCCGTCGACGTAAGTCAAAGTGTTACAGAATCCTGATTTTTTTTTAAAAGCAAGCATTTTATCAAAGCCATCATTGAATTGACTTAAATCTTATTGGTGGCACATAGTCCGACGTTACAAGGGCGTAGCCAGCTTTTCGGCCAGGGGGGGGCGAGCACCCTTACACTGAAAACCACTTTGCAGTAACAAGGAGTTCAAATACTTCATCATTAAAAAAAAATAGAAGTGAAGTATGAAAAATGGGTGATTAACAGGAATGGTTCAATGGAAGAGTCATATATGATTATAATCCTGACGAATTCCTCAAGATATTGCTTCAGGAATTTCTTAACAAATGCCATCATGAATTTGAATTTATTCAGCAGTTTCTCCAGAAATTTCTTTAATATTTTTCCAGGTTATTTTAATGTAGATATTCCAGCAGAAATTACCTTCGGAAAACTTGCAGTAATTCCGTTGAGAATACCTTCAGAAATTTCTTCAAAAATTCCTCCAGAAGTTTTATTACGAATTTTACCATGCATTCTTTTGAGAATTTCCCCAGTAATTCTTTACAAATATCATTCTTAATTCCACCAGAAATCCGTTTAAGAAGCTCCAGAAAATACTTT
This sequence comes from Aedes albopictus, assembly GCF_035046485.1. Lineage (NCBI taxonomy): Eukaryota > Metazoa > Arthropoda > Insecta > Diptera > Culicidae > Aedes > Aedes albopictus. The sequence continues at coordinate 240,999,324 of NC_085137.1, read as the reverse complement.
AAGAATTTATCTGGGAATTCTTTCAAAAATTTCATTCAAACTAAGAATAGAGGAATACCCTAAGAAATTTTTGGAGAAATTTCTTCGAAAAATCCTTTAATGAATTCCTTCGGAATTACCGGAAAAAAATCTTTGAAAATTTCTAAAGGAATTCCTTCGGAAATTCCTGGAGGAATATCTTTGGAAGTTGCTAGAGGAATGCATTCAGAAATTTTTAAAGGAATCAATTAAAAAATAATTTCAGGAATTCATTTCGAAAATCCTTGAGGTATTCCACCGGAAATTCCTTGACAAATTCTTCAGAAATTTCTTGGGGAATTCCTTCATATCTAATGCTCCTTGAGAAATTCCATTAGACGTCGAGAGTTCTTCTACGATTTCCTTTAGAAGATTCTTCGGGAATTCCTTGAGGAATTTCTTTGAAATAGATTTAGAATATTCCTTGAGGAACTCCTTCGGAGTTTTCTTCCGAAAATTCCTTGAAGAATACCTTCAAAAATTCTTGGAGGAATTCATCCGGAAATTTCTGTGAGAATTCCTTCCCAAATTCCGGAAGCAATTCTTTCGAAAATATTGAAAAAATTCCACTAAAAGTCTCATGAGATATCCCTTCTGAAATTCCATAAGGAATTTCTTTCAAAATCTTTCAAAACTTCCTTGAAAAAATATTTCGGAAATTCCCGAAGAAATGCTTTTTGTGATTTTTTATTTCCTAGAGGAACTCATTCGGAAATTTTTTGAAGAATTCCTTTAAAAAAGCCTTGATAAGGAAAATTCGGAAATTGTTAAAGGAGTTCGTTTGGATTTTTTTTGACATATGTCTGAAATGTCTTATGGAATACCTTTGGAAATTTCGTGAGAAATTGTTTGATAAGTTCGATGAGGAATTTTTTCGGTTTTTTTATAAATCTTTTTGAAATTCCTCAAGGAATTCCAGCGAAAGATCCTTGAGAAGTTTCTTCGGAAATTCCTCAAGAAATTCCTTCAAAAATGTATTGCGGAACTCCTACGAAAACTTGAGAAACTTCTTCAAACATTCCTTCAGAAACACGTTTGGGGATTATGTGAGAAAATCCTAAGGAATTTTTTTGAGGACAACCGTCAAAAAATTTTGGAGGAATTCAAGGCAAATCCATAAGAAATTTCTTTAGAAGTTCCGGGAGGGATTTCTTTGGAAATTCGTAGAGGAATTCCTTCGGAAATTCAGGAGAAAATCCTTTGAAAATTCCAGGAGAAATTTCTTTGAAAATTCCTGGAGGAATTCCTACGGAAATTCCTGGACAAACTCCTCCGGAAACTCATGGAGGAATTCTTCGGGAAAATCCTGGAGGAATTCCCTCGGAAATTCTTGGAGGAATTCCTTCGTGAATTCCTGGAGGAATTGCTTCGGAAATACCTGGAGAAATTCCTTCCTGAAAATTATGGAGGAACTCCTTCGGAAATTCATGGAGGAATTCCTTCAGAAAATCCTTGAGCGATTCCTTCGCAAAAGTCCTGGAGGAATTCCTTCTGAAATTTATGGAGAAACTCCTTCGGAAATTCGTGAAGGAATTCCTGGAGAAATTCTTTTGAAAATTCCCGGTGGAATTCTTTCGGACATTCATGGAAGAATTCCTTCGGAAATTCCGGCAGGAAATCCTTTGAAAATTCCAGGTGAAATTCCTTTGAAAATCCCTGGAGGAATTCCACCGGAAATCACTGCAGGAATTCCTTCGGAAATTGTTGGAAGATTTCCTTCGGAAATTCCTGAAGGAATTCCTACGGAAATTTATGAAGGAATTCCTTCGGAAATTCCAGGAGGAATTCCTTCGGAAATTGCAGAAGGAATTTCTTTGAAAATTCCTGAAGGATCTCCTTTGGAAATTCCTGGAGGATTTCCTCCGGAAATTTCTGAAGAAATTCATCCGGAAATTCATGGAGGAATTTCTTAGGAAATTCCTGGAGGAATTCCTTAGGAAATTCCTGGAGGAATTCCTTTGAAAATTCGTGAAGGAATTTCTTCAGAAATTCATGAATGAATTCTTTCGGAAAATTTCTGGAGCAATTCCTTCGGAAATTCATGGAGGAACTCCTTCGGTATTTCCTGGAGGAATTTCTCCTGAAATTCCTCGAGGAATTTCTTTGGAAATTCGTGAAAGGATTCCGTCGGAAAATTTCTGGAGGAATTCCTTTGGAAATTCATGTAGGAATTCCTTCGGAAAATTCTTTAGAAATTCCTTCGCAAAATTCCTGGAGGAATTCATTCGGAAATTCATGGAGGAATTCCTTCGGAAATTCATGGAGGAATTCCTTCGGAAATTCCAGGAGGACTTCCTTTAAAAATTCCAAGAGGAATTCTTTTGAAAATTCCTAGAAGAATTTCTTCGGAAATTCTTGGATGAATTCCTCCGGAAATTCCTGTAGGAATTTCTTCGGAAATTCGTAGAGGAATTCCGTCGGAAAATTTCTGGAGGAATTCCTTCGGAAATTTATGGAGGGATTTCTTCGGACATTCATGAAGGAATTCCTTCGGAAATTCCAGGAGGAAATCCTTTGAAAATTCCAAGAGGAATTCCCTTGAGGAAATTCCTAGAGTAATTCCTCCAGAAATTTGTGGAGTGATTTTTCCGAAATTTCCTGGAGGATTTCCCTCGGAAATTCCTGGAGGAATTGCAACGGAAATTCCTGGAGGAATTCTCTCGGAAATAAATGGAGGAATTTATTTGGAAAATCCTGAAGGAATTCCTTCGCAAAATTCCTGGTGGAATTACATCGGAAATTCATTCCTTTGGAAATTTCCAATGGAATTTCTCCAGGAATTTCCGACAGAATTTCTCCTGGAATTTCTGAAGGAATTCTTCCTGGAATTAAAAAAAATCCTTCAGAAATTTCCAAAAGAGTTTTTCCAGGAATTTCCGAAGGAATTTCCAAAGGAATTCCTCCAGGAATTTCCAATGGAATTCCTCCGGGAATTTTTAAAGAAATTCCTACAAGAATTTCCGAAATAATTGCTCCACGAATTTCAGAAGGAATGCATCCAAGAGATTCCGGAAGGATTTCTCCAGGAATTTCCGAAGAAATTCCCCTAAGGATTTCCGAAAGAATTCCTGCAGGAATTTCTAAAAGAATTCCTCCATGAATCATCAAACGAATTCGTCCAGCAATTTCCGAAGGAATTCCTCCCGGAATTTCCGCAAGAATTCCTCCAGGAATTTTTGAAGGAATTCCTAACGGAATTTGTGAAGCAATTCCTCCATGAATTTTCGAGGGAATTCCTCTTGGAATAGGAAGTAATCAGCTGCGTTTTTGCTAGAGTGCCGGTAGAGGCGCTTTTCTGATAAATGCGGTAAACGTGATAACAGTGTAAAGGAACGGCGAAGGTTACGCTATGCGATCGTAGACGGCACTCGTGTTCCACGTGTTTTTCACATATACAGCGGCGCTGCCTGCACCTATCCACTCGGAAACATCATGCGCAGCACGGGTGGAAAATGCCAGTCAGAAAAAAAGAAGTAAACAGCTTGAAATTTGTATGGTGGCGTAATAAATTCTCTGTTACTGTAATGAATCCGGAAGAAACGCATAGGTATAATGATTTTGTTTCTAACTTGCAACTTTTTGCCCCAAAGCACAAATCGCTGCAATGTGGAACAAGTGCAAGCCAGCGATTTGTCCATACAAGAAAAATGATTTTACTTTTAATGTGGTGGCGCCATCTCTGATAAAAACAAGCTTAGATTTCTTACTATTTCCAAAAATAAAATCCAAAAAGAGTTTCCGAAAAAATTTCTCCAGGAATTTCCGAAAGAATACCTCTAGGAATTTCCGAAGGAATTCTTCCAGTAATTTCCGAAGAAATTATTCCATCAATTTCCGAAGGAATTCCTCCTGGAATTCCCAAAGGAATTCGTCCAGTAATTTCCGAAGGAATTCCTCCAGGGCCCTGTAGCATAATCGGGCTAATAATATTAGCTACAAGCTACAAGTTACAAGTACAAATATTACAAGTGCTAATAATTTGTGTTGCATAAAGGCTCAATTTTCCACTAATATTATTATATAGCACTTGTAATATTAGTGACCAAGAAAATACAAGTTGTTTTGGTTCATTTACCTGTCAAAATTCATTCGACAGTTCGCTATTTAATTTGAAATGGCAGTTGATGTTTGTTTATATTCTGCATTTTCCGCGTAACATCCGGAAATAACTTCATTTATTCCGAAGTTTTGCATTCTTTATACGATAGATGAAGAAAAGCATGTGCTGTTTGGATAATTTTCTGCCGCTCTGACGAAATATTTTTTTACAAAGTATGGCACTGCAAGTATCTAGATTTTTAATAAAATGTCCCAAAGATTTGATAGTACTGGTTGAAAAACAATGTATAAAGATTTAGCAACATGTATTAATGTATTATGCTTCTTGTTAAAATCCGAAGTGATCTGGGATGCAAAAATTGAGCTTTTACCTACTTTTATATGTCGCAACTCGATTCGAGTTAGTGTATGTATATTGTAGCTCTTGATTAGCTTAATGATGCACAATACAAGCAATTGGTTCAAATTTATTTCGCATCTGCAACTTTACCTGTGCTTATGCAGTGACCATAATATATAACTTTACCAAGAACCTTCAATCAAAGATGGGTAATGTAGAAACTTTGGAAAACTTGAGAGACTCAGCAGAAATTATATTTGGGATACAAAGTGTACATCAACGCAATTTTCTCTTCAATGAGTTTCGAATACATACTGCCAAATTTAATCGTCGAAAACTGGAATTAAGGTTGACATGTTAGATAAATAATATCTTCTGAGTTCATCAAAATGGTAAATCGATGTATTCAAAACTAAATATGACTTTTGCAATACTTTAAATCTAACTTGTAAATTATTTTACAAGACCTTTGAGACTTGTAATCAAAAGTACAAGTCATAGCTAATATTTTATACTTGTAGTTTCTTTATGCAACATACACTTGTAAATTCTACTAATAATATTAGTCCAACCGACTTGTAGTATTGGACTTGTAACTTGTACTTGTAGTATTTTTTTGCAACAGAAAATTATAAGTTACAAGCTACAAGACTAATATTATTAGTAAAATTTTCATTATGCTACAGGCCCCAGGAGTCATGAAAAGAATTCCTCTAAGAAGTTTAGAATGATTTTTTTCCAGGAATGTCCTAAGGAATTCATCCAAGGATTTTCTCAGGAATTTCTCTATAGATTTCTGAAAGAATTCCTCCAGAAATTTCCGGAGGTATTCATCCAAAATTTTTCGAGGGAACTCCCCTAGGAATTTCCGAAGGAATTCCTCCAGAAATTTCCAGAAATTTCTGAACGAATTCCTTCAGGAATTTCCGAAGGAACTCCTTCAGGAAATTCCGAAGGAATTCTTCCAGGAATTTGTGAAGGGATTCCTCCAAGAGTTTTGGAAGGTATTCCTTCTGGAATTTTTTTAGGAATTCCTCCAGGATTTTTTTAGGAATTCCTCCAGGATTTTTTGAAAGAATTGCTTCAGGAATTTCCGAAGCAATTCCTCCCGGAATTTCCGAAAGAATCCCTCCAGGAATTCCTAAAGAAATTGCTTCTGGAATTTCCGAATGAATTTTTCCAAGAACCTCCAAAGGAATTCGTCCAGCAATTTCCGAAGGAATTCCTCCCGGAATTTCTTAAAGAATTCCTCCAGAAATTTCCGAAAGTATTCATCCAAGATTTTTCGAAGTGCCTCGCCAAAGAATTTTCGATGGAATTCCTCCTGTAATTTCCGAACGAAGTCCTCAGGAATTTCCGATGGAATTTCTCCAGAAATTTCCGAAGGAATTCTTCCAGGATTTTGCGAAGGGATTCCACCAAGAATTTCGGAAGGAATTACTCCAGGAATTTTCAATGGAATTCATCCAGAAATTTCCGATGGAATTCCTTCAGGAATTTGCGAAAAAATTCCTCCAGGAATTCCTAAAGGAATATCTCCTGGAATTTCCGAATGAATTCCTCCGGGAATCTCCAAAGGAATTCGTCCAGCAATTTCCGAAGGAATTCCTCCAGGAATTTCCAAAAGCATTCCTCCAGGAAGTGTGGGATTATTTTGTCCAGGAATTTCGTAAGGAATTTACCTAAGAATTTCCTCACGAGTTTCTCTATGGATTTCTTAAAGAATTCCTCCAGGAATCTGCAAAGGTATTCATTCAAGATTTTCCCAAGGAACTCCCCAAGGAATTTCCGAAGGAATTTCTCCAGGAATTTCCGAAGGAATTGCTCCAGAAATTTCCGAAGGAATCCTTCAGGAATTTCCGAAGGAATTTCTTCAGGAATTTCCGAAGGAATACCCTCAGGAATTTTCGAAGGAATCTTCAAGAATTTCCGAAGGAGTTCCTGCATACATTAAAAAAAAATACGAGGATGCAGGAGAATTTTATTTTTACTAGTCAAAAACAGCTCTGATCATCTATGTTTCTCGGTTAAGTTAGAATATAGTTGCTCGGTCAGGGGGGGGCCACGCCCCCCCCCTGCCCCCCCCCTGGCTACGCCCTTGCGACGTTATGTTATTTAGCAGAGCTAAATAATATCAGATTTCTCAGTTGACTGCTTGAGCACCTTCACTAATACTGGAGGCTGATCAATATCAAGATGATACTAACAAGCTAAGATATAACTTTTTACACAATCACAGATCACTTTGCGGCCTTCGATAAAAAAATTCTGAACATTTTTGGTTATATTTTATTGACCGTTGAAAACAAGAACGGAGTTGGTTAACGTGAGACATCTGCTTGTATGTGGGTTAAATTTGTCAAGAGTTTGTTCTCTTATACATATTTATCGCTTGCATTGATTTTATTCACTTTCGTAGTTCTGGCGAATCACCATATGCTGGTTGTGCAACCCTACCGGTAGTCTCTAATGTGGTATGAGCCTATTTTGTAGTTAACCTTCCTCAGGTTATTAAAATAGCCGAGATGTGTTGTGTCGCTTGGTACATTTGGTTTCTTTCGATGCAGTACCGGAACAGGCTCCGGAGCACCACCGGGTCTCCCAAATATAGTCTGAGACAATTTTATTGCTAACGTTCATTAGGTTACCTAAAAAATCCACCATTTGATTTATTTTATGCATGGGTATAGATCACTTTTACATTTGACCACTTCCAGTGGGACACTCAGCACTGGTTTCGGGACACTATCGGCTGTCTAAAATATGATCTGAGGCTTTGTTCTTATGAATCGATCATCGTGTTATCAAAAGAGGGTCTCCTGTTGGCCTTGTGTTTAAGGATATGGATCGCCAATCCGGAAACGGCGGGTTCGATTCCCGTTCCGGTCGGGGAAATTTTCTCGACTCCCTGGGCATAGTGTATCATTGTAATTGCCTCACAATATACAAATTCATGCAATGGCAGGCAAGAGAAACCCTTCAATTAATAACTGTGGAAGTGCTCTAAAGAACACTAAAGTGAAAATAGGTAGGCCAAGTTCCAATGCGAACGTCGAGCCATAAAGAAGAAGAAGTTATCAAAAAGCTGCTATTTGATGTACTGTCAAACCCCGCATATCCTCCTCTCCTCTCCTCTTCTTGGCGTAACGTCTTCACTGGGACAAAGCCTACTTCTCAGCTTAGTGTTCTATAAGCACTTCCGCAGTTATTAACTGAGAGCTTCCTCTGCCAATGACCGTTTTGCATGTGTATATCGTGTGGCAGGCACGAAGATACTCTATGCCCAAGGAAGTCAAGGAAATTTCCTTTACGAAAAGATCATGGACCGACCGGGAATCGAACCCGTCACCCTCAGCATGGTCATGCTGAATACCCGTGCGTTTACTGCCTCGGCTATATGGGCCCTCCTATCCGCGTATCCATCACTCTGTAATACGACACTTTTTAATTCGTACCCGTACATTTGTCGAATTAAAAAATGATCAAATGTCAGTGTAATACACTGTAAATACGAATGATCCGATATTGTGATGTTACTCACACCTGCAGCGGTTCCTCGTGCAGCTGCTACTTTCGGAAGATCAAATTTGGTGCTTTCCGACACCTGATCCGTTTGGTGATCAACCGCAGTGAACTTCGGAAGCCAACAATCGTAAAATGAACAAGCTATCAATTCGTACCACCACAATACCTGTAAGTTTTGTGTGCAAAAACAAATCCTACAATCTAAACAAAACTAAAATAAAGTTAGTTTATCGAATTAAAAGTTTACCCAGGTAATTTGAAAGCAATCATTGTCAAATTAGCGTGATTTTATGGTACCACACGCATGGGTTTGGTTCAATTTCACTTTTTACAACTTTCGGTTCACATTTTACCACTTACCAATTGTCCCTGATGTGGTCTTAGACTAGTTTCATGCAAATTGTTAATCAGTTTTTCTAAAAAGTCGCAAATTGATGTAATGCATGCATGGGTTTGGTTCACCGGTAAATGTGGCCTGAGACTATTTTCTGGCTGACCGTTTGTTGACGCCGTGATAGACTGGGCGTACTCATGGCCTGGGAGTGCAGTGGTCACAGAACTAATGAGCACACTATTGTGCGGTACACTTTAAAACCTTCTTCACGTAAGTGACTAACGTACACCAAGTTCTTGTAATAAAACAGTTTATTGCACTAACGACTAAGGTTCTATATTTACATATTTACACAATTAACATGTTGGTTCTGATTAATTACTATACCCTTCCCGGTCTGTGGGCGAGAGGTGCGACAACGGGCGAGCGCGCTCGGGTACGGTATCGATCGTGCAGAGGGACCGTACAGGCTGGCGATCAACAAAAGTACTGACTCCTTTACTGTTGTTCAGTTGCTGATCTTCGTTGGTTATTCAGTTGTGTAAGACAGATATCAAAGGGGGGGTGGTGTTGGAACGGTGCGTGGAAGTATCTACTCAGTCTCGTATACTGCTGCAAGATACGACTGGCTCGACGTAGCTATTGTTTCACCAAATGAATGCTATCCACATCTGTTTACGTACCAGCGTGGAGGCTATCGAAAGCGAGAAAGTGATTGTACCCTTGCTAGCTGGATTCGACTCTCTGTAGCAACACAGCAGAATAATTGCATTCTGTCTACAGTATGGTTGTTATAGCATGCAGTACACATCTGTTTGCACAATGGGTGCGGATGGATTACCAAATTGGTCAAAATACAAAACTACGTTCACGTTAGGCGTGAACACCGTTCTTCGCGTTATCGAAAAAGCCGTTATTTAATGTGCTGCGTGTATGCGTTTGGTTCAGTTCTGCATTAGACCACTTCCGTCGGTTCACCTGGAACCGGTTTCGGCACACTATTAGTTTTCCAAAATATGGTCTATAATTTTTTTTGTTAATCGTTAATCAGGTTAATTAAAAAGTAATTAAATGTGTCGAATTTATGGGTTTGGTTCTCCTTTACATTTTACCACTTCCGATGGGGCAACCGTAATCGGTTGTGGAACACTCCCGGTTGTACCTAAAAATTCGCGATTTGATGTGTCGCATGCATGGGTTTGGTTCACTTTCATATTTGGCTATTTCCGGCGAGACAACCAGAACCGGTTCCGGATCACTAGATATGTTCTGAGAATATTTTCCTGCTTACTGTTCATCAGGATATCAAAAAAGCCACTATTTGATAAGTCGCATGCATAGGTTTAGTAAACTTTCATACTTGGCCACCTCCAGCAAGAGATCTGCAACTGGTTCCGGTACACTACCGGTTCCGATGTGCTCTGTGCATGGTTCCCTGCTTACGAAAAAGCCGCGGTTTGATATGTCGCATACATGGTTTTAGATCAATTTAATATTTTGCCACTTCCGGCGGGACACCCGGAACCGGTTCCGGAACACAACCGATTACGATATGGTCTGAGAATATTTTCCTGCTAACTGTTCATCAGGATAGCAAAAAAGCCACTATTTGATATGTCGCATGCATAGGTTTGGGTAACTTTTATACTTGGCCACCTCCGGCGGGACATCTGGAACCGGTTCCGGATCACTACCGGTTCCGAAGTGGTCTGAGAATAGTTTCCTGTTTACTGTTCATCAGGTTATCGAGAAAGCCGCGGTTTGATATGTCGCATGCATGGGTTTAGTTCACTTTTATGTTTGGCCACTTCCGGCGGGACACCCGAGACCGGTTCCGGGACACTACCGGTTCAGATAGGATCTGAGACCATTGTTTTGCTTACCGTTCACCAAGTTAACGAAAATGCCGTAGTTTGATGTGTCACATGGATAGGTTTGTAGCGTTTTCATATCTAGCCCCTTCCTGGGGTACCGGTCCGGAACACCTAAATGGCCATAACTCGGGAACCGCTGGACCGATCTGAATCATTTTCAATAGGAAACAATGGGACCAGATTCCGCGTCGAATGAACCATCGGTCGTTAAAATCGGTTGAGGTTTACTGCTTAAAAGTGACGTGAGTTTTTTTTGTCCACATACATACACACATACACACACACATACACACATACATACACACACACAGACATCACCTCAATTCGTCGAGCTGAGTTGATTGGTATATGTGACTCGACCCTCCGGACCTTCTATCAAAAAGTCATTTTTGGAGTGAACATATAGCCTTTCCAGTACACTTAGTGTACGAGAAAGGCAAAACAAGTTAAATAAATGTAGACTATTTCAACTGTTAGTGTCATTTATTTTGAACTACAAATTTTGAAAGAGGGAAAAGCCTCTTTGAGTGATTTCCTCATCTACGAAATCTTTCTCAAAAAGGCACAAAACCTTTTTATCTTTTCAAAAAATCGTCATAATATAAACTTAAAACTAAAGGCTCCTCCAGAAAAGTATCCATAATCGAGCCGTGATCTTGATGCGGATTTGTCAAGGAATTTTGAAAGTCATGGACAGGAATCGACCTAACGGACGCAGTTCTTGAAAACTGGAAAAAATAAATTTTAAAGAGTATCAAACAGCATAACCAATTTCAATAAAATATCTGTGAAGAATTTTCATCATGACGTAAAATTTACAACCAAGAATATCTCTAACAGATACTGGCTATTTCAATGTGATGTAAAAATGTTTAGCTCGTTTTATTTTATTTTTTTTATATTCATCACAAAACTTGTAGAGGCAATCATTATATTTACGTCTTTTTAGTTTTTTAACCGAAGTTATAATGTTAACATAGCAAATGAAAAAAAATGTTATCATTGTTTTAGTTGATTGATTAATGTATGTATTTTAACATAAACAAATGCATTGCGAATTACAATAAAAAATTAGATAAAAAACACAGTTTTTAATTGGTGTTAAAAACTCATCTAAAAATTTAAAAAGCGATATTTTTTGTTGTATATTCAATGTAAAGTCAACCACAGTGTTAGAAATGTAGACTATTTCAACAAGAATACTATTTGGATTAACAAATATTAATGGCGGTAAGTTTTCAGTTTGTATTAAATGATTTGTATGAAATTTGTGAATATTTTCTTTGGAAAATGACTATTAAAATTGCATCAGAAATCAAAGTGCCTTATCAGACCCGATTGTTAAGTCACTTTTGGTCTATTCTGGACATGATAAAGCATTGAAATTTTGATAGCACGGCTGCCATAAAGTGCCTATTCAAAAAATATTCAATAGTGAAAATAGTGAAAAATTTTCAAAAAAAAAAGGTTTTCTGGAGCAATTTTCAATTTTACAGAGTTGGTGTCTTCGGCAAGATAGTGTATTCCAGTAGTACCTACAGACTTGTAGAACATATCACGTTGAAATTTTACGATATAATCATGGAAAAGTTGAAAAAACTGATTTTGAGGTTGTTTTTTAAACTTTTATATTTTCTCCCAAAAAAATGAAGTCCAAACTATATGGTGTCTTCAGCAAAGATGCTTGAAATTACTTGTTCTACAACTTTGCTGAAGACATCTACCCTCTAAAAAATTATTTTGAAAAAATATTTTTTTGCTCGGGTTCACCCTACAGTTTTACCATGCAATGAATATGCACAAAAATAGAGACGATTTTTCTGAACACATCTTCCAAAGACACCTATATGCTAAAACGTCATCTAACGGCTCTTCGAGGTTTTGATCGTCTTTTTTCAGAATGATCCCACTGTGCGCCCGCCATCCCGAATTTCTATCGACGGTGATAAAATCGTGGCAGTTGAAGAATCCATTTACTTGGGCTCACTGGTGACCGCCGACATCGACACCAGCAGAGAAATTTGGAGACGCATTGTGACAGGAAATCGAGCTTACTTTGGACTACGCAGAACTCTACGATAGAACAAAGTTGGCTGTCACACGAAGTTAAAAATCTATAAAACCGAAGACAACTGTATCAAGAAGACTTGCAGCACTGCTCAAAATCGGGAGTCATGGTTGGCAGCGCCACCACGGATTAAGGTGGAAGCATTTACGGTAGTGTCTGTAAATCTTCATACTCGCACCAATACACTCTTACACTTTTATACAAAGGTACCTTAGCTCAACAGGTGACGGTACCGTCGGTGTCGCATGCCGTTAGTATGGGAAAACAACAGAGTTGCATGTCTTCTTGATAAAGTAGTTTTCGATAAAACGCTATTTCCGGTCTAAGCCCTCTATGGGCACGAAAAATGGACTCTATGTGCAGAGGGCCAACGCGCACTCATAGTTTCCAAACGGAAGGTGTTGCGTATCATCTACGGCGGAGAGCAGTTAACGGGACTTGGAGAAGACAAATGAACCACGAGCTGCACCAGCTGCTGAGAGAAACAACCTTCATCCACACCGCGAAAATTGGCAGAGACGTGGGTCTCCGGGGAGCTAGATGGGTCGATCTAGTGGAGTAAGATTTGCGGACCCTTCGCAGAGTGCTGAACTGGAGACGCACAAGTCGAATGGATACAACGCCTTCGTACAACAGAGGACACTCAGTCCTTAGTTTGAACGGTAAGGTAAGTATGCTGTCGCAAGGGGCCAAAGCAGCTTTCGATCGTAGTTCGATTGCGTCAGTCTTGCATTGCACGAATTTCCCAAATGGACGAGAACGTGCCTCTTGAGCCAACGTACTACTACCAGTCTTATCTAAGAGTTAAGGTACACCGGGGCAAGTTGAAACGGGTGGGGCAAGATGAAACAGCGGGTTAACATGATGTTTTCTAATGATGATCAACAGTTTGATCGCCATAACACATAGTTTTTGATTCAAACAATCTTTTAACGAAGGAAAAAAAATCTAAATTGTATTGAAATCTATTTCAAAACTTCGTGTTTCATCTTGCCCCATCCGTTTCAACTTGCCCCGGTGTACCTTAAACATTAGTCCCTAATCTTTGTGTTTTGGTAACGGCCATGAAGGACGCCACCCTCATTACAGCAGTCTAGGACTGTACCGCGTAAGAAATTTGTGCAGTATGCTAAACGCTAATGCTAATGATTCCCAATTATTACAATCGCTACAATAATCAAAAAATAATAACAACTTCGAAACATTGAATACATATTTTCATCGTTTTGCTTAGATTTTCTTTTGTCGCAGAATAATGCCAAACAGCTTGAAACCACTTTCACTCTCAAAAGGGTATTTAGTATGACCGTACGAAAACAGATGTGCTCTTCGCGCCACGCAAGCCGTCTTGAACAGTTTCGCTTTCATTGATAGCGCCCGACATCGAAAGTAGCCGCTGCTGCTGCAGATGCGTCTTTGTTTAAAACTCTCACCAAGTTGGCGGAGAAGTTGGTTTAAATTGACTGCCACCGCGAAAAAGCAAGACAACAACCGACGCATTGACCGAGGTACCAAATATATTGTCCAGCACAGGCACCTACCTATAACCAGCAGCGTGACGGATGATGGCAGCGCGTGTGTTAACACAGATTTAGTCACAAAACACCGACAGCAACGAAAAACCGGACTTCCGCCTTGTCTAGCAGCACCCTGGACCGCCTATAGGCGGTGGGTGAGAGTCGTTGTATGGAGCTCACGTGGCGTGCGCCCAAAGGTGATCGGAGTTTTGGTGATGATTTGCATATCGTGCCGAGACGATGATGTGTAGCAGTCATTGTCCGCGCAGACGCTTTCGGATGACATGCAACCTACCTTTGGGAGCTAGTAGGTGTGAATTGTTGAATTGGCAAAAATGGTGCGCCGTATGCTAATTATTGCGACATTTCACTTTCACTGAGAGGATGACGCCACTTTGGTTGTGGATTGTGGGAAACGAGAAGCATGGTCTGTCTTACAGAAACTATGAAAATGCGAGCTGTTCGGGTCCGTATATAGTTTATCATTAATATTAACTTTTTCCATCAGCCTGAATAGCTCTGTAGTGTTAGTAGTGGTTGTCTTAATTGGCAAAGCATAATTTCTCTTTGGACAATCTTATAAACCTGCCATGGGCCCCGGGCGTTCACTTCGTAAGTGGATGGTCATGGGTTCGAGCCCAGCTCTAACGGACCCGGAAACTTGGATATCGGCTAACAGCAACTCATAATGGACCCCCAATCGGACTCGTGCTCATCATTCTACCATGGACAAAGTGACAGCAGCGCAACGGCAATCAGTTCGATGTAGTAGAATTAGAATAGAATACATTTAGGCGCTGTACAAAGTGTAAGTGCAGCTGTCGATTGGAATCGCTCACGCAGTGCCCTAGTGGACAAAAGAGCTGTAAATTTGGTTAAGTGTTCGACGAATAAAAAAAAATCTTATAAACCTGGCAATTGTTACTTTCAGTAAAATTTCACGTGTCACGTGTCGAGCTTGTGTGCTTATCAATAGTGTCATCGTTACTTTCGTCTTTGAAATAACTATCAAAAATGTATTTGCTTTCACAATTTATACAGCCTGAACAGAAAATTCGTCTATTGTTTGGTTTATTGCTGAGATGCTAATACTTAACACAATATTTAAGGCAATTCAGATAACATCTTTGATTGAAAGCACATTTAGTGTTTTATTGCATAGGATGCTCTTCATCCTTCGCTTATCTACAAACTTGATGAGAGAACCACTTTGAAAGTGGTTTAGCGATCGTTCTTCGAATAACTCTTTTATTATAATGACTTAAACTTGAACGAAGCACTTCGTCGGACGTTCCTAATTATTCAATAACAGCGGAGATTGAATAAGCAAGAAACCTCAACGAGCTAGATCACTAGCAACTGATGCAATGACATAGAAACACGCATACGTAATAAGACTGAGTGACTCCAGCAATGATGGTGGTGATGCGTGATTCAGTTTCATAATAATCGATTCTCGTTTTTATTCAACCCGTTTTATCCCTGGAGAGTCGCAGCACGAGTTCTATTTTCTCTGAGGGTGCATCACCTTACCTCGATGAAACGTCGATGATGGCACCCCAAGTGCATGTCAATTGCACGATGATGGGCGCGACATGGATGGACTGGTCGGACGTACGAGACGTTGATATCATGTGACCTGCCGCCGCCGCCACCACTGATGAGGCCCGTTTTGCATACACAACGCCGTGATTTCATGGTAGTTCGTCTGTTGATGCAGTGCCGGTAATAGAACTGAGTAAGATGTGCTTGAGAGTAAATTTGAACGCATGGGGTACACCATAGATCAGACCATGCATCGAACCAAAGATTTTCCAGATTTCAATACATTTCTATAATGGAGCGATTCCAAGCAACAGCATCAAAATTAAGAAAATTTTTTAATTCATGATTTTCTATTGAACTGAAACTTTGCACACTTTTTCAGTTCCATCTAAATCGCCATTTATTGATATCAAATTTTTATTTTGAATCACGACTAACTTTTCAAAAGGGTGTATGTGAAAATGGTTCAAAAATATTCAAAAATCTGCACAGCCAAAATGGTTCGTTCGGTTGCTATGAATTTTTCAGCAAAGTTAGATAACTAAATGGTGATTCCTAAGAAAATATACACTGTGAAAAAACATCTTTTTTAACATTAAAAAATATCATTTTTGTCACAAAAACTCAAATATCTCAAAACCCTATCTTTTTACCAACGTATTTTTTTTAGGGAAGACGGTCCATTGTATGAGCAATCTACCATAAAAATTTGGTGATGGTAAACTAATAAACAAAAAAGTTATAACATTTCAAACATTTCACAATTTTCACATTAGGTATATATTTTTTTCTGTGTAAATTTTTTCGATCAGAAATCGCAGTTTGATGATCTGATTTTATTGTTCAGCAAAGTTAGATAACTGAATGGTGATTCCTAAGAAAATATACACTGTGAAAAAAAATATTTTTTACATTAAAAAATATCATTTTGGTCACAAAAACTCAAATATCTCAAAACCCTATCTTTTTACCAACGTATTTTTTTAGGGAAAACGGTCCATTGTATTAGCAATCTACCATAAAAGTTTGGTGATGATAAACTAATAAACAAAAAAGTTATGACAATTCAAACATTTCACAATTTTCACATTTAGTAATAAATTTTTTTAGTGTAAATTATTTCGGCCGGAAATCTCAGTTTGATGCTGATTTTATTGTTAATGGCGTTGCGTGAGTAAAACAAGCTGTTTTTATTATGTATTATGTATATTATATGTACAGTAATGTTCCGATTTTATCACGCCCTCCGCGCATTAGTCGTTTATTCATTAATTTGCTGTTACATTTGAGGACAAGTGTTTTCCCTCTTCTTCAAGATGAATGTTGAAAGCGTGTTTTGCAACGTTAAAAATATTGAAATGGGTATAGAAGTTGAAGTATATTTCAAATCATTTTTGAAAAGGGGCGTGATTAAATTGTTTAAACAGATGTCGCTGATGGTACGGTGGCATGACTCTCTGCATTTAGCACTTCTGGCAATTTCTCAGTTGTTGTCGTTTTCGAACTTCCTGCGCCCTGCTTTACCGATGATATACAGATGGCTCGTTTGCCAAAGTCTAGACGGCAGGACGTGCAAATGCGTAAATTTGTATTCAATTTGGGCATAACGCATAACCAGTCTCTTTCAGTTTATCTATGGTGCTTTCGGTGAGATTTCGTAACTCTTTTGAACATTTTTTTTCATCAAACGGTCTACAAGAGAGCTTTGAGTTGAAGACCTTTGAGAAAGCGACTGTTCATGTTGTTCGTTGGATCAGGGGTTTTCAGACATTTCGGCTCACGGTGCACTTTTTGAAAATAAATCGCTCCACGGTGCACAAGTTCATTATTGGTAAAAAAAAACAATTATAAGTTCGTCAAAAGGCTGTCGTATTTTTCACAGCATTTCCAAGGTGCATACACTCGTCGTTATTTTTTTCCACGAATTATGGCACTGTCTTACGTTTTTCATCACTTATCGGAGCATAGTGAAGTGACATAGTTATTCGACATGGAATATTTCTTGCTCAGGAATGTTTCTGAAAACTTACAGACAAGATCTTTATAAACGCTTAATGAAATCTTCAGCTGAATTAATGGTATTTTGTTTTCAAGAACCTCGGGGAAGTCCTTTGAAGACTACTGTATTATTTCTAGTGTGGTTTTTTCATAAAAGTTTTTCCAAGACTTTTACCACATTTCTTAAAAATTTCTAGCAAGACACTTGGATTATTTTATATTATTTGTTTTTTTTTTTCAGAACTTTGGCATATATTGACAATATTTTTGATAAATTCCTTCCAGGCTCTTGTCAATTCGTAAGGAGATTTCAATGAAAATCATAAATACGTTATCAGTAGAATTCTTGATTAACTGATTTTGAGAACAGTGATAGTTCCTTCTCTGGTATTAAGCAAAACCACAGAAATATTTGTAAGATTTCTTCTGAGATTGTTTTGACACATTCATTGAAGATACATTGGAGATGCCTTGTAGGGTGCTTGTAAATATACATTACGAGATCTTGGAAAAAAAGAATAATATTTATTAAGAGAGTTTTGGCCAAGATTTTGGCAGATTTGTTCCATGATTCTTTGCGAATATCTGAGACGGTTTTTGCTGGATCCGAGTTTAACTCGCCGGCTGGAATAATGGAAATTTTATTCTCAATCCCTTGATGCACCTTCCAATAGTCCAGTTGTTCTAATTAATTCGAGTTATTTTTCATGAAATGGGTAATGAATTTAAATTTAAATTTGAATATGCAAGACTTTTTGAAGTGCTGCGGTGCACTTGCCATGGCTTCGCGGTGCTTGGCTGAAGAAAAAAATTACTATAAAATTTTTAATATTCATAGCGGTAGTATTTTTTTTTTGCTTTTTCGTGAGCATTGTCATGGTATGTATACAGACAAACAAACGTAACGCTGACGAAATTTTCATTGACCACGCCTTTAACGATCATTTTGAATCTTGGTTGTGGCTTTCATAACCAGAAGAGTGCCCATCGTTTTTCTTTGCGTTTGACGTTTCACACTAGCGCCTTCTGATGACGATATTGCACAACGCAGTGTTTCGTGAAACATTTCCACCAGGTGGTGGTTGTGTGAACTGGGCGATGGATTTTCACGAAAATTGTTCTAGGCGTTTCGTCTATTTGTCTGTGGTATGTACCTCTCATGCATTTGTTGTTGTTGAAGTTACTCGCATTCTTCCGATCATAAAGTCTGTTCTCTAAGTGGTATTTTTTTTGCAGATAAACTAGACGTATACGCGTATATAAAACTTTTATTATACAGCTTTCGTCTTAAAAATAAGTTTAATTCCATTTTTCGTATAATCAACAGCTTTTCAACACTATCAAGGGATTTTTTCACAAGTCACGTACAATAAAAAGTATGACACTCTCAATATTTTTGACCGCAACACTGGATCGCGTCTAAGTTTCAAATAGATACTATAGTAATTATGAATAATCAAACAAAAATATCATGAAAACAACTTGTTTAATTCAGGCGGTAGCCTTTACAATAAAATCAGCATCAAAATATAATTCTCGAAATAATTTACACAGAAAAAAATTTTTTTTGTTATTAAATGTAAAAAATCTGAAACGTTTGAAATTTCATAACTTTTTTGTTTATCAGTTTACCATCACCAAAATTTTATGATAGATAGCTGATATAATGGGCCATTTCCCCTAAAAAATTGACGTTGGTAAAAAGATAGGGTTTTGAGATATTTGAGTTTTTGTGACAAAGATCATATTTTTTTAAAGTAAAAAAAGAAATTTATTACAGTGTATATTTTCTAAGGAATCATCATTTAGTTATCTAACTTTGCTGAAAAATTCATAACAATCGAACAATCCGTTTTTGCTGTACAGCTTTTAGAATATTTTTGAACTATTTTTGCATACACCCTTTTGAAAAGTTAGTCGTGAGTGAATATGAAGGTTTGATATCGAAAAATGGCGATTTAGATGAAATTGAAAAACTGTGCAAAGTTTCAGATATTTTTGAAATGGTCGCTCAGGATCGACTGACATGACTCCGTGGAATTCCTCAATGTTTTCATTCAGGGGATGTTGGAAACCCGAGCAGGAAAATAACAACTGTGGAATACCCAACTCAACTAGGCGCTTTACATATAGGGGAGACTGAGGAGACTTGATCCCTGGGGAGACTTGTTCCCCCCATATTTGCTCGGAATCAAAAACATTTTTCTTCTAGCATAATTTTTCCAAAACTACTCCTGGACAAATGAATATGTTTTGGGTACAAGTGATTTCGATTGTACATTGCATTATTTTTTAACGGCTGATGGTTTGTTTACAGTCCTTCAGAAATCTTTTAAGCGATTCCGAAAAATCTCAATAACTTTGTGAAAATTGAACCAAATCGTGTCAAAATTTCACAGCACATAGTTAAAATAAAATATTTTCAAACTTATTTATCCACATAAGGCTGTTGTTAACATATTTTAATTAATTCAGCTTAGTATACACAACAGTGACATGGGGAGACTTGATCCCTCGAGGATTACACACACATTATACATGTGAAAAATAAAATTCTATTCGGAAGCCTCAATTTACTTGGAATTCTAGTCTATTCAACGATAAAATGTGTCAGATAATTATAACTTCAGTACAAACCAAAAAAAGGGGGATCAAGTCTCCCCATTTTAAAAATACGGCATATCCTTAAAAATTTAAGGAAATCTTACAATTTCAAACACTCCATATTCATAGAAAATACAAGAAAACTCGAAAAGAAAATAAATAGGAAGACTCTGAAATGATTTTCCCTCTAAATAAACCATGTGCTCAAAGGGGGATCGAGTGTCACCCAATTTTGAAAAATACATCATAAGACATGCCTCCATAAAAACACAGTTTTGAAAACTTTAACAATAATTGAAAGGCCTTCTGCTATGAATTAACTTGCAATACATATTTACCTGCCATTTTGTACGGAAATCGGATCCAGTTTTGTGTTTTTTCTTAAAGTTTCAGGTAAATTAAGAAAAAGGGATCAAGTCTCCCCAGTCTCCCCTACTACGTTAACTAATAGAGGCTTTTTCCACGAAGCAGCAAGATATACCTATAGGTATCTATCAATTTTGCATAGCTATTCTGATTATTACGAATAACCATTTTTTCCTATTATAACTTTTGTCGAGTCACGGCTCACATTGTATAAAAAGCCTCTTTTCATGCACCTTTTTTTGCCCTGCATAAAAGTAGGGAAAGCTACTCGAAACGAATATTGTATTTAATCTCTCTCTCTCTCTTCTTGGCGTAACGTCCTCATTGGGACAAAGCCTGCATCTCAGCTTAGTGTTCTATGAGCACTTCCACAGTTATTAACTGAGAGCTTCCTCTGCCAATGACCATTTTGCATGCGTATATCGTGTGGCAGGCACGAAGATACTTAATGCCCAAGGAAGTCAAGGAAATTTCCTTTACGAAAAGATCCTGGACCGACCGGGAATCGAACCCGTCACCCTCAGCATGGTCATGCTGAATACCCGTGCGTTTACCGCCTCGGCTATATGGGCCCTATTGTATTTAATAATGACAGTAACTATTGCAACGGCGGCCAGGGGATGTTTATAGGAAAGAGCAAAGGGCGGTTGTAGGGGCGTTTCAGGAGGTTTCAAGGGGTTTCAGCGAGGTACCATGAGATCTCAGGGCAGTTTTCGGGGTCTGAGGGTGTTTTCAAAAGCTTCGGAAAGAGTTTCAGGGGATTTTCGATTGGATCTTGAGGTGTTACGGGTACGTTTTTGGGGGTTTCGGAGGTTCTCAGGTGCGTTACATAGGGCCCAAGAAGGTTTTATGGGAATGCGTAGGCATTTCAGAGGAAGTTTCAGAGCATTTTCGACGAGATTCAGAGGCATTTTCGGAGTTTTAGAGGTTCTCAGGTGCGTTATATGAGGTCCGAGGGAGTCGGAGTGTCTCAGGTGCGTTATATGGAGTACATGTGGGTTTGAGGAAGATTTCAGAAGCATATCAGGAAGTTGCAGAGGATTTATAGAGACCCCCTTTGCCCTTTGACTTGAGGGTGTTCTTTAATCCCACTGATACAACCCTGACCTGAAATACATCGAAACGCCCCTAAAATCTCCGTAATCGCATTATTGAAACGCCCTGGAAATTATCATAATCAATTAAAAATGCTCCTGGAACCCATAGGAAGTTAAAGGCTCAACAAAGCCCTTGAATGGCCCCTTACCAACCCCTTACTTACCTTACCGGTCAGACTAAGGCCGTCTATGCTGGAATCGTTAACAAGCGCAATGGTGGGATTGAGTCCCGTGGTCATCGGTGGAGACTTCAACGCCTGGGCGATTGAGTGGGGTAGCCGCTTGACTAACGCGAGAGGTTGGGCCTTACTCGAAGCTATGGCTAGACTAAACGTGGATGTCGCGAACGTAGGCGACAAAAAAAACCTACAGTAGGAATGGTGCAGAGTCCATCATTGATGTGACCTTCTGGAGCCCGGGTCTAAACCCTAGCTCGGACTGGAGGGTCGACGATGGATACACGCATAGTGGCCATCTGGCGATTTGATACAGAGTGGAACGCGGAGGAAGACGGCCACAGCCGAAGGTCATCGACCGTCATCGGGGATGGCTGACCTCGCGATTCGATAAGCCGGCATTTGTGGAGCGATTGTTTATAGAGAGTAACACCGACGATCTATTCAGCGATGATCTAGTCGGAACCCTAAGCCGTGCATGTGACGCCGCTATGCCAAGGCGATCCCTACCCAGAAATGGACGCAAACCGGTGTACTGGTGGTGTCCAGAAATCGCAGAACTCCGCTCATCCTGTTTAAGAGCTAGAAGGAGGATGCAAAGGGCTCGTACCGATGAGGATAGAATTGAATGAAGCGAGGCCTACAGGGCGGCTAAACTGGCACTGAATAAAGAGATTAAGACTCGTAAGCGGGCGTGCTTCGAAAATCTCTGCCAGGCAGCCAACACGACCCCATGGGGTGATGCCTACAGAGTAGTCATGGCCAAAACGAAGGGCGCGTCAGCACCCCCAGAACGCTCCCCAGAGATGCTGCAGAAGATCGTGGAAACGCTGTTCCCGCGCCACGATACAAGACCATGGGCCCCCGTTCCCTATAGCCAAACCGGCCATAGCGAGGTAGCCCCGGTGACGAACGACGAACTCATTGCAATAGCGAAGTGGCTTAAGTTGAACAAGGCTCCGGGTTCGGACGGTATCCCGACATTAGCCATCAAGACGGCCATCGAGGCTAAGCCTGACATGTTCAGAATGGCTATGCAGATGTGCCTAGACAGAGGCGAATTTGCGGAGAGGTGGAAAATACAAAGATTGGTTCTACTGCCCAAACACGGGAAGCCACCTGGCGACCCGTCGGCATACAGACCTATCTGCCTGCTGGACACCGCCGGAAAAATGTTGGAACGGATCATTCTGTCGAGGCTGATGGTCTATACCGAGAAACCCGATGACTCTGGTCTCTCGGATAACCAGTTCGGCTTCCGGAAGGGTCGATCAACGGTGGACGCTATTAGGGCAGTAACCAAAACGGCCGAGATAGCGCTCCAAAAGAAGCGAACAGGAATCTGCTATTGCGCGGTCGTCACGCTGGACGTTAAGAATGCGTTCAACAGCTTCAGATGGACCGCCATTGAGTGCGCAATACACCACCTAGGAGTCCCGGTTAGCCTATGCCGGATATTGGAGAGCTACTTCCAGAATAGGGTGCTAATCTATGACACCGAGGAAGGTGAGAGGAGCTACAACATCACCGCAGGGGTACCGCAGGGGTCCATCTTGGGCCCGGTACTATGGAACGTGGCGTATGCTGGCGTATTGAGGCTCAAACTTCCACCGGGCGTAAAGCTGGTCGGCTTCGCCGATGATATTACCCTCGTGGTATACGGCGAGTCGATAGAGGAAGTGGAACTGACTGCAACTCACGCAATTGGCATAGTGGAGGACTGGATGAGGTCGAGACATTTGGTACTCGCGCACCACAAAACGGAGGTGGTGGTGGTAAACAACCGCAAGTCTGAACAGCAGGCAGTGGTCACCACAGGTGGATGCACGATCAACTCTTAGCGCTCACTGAAGCAATTGGGGGTCATGATCGACGATAAGCTGAAATTCGGAAGCCACGTAGAATATGCCTGCAAAAGGGCAAGCATGGCGATAATGGCATTGTCAAAGATAATGTCAAATAGCTCGGCGATAGTCTCGAGTAAGCGTAAGCTGCTCGCGGCAGTAGCGGTCTCCATACTACGGTATGGCGCCGCTGCATGGTCGAAGGCGCTTGTGGTTAATCGAAATGTGAAGCGACTTGAGAGTACCCACAGGCTGATGTGCCTTAGGATGGTGAGCGCATACCGCACGGTCTCAAAGGACGCGGTATGTGTGCTAGCAGGCATGATGCCCATAGCTTTAGTGGTGACAGAGGACGAAGAATGCTTCGAGCGACGCAGCATAAGAGGCGCGAGGCATATCGCCAGAACCTCGTCTATGCTGAAGTGGCAGAGCGAATGGGATTCCTCCAGCAAGGGTAGATGGACACATAGGCTCATATCGAGCGTGTCCATGTGGACGAGCAGGCCCCATGGCGAGGTGAACTTTCACTTGACTCAATTTCTATCAGGCCATGGGTGCTTTAGGTGGTATCTGCACAGATTCGGACACGCAGGTTCCCCCGCATGTCCGGAGTGTGCAGACTGCGACGAGACCGCGGAGCATGTGCTCTTCGAATGTCCACGTTTTGTGGAGCAAAGGTCGAGTATGCAGGAGGTATGAGGTAGAGATATCACGCCTGACAACATTGTTGAAAGGATGTGTATGGGGGCGGACAAGTGGGACTCCGTTACTTCCACGGTTTCTCGAATCGTACTTGAACTACAGAGTAAATGGCGAGCCGAACAACAGCTTGTTGAGTTGGCCCCCCTTCCCCATCCAGGAGCTTGAGTTCAATGGGTAGTCTAAGTACTAGCCAGGACCCGAGCCTCCAGGGGAGAGTGAACAACTTAAGGCGGTAGCTGGTGGAACGCTTACTATTAGAGTGTACTCATGTACGGTCCCCCCTTCTCGAAGTCATCCCTAACGGGCGTACCGCGAAGGTAAGGAAAAGAGAGAATGAGTTTTTAGTGGGTCGATCCCCACATCATCCGAGGAACCACCTCTTGGGTATCTGTTGCAGATTTTCTCATTCTATAAAAAAAAAAAAAAAAGACTAAGACCTTAGAGGCCTCTCCTGTACATAGTAGCCGTATCCATTCTACTCGGTCCATGGCTTTGTGTCCCCACTTCCACACTCTGCGAAGTTTATGCACTTTGTCTTCGACACAATAATGACTATTTCGTTTCATTCTTTAGGGGGATGTACGTGTTTACGCCATCGATTCCAATTTACGAGCTACAATATCAATGTCATCAGCGAAGCCAAGCATCTGAACGGACATCGTGAAAATCGTTCCACTCGTGTTAATCCCCGCTCTCCTTATTACACCCTCTAAAGCAATGTTGAACAGCAAGCACGAAATACCATCACCTTACCGTAACCCTCTGCGAGATTTGAAGCAACTTGGGAGTGTCCCTGATACTCGAACTAAGCACATCTCTCGATCCATCGTCGCCTTGATCAATCGGATTACATAGTTTATCCGGGAATCCGTGCTCGTGCATAATCTGCCATAGCTGTTCTCGATCGATTGTATCATACGACGATTTGAAATCGATGAACAAGTGATGTGTGGGCACGTTGTATTCGCGGCATTTCTGAAACACCTGGAGGATAGCGAACATCTGGTCCGTTGTAGCGCGTTCACCCATGAATCCAGCCTGATATTGCCCCACAAACTCTCTTGAAATCGGTGATATACGGCGGCATGAAATTCAAGAGAGTATCTTGTAGGCAGCGCTCAGTAGTGTGTTCGCGCGGTAGTTCACACAATCCAACTTGTCACCCTTTTTGTAGATGGGACACACGATACCTTCCATCCATTCTTCCGGTAATACTTCATCCTCCCAAATCATGGTAATGACCCAGTGTAGTGCTCTCATTAGTGCTTCTCCATCGTATTTTAGAAGCTCGCTTGGTAGTTGATCTGCTCCAGCGACTTTGTTGTTTTTCAAACAACCAACCTCCTCCTCAATCACTTGGAGGTAATGGACTGGAAATCTTTCGTCCTGTGCACGTACTCCTAGATCTGTTACCACGCCTCCATTGGTGCTCCACATCGCCATTGAGGCGCTTGTGGCACGACATTCATACAACTACTAAGTAGTGATCCGAATCTATTTTCACACTGCGGTATGTGTGGACATTGGTTATATCCGAGAAGAATTTACCGTCGATTAGAACGTGGTCGATTTGGTTTTCTGTTTGATGGTCGGGTGATCTCCAGGTGGCTTTGTGGCTTCGTTGAAATGCCCCTGAAATGCTATCAAACGCCAATAAAAACCTCTGAGAACCCTTAAAATGTCCCTGATACCCCCTGAAACTCCCTGAAATGACTCTGAAATACCTTGAAACGCCCCTGAAATCCCTTGTAATGCCCTTCAAAGGCTCTTGAGACCTCCTGGATTACCCTTTTTTTTTTTTTTTTTCTTCTAAACCATAGGGGGATAATCTGCTCAACAGACACCCTAACAGAAGGTTAGGGTAGTGTAGGTCTGACAGGCCGTCTTCTACAACAAAAGTAAAATCCAGGACTACTCTCTCCTCGTACCCACTAAACCATTCCTATGGTCGCCAAACCCTACGTCTCTCCGGAACCACCAAGAAGGTATTGCTTCAGAGAGGGGCTAGTGCACATCGCACCCACAAGGTTAGCTGCGTAGCCTGCAGCAACGAACATCGATGACTCGCTTTGGAGAGTCCATCACGGTAGCATGCTGGCGCTTAGCCAGTTTCCCGAGTGGTCCTCGCCACTCCCTTTGTCCTCGGAAGGCGGGCAGGGTCAACCCCGCCCGCGCCCTACTGCTGAGCGGACATCAAGAACTGATGCCCACGTGCAACCCGATCTGACCTGCCCGTAAGGAAGGGTATCACTACCCTTCAGGCCCTATCAGATGCACCCGTAGGTTGCAGACAGCAGGATCTCACCTACCCCGACCCTTGCCGAGGACCCCTTTCCAACCGCGGGCTCGGATCCAACCCAGTAGACCGACGCCACGACAGCACCACTACCGGGACTTCCTCTCCGCGGCCACTTAATCGTTGTAAGGGTCGATCTCGACCGCAGGGCACCGGTATGACCTACGAAGCCGACTCCGAACCCCTGGACCACCTCTTGTACTGCATCTGGACTAGCCATTCTCCGAGTCCACGCGCCACCTCCTCTGTAGCTCCCAGACGATGTGGGTAATAGCCGTTGAAACGGCGTTCCAGCCAAACTCATCCCTACACATCCTCTGGACCAAGTTGTCCGGAGTTGTGTCCTCCCCGCATGTGGCAAGCATGCGGTCACGCATTGTGCGAAAACGCGGGCACACGAACAAAACGTGTTCCGCCGTTTCCTCTAAACCATTGCACACTGGGCATTCGGGAGAATCCGCATGCCCGAAACGGTGTAGATACTGTCGGAAGCAACCATGACCTGTAAGGACCTGTGTCAGGTGGAATGTGACTTCCCCATGGCGCCTATTAATCCAACTATCTACCCTCGGTATCAACCTATAGGTCCACCTTCCTTTGGTGGAACTGTCCCACGCGCGCTGCCATTTGACCATAGAGGCCATCCTGACAGTCCTGCGTATGCCTCTTGTGCCGCGCATTTCGAAGCACTCCATGTCCTCACTGATAAGAATGCTGATAGGCACCATACCAGTAATGACACAGAGAGCGTCGTGTGACACGGTACGGTACGCGCTCGCAACCCTCAGGCACATAAGCCTGTAAGTACTTTCCAGCTTCCGTCGGTAGCATTTAGTACTTAGCGCGGTGCCCCACGCCGGGCCGCCATACCTAAGTATGGATGTAGCAACACTAGCCAGAAGCTTGCGCTTACTGGCGTACACCGCAGAGCTATTGGACATCATCCGGGACAGTGCCGCAATAGCTGTGGAGGCTCTTTTACAGGCATAATCGACGTGGCTACCGAAGGTAAGCTTATCGTCGATCATCACGCCCAAGTGTTTGACGGAGCGCTTTGACAGGATAGTACAGTCTCCTACACTGATCTCCGTCTGCTGCTCCGACTTCAGGTTGTTAACAACCGTCACCTCTGTCTTGTGGTGAGCCAGCTCCAGTTTCCTGGACCGCATCCACGCCTCCACAACCTTGATCGAGTGGTTGGTAGTCAACTTTACCTCCTCGATCGTTTCACCGTAGACTTCGAGCGTAATGTCGTCGGCAAATCCGACAATCACCACTCCCACTGGATACTCTAACCTCAACACCTCGTCGTACATGACATTCCATAACACCGGACCCAGGATGGAGCCTTGCGGGACTCCTGAGGTTATGTGAAAGCACTTCCGACCCACCTCCGTGTCGTAGACTAGTACACGATTCTGAAAGTAACTTCCGAGAATCTTGTACAGGTACTCCGGTATCCCCAGACGCAAGAGCGCATCGGCAATAGCAGACCAGCTGGCGCTATTAAACGCATTCCTTACATCCAGAGTCACTACCGCGCAAAAGCGAATTCCCCTCCTCTTAGGCTCGAGTGCTTTCTCGGCGGTTTTTGTAACCGACAAGATAGCGTCTACGGTGGACCTCCCCTTCCGGAAGCCGTACTGGTTACTCGAAAGACCATTTTCGCCCTCGGTGAACCGCAACATTCTATTGAGGATGATCTTTTCGAGCACCTTCCCCGCCGTGTCAATCAAGCATATTGGTCTATATGCCGACGGGTCTCCGGGTGGTTTCCCCGCCTTTGGCAATAGTACCAGGCTCTGCCTCTTCCAAGCTTCTGGGAAAACTCCCTCGTCCAGGCATTTCTGCATAGCAGACCTGAACATCTCGGGAGCCTCTGCAATAGCTACTTTTAAGGCCAGGTTCGGAACTCCGTCCGGACCTGGGGCCTTACCTACGCTAAGGGACTTAGCTATCCCCGCAAGTTCCACATCGGTGACCCTCTCCTCATCGCCAGCCCCAGTCCCCGGCTGTCCTACGAAAGGAGGCCAAGGACTAGGATCATGACGCGGAAAAAGTCCTCCAATGATCCCCTCCAACATCTCTGGAGATTGCTCTGTAGGAGCCATCACACCTCTCGTCTTGGCCATAACGATCCTGTAGGCGTCACCCCACGGGTTCGTATTGGCACTCTGACAGAGACCCTCAAAGCAGGCCTTTTTGCTTGCTCTTATCTCGGTCTTAAGCGCGGCTTTTGCAGCGGCGAACACCACCCGCCGTTCGTTTCGCTCTTCCTCTGATCGTGCTCGCTGCATCCGCCGCCTAGCCCGTAGGCAGGCGCGGCGCAGGTCCGCAATCGCGTCGGTCCACCAGTAAGCCGGTGGCCTCCCATTTCTAGGGTGGACTCGCCTAGGCATGGTCGCATCACACGCACGTGAGAGCACCGCTACCAGCTCGTCGCCGTCTAAACCGATTAAGTTTCGCTCACGGCGGAGCGCCTCCCTAAATACCCCTTCGTCGAAGTATGATGTCTTCCACCTGCGAGGGCTTGGCCTTGGCCTAGCCGCCTCTTCTTCTATCCGCTGTCTGCTGTTATTGTAGTCGATACTGTAGCGAACCGCCAGGTGGTCGCTGTGAGTGTAGCCATCATCTACTCTCCAGTTCGAACTACTTGTTAGGCCAGGACTACAAAAGGTCACGTCAATAATTGACTCCGCTCCGTTTCGACTAAAGGTACTCTTGGTACCGACATTAGCCAAGTCGACATCTAAGATGGCCAGTGTTTCTAGCAGGATCTGACCCCGCTGGTTCGTGAAACGGCTTCCCCATTCCACGGCCCAGGCATTAAAGTCGCCCGCTATTACCACCGGCCTTCGCCCTGTTAGCACGGTCGTTAAGCGGTCCAGCATTTGCGTGAACTGCTCGATCGGCCACCGCGGAGGCGCATAACAGCTACAGAAGAAGACCCCGTTTACTTTGGCGACCACGAAGCCCTCATATGTAGTAGACACCAACTCCTGCATGGGGTATTTACCCGTCGTCCATATCGCCGCCATTTTCCTGGTCCCATCCGAGGCCCAGTTGCCGTTGCCGGCGGGTACTCGGTATGGGTCCGAAATGATGGCGATATCCGTCTCCCACTCAGAAACCGCCTGACAAAGCAGTTGCTGAGCCGCATCACAGTGGTTCAGGTTCAGCTGCGTTACCTGCACTGTGATTTGTTGCTCACTGCGGCTTTCTTAAAGGCCGGGCACCCTGGACCACCCATCGCATGTCTGTTTTTCGAGGTTTTCCCGGTACAGATCATGCAGATGGGCGGACTCGTGCAGCTTTGGGCCTTATGACCTTCAGCGCCGCATCGCCTACACAGTTTGCGCCTGTCAGGGCCTTTGCAGTCCCACGACTTGTGTCCTGGTTCCAGACACCTGAAGCAAACCTCAGGTGGCTCGTGGAATGTCAGGTGACATACACACCAGCCCACCTTAATACTCCCTACTTTAACGGACTTTTTAACGTCCGCCACAGGTAGCTGAACCAGAGCTATCTGTGTCCCTGCTGGCCCCTTCCGCAGCCTGACGGCTGTGGCGGCCACCTGAACATCGCACTGTTGCCGCAGTGCCGTGACGAGCTCTTCCGCTTCGGTGATCTCGTCTAGGTCTTTGACCTTCAGAGTCGCCTCATGCGTAAGAGCCCTCACCTCCACTCCATCACCAAGGACCTCTTCTGCCAGCCTCTTGTAGGCGGCGCCCTTGTGATCCTTCTCGCGCTTAAGCTCCAGGATCATTTCGCCCGTACGAGTACGTCTGATACTGCGTACGTCGGCTCCAAGACCCTCGAGCTTGGCGTCGCACCTCATCGCCTTCAAGACGTCCGAGTATTTCGACTGTTCGGTCTTGATGACGATAGCGTCACCTTTTTCGCGCCTGGCACCTGCCTTCCTACGCCTTGGCTTGGCGACCTGCACTTCTGCCTGCGGATTCCCCTTCTTCTTCCTCTTCCGCTCTACCTTTGTCCAAGGAGGGTCCTCTCCTTGGATCGCCCTGCTCTGTGGCTGCTGAGGGCCCACCATTGGTCGCAACCCCTTGTTCCCATCATTCCGGGACGGGCCGGCCTTTTCAGGCCCACCCTTCCCAGCTTTCCGGGAACCCTGGCTGGGGTCCGACTTTCCAGCGTTACCACCGGCTTTCGGGGTTATTATACGCCTGGCCTTGCGGGCGCCGCCAGACAGCTCCTCACCTGACGGCTGCCTCGCCCGCTTCTGCGAATGCTTGTCGCTTTTGTCGCGAGCATTCGCTTCCACTCTCTTCGGACTACCCGCGAAGGAGAAGGCCTCCGTTTGTGTAAACTTAGACGCTTTCTCCTTTGCGGGTTCCGCCGCTGCTGCAGCCAGCAACGCAACCGCGTGCTCCTGCTTGGCATTATCGACAGACGCCCTAAGCCGAAGCAAGGCCGTTTTCAGGTCCTTGCTTATATTCGACTTGGTTGTCGCAAAGTCGATAATTTTGCCAAGCTGCTGCTCAGCTACCTCAAATGCGGGCCGTCCTTTTTCTGCAACTTGGCTGATGGCCCTCAGCAACCATGCTCCGTCCATGACCTTCGCCGGCTGGCTTGCCGTGGAGTGGACAGGAGCTCCCACGCTTGAGCTGCGTAAGCAGCTTCCAGCACCTGACTCCTCGCTTCTCCTTGTAGGAGACCTCATCAACCCGCTTCTTGCGAAGGGGTTGATCGCACCGCTACTTCCACCTGTATTTTGATTCTTAAGATTTTTACTCATATTTGATTCCCACGAGTCGCACGAGAAAGAATGTCCACCACGCCAGAGCTCTGCATTAACGCGGTAAGGGACAGCTTACTGTGGGGGGTGCCCAGGTGCCCCACAGGCTCCGTTAAAGATCGAGCATCTTTTTCACCCCCTCGATCACTCATTCCTCGGCACGGGTCGCTTGACACCTTGAATTGGGGTTAGTAGTCCTATTCTTAGCCGGCAACTACGCGGCTGACTCGCAAGCGGGGGGGTGCGTCAGGCCCCAGGACATCCGTCCCTGCTGCCCCAAGGGAGACCTTTGAAACGTCTCAGAAACCCCCATAATACTAGTGAAATGTCCCTGAATTCCCCGAAATCCCATTGAAACGCCAATAAAACCTGATAGAACGTGCTTAAAAGGCCCCTTAAATCCCCTGAAACCCCTTGAAGCCCCTTTGAACCCTCTTTTTTTTTAGCTCTACAATTGAGGGGGTAAGTGACAACACCCCACTTTCGAGTAGATGAGGTATTCACCCCATACAAAATGTATGGAGTTCCAAAATCGGCCAAATTTTCTCCGGTTTATTGTAACTTTTTGAACCATCGTAGAAATATTCCTAAATAAGATAATAAAAGTTTGACATGCTTGGCTCAAAATCGACAAAATGATCACTTACATCTGAGCCCCTCAATTGTCCAAAAAGTCGTCTTGTACCACAAGATGGGCACTTGAAAAAAAAGTTTTTTTTTTTAACGAAGCATTATTGGTCACTTTTTGATACTACTTCTTCTCGTAGCCTATTTTGCGAAGCAATATCATAGAATCCCCCTAAAAAATGATGCCACTGAAGATCTCATAAAATGCCCCTAGAATTCCTCTGAGATCCCCTGAAGCGTCCCCATGTAATCCTTTGGACTTCCTGGTACACCCTGAAACCCCTTGAAACGCATCGAGGCCTTCAGGTACCCCCCCCCCCCTGAAACTCTCTTGGAATCCCGGAAACATCCCGGAACGTTCCTGAAACTCCCTGAAACGCCCGAAAGACCCTCTGATCGCACTGAAATGAAAAAAAAAAACAGCTGACGAGCTTGCATTGCGTGACGATTAGCGGCGACCAAATCTGTTATTTTGACTCGTGGTTTCTGATTCAGAGAAATATATATTGGGGAATCAAAGACACGATTTCATAACAGAAGCGCTATGATTGAATGATTCGGGGTCATGATACAATGACGATGCGTCATGATATTTTGTTTCTGAAAACAACACTAGCTTCGTATAATGCGTTTTGCAATCATGTCATCTAGTCATTAAAAGCCTTCAATTGTTGTTAATATTGCAATTGTTTAAGCCATGATATCTTAAGTTGTAGTCATGATATCATGAAGCAGCAAGGTTTATGATTCCTTTATATTTTGTTTATGAATCCGAAAACATCACCGTCTCTGTTGTTCCTAGTGTTTAACTACGGAGCCGGAACAATGTCCCGGTCGGTAGTCATGACGCTTTTTTATACAAAATAACGTCCAAAAACTAGGATGTGTCATAGTATCCTATGTGCTGTCTTTTCTGGAACATTGTTCCACATCTGCATCTTTAACCTTCCGTTAGTCGCGTGGTTGGCCACGACCACCAGCTCCACGTTAATCAGCCTCCACTGCCAGCAGGGTCAATGGGTTAATCGTTATGAAGGTAGAGCGTTGAAGTAATTCGGGAAACTCATAATATGTTTTCTCCGATACACTTTTGTTTATTCTAGCCCTAGGAGATCTAATATCAGGGCCATGGCTTGAGTATCCATTTGAAGTAATGGAAAAACTCTCGTTCATTGTAAGTTTGTTGGGAGTGAGACCCCACCAACACCACGCTGATGCTGAACACAAAAAGCGAGATTTTTCCAACAGCTTGCTCAAAATACAACAGCGCGGTAACACGAGGATTGAAATATGCTCAACTAGTTGTTTGTGTAACGAGCTGCAAAAAGATGATTTTTTCAGCACGAGTCGTACATTTATCCAACGAGGCTTGCCGAGTTGGATAAATACGACGAGTGCTGAAAAAATCGAGTTTTGCAACGAGCTGCATACAACATTTTTTTGCGATTACAACAAAATACTTGAGTTACGATCTTTTCTGACTGTTCAAACATATCTCAAGAAAAACCACGTGCGAGCATCCATGCGCACAAGTCCGTTTTTTTTTTATCAGTTAGGCTATGTTTATAAGCGTCACAAGTACTCGGAGTCGCGTCGTCAACGAGCGTTGTTTTTTTCTGCTGCTGCTTCAAACTCTATGTCTATCTGGCTGACCAAATCGGATTTTGAAGTTACTCCTATTCGGATTTGATTTGCCGAATAGTCATAGAGCTGCCATCGAATCAGTCAAAACAGGAAAGACCCGGAAGACCATAAGCGTTTCAGAAAACTCGTGAAAAGTGTACCCTTGCAAAAGTGCCGAAAAGTAGTACTTTTCGGCACTCTTAACCTTCCGTAACTCGCGCGGTGGACTACCTGCGTCAGCACCACGCCAGTGCTGAGTACAAGAAGCGAGATATTTTCAATGTGCTGTACAAAATACAACAGCGCGATTACTCGAGGGTTAACAGTGCTGAAATGTTCTACTTTTCGGCACTTTTGAGCTAGTGAAGAAAAGTAGGCCATTTCGTTACACTTGCGGCGATTGAAAAGTGCAATCATATAGCATATATTGCAAAAAAAAAACAATTATTGTTCCTTCTATAGAGATGCTTGAAAAAGACGAAAGAAAAGAAAGAAAAACAGTGCGATCAAGTTTACTTTTTACCACACTTGAATCAGATGCCGTCTGTCTCCAACCCTCGTTCAAGAACTTAAATGACATCCGCACAGCTTGTTAGGTAGTCGATGACGACTCCCAAGTGATGATAAAATTATTGTCAACTGCACCAGAACTCGCCGGTGGTGGTCATCATAGTCTGGGCTCGTGCGATGATGTAATGCATTACAGGCTAGATAACACGCTGGGTGCTCAGCTATTATTCCACAGGCGAGACTCGGAACGGTCATAGAGAGATGATTTGCGCTTTTAGCCGGCTATGTTTGACGTCCAGCGATGACAGTGCGTGACTTATTACAATTGAGAGCAGCACGTCTCCGATGTCAAGTTTACCACCATCATCGCGCCACGTTTGACCTTACTCTTGGCCCCAAAATGAATGGCACTTTTCTAAATGCGACGATGATGAGATAACGAATGACTTCATCAACGCGCAAGTGACGAACCCTATTTATCACGCGGAAGTGTCCGCGCTACATTTGTTAAAACGTCGGAGGTCATAATTCAAATTTTTACACCGCACAGCGGCCTTAGCCTTTCAACCTCCCCGACGAAGTGATGTCCCGAGGAAGAAGTACTCCCATAAAACGGTAAATTAAAAAGCAAGAATCAAGAGGGCCCATCAGGCCGGGGTGTGCAAATTAAGGCAAGTTAATTTCCAAACCATCAATCACTTGTCGTCGCGTGAGCCTTTGCTCCTCCAAGGGATGTGGATGCGATGAGGCGGCTGCGTGGAGGTGTCACTCTCCAGCTCCAAGAATAACCTATTATACACTTCACCGAAGGGGCCAAATGTGGCCGTATTTTTTCATTCGTTTTTACGGCCGCCACATCTGAGGCATCATCGTATCGTCGTCGGTCGTCGGTCGTCAACTGTCGTCCAGCTCTGCTGGTGGATGGAACTTCCGGGCTGGTGATGAGCCGCATTTGGCACGACATACGACAATAACAAGGGTCTTAGCTCATTACGGCGAATTGATTGTAAAATAATCACTAGTCGGTCGGCGGTTGTTTTCCATTTCATCGAATAGCAGGCGGCTTCGCGAAAACTTTGCACTTAGTGTCTTCCTCCAGCTACTGGTAGTTACAGAATGAAACACGGCGCTGATTATTTTACCGGTGCACAGTGGTTTAATTTAATTAGAAAAATGGTCAAAATTTCAATTTCTGTTATCCGATACTCCAATCCAAACTAATCCAATGAACACTCTGCTTGCTGTTTTTTTTTCCTGTGTACCAAACCGGTTGTTGCGATTTTAACTTATACATTTTTTGTTTCCAATATTTAACTTTTAGCGGTACCACTGTGCTACCTAGTAAAACAACAGGCAATTTGCGCTGAGGATGCTAAGACAATGGGGCATTATATTTGCATCTACCCATCAGATCATCCGAGATTCTGGTAGTAAAACCCAGAGGCAGACACGGATCTCCCCAAAAGCCGCCACGCTGCGCCGCCATGCCGTTTGGAAACGATTTGCGATTGAAGGTTTGTGTCAAGGCACCACCAAACGTGGCCCATCTTGCTCGGTGCGGGGGTGTTGTTCCATACTGTTGCATAAGGTGGCTGAGCTCACGCCGCCGATTCTTGAGAGCCTAATGAGCTGACATTGTGCGCTGTGTGTGTCTATCTATATACGGCAGCAACGCCTTTTGATTCGCACCAAAATCCAAAGATAGTTCAATTACATTGTTACGAACGGTTGAAGAAGGTGCTTGAAAGTGGCTGGTTATAATTGAACTCTATTTACGGCGTTCGGCCTTGACAAATGTGCATTGCGTTTTTAAGTGGAGGCGTCATCCATTCATTCAGTCGATTATAGGGATTTTTTCTGGAACCATTTACTTCTCAAGGATTCAGACCGATCACGACTGCATTCCACGTATCAGGGATTCAAGTTCCAAGAAGAACCAAATAATTCTAAAAACTCCCTTCGATTGTTGATGAGGAGAGAGAAACGAAACAAGGAACGTGCATGGTAGCCTCTTAATCAAGCGATGATTTAGCATCGCTACCCCTATTAAATTTCGTGATTTGACAGGGTTGATAGGTATTGGCTGCACCGATAGACTAATGTTAGGTTCGTAACGGCTTGCCGAAAGAAACAAAAATGAAATCAAACAGAAGCAGTTTGGATGATATTTAGTGATAGAACTCAAGTGGAATCAATTCTTAGGGAGGTATTGTATCTTTTTTATACATGACTTGCATGAAACGGGGGATAATGTGCTTACCGAAAACAAATAAATCTTTTGAGCGGAAACACAAATTATTACTATTAGATAAATATTTTTATGAATACCATCATCATTCAGGATCGGTGAGTTTTTCTCAACATTGTACATCAGAGTAGTTCAAGCCTGTAAGTAGTATTTTTTTTCACTGATAGCTCCTAAAATCATTTGCATACTTAATCCCAAGTAACAATTTCATTGCTGATTATTTTTGTTTGATTTTTATTAGGGTTTTATTACAGCAATAATTAAAACTCGCAGTTTTATGACTGCTTTTATGAAAACCATTGATAAAATGCTTTATAGCATACTTGAAGATATCCATAAAGACAAATTTTAAGAGTAAACAAAACTTTCCGATTTGCAAACCTTCTGGTAACCATTATTACCACAATAAATCTGTTATAACT
Organism: Aedes albopictus; assembly: GCF_035046485.1. Taxonomy (NCBI): domain Eukaryota; kingdom Metazoa; phylum Arthropoda; class Insecta; order Diptera; family Culicidae; genus Aedes; species Aedes albopictus. Next base: position 240,962,775 of record NC_085137.1, on the reverse strand, counting down.
CTCAACAGATGGTAGTCTGTTCGATTAGTAACGACATCTGTTGGTGGAAAAGCAGAACTACGACATTTCTAGGTTTATTGCGGTCATCGTACAAGTAAACTTGCTTTCGTTTTATTTTCGCTGATTATTGTTGTCGCCATATTGAAGAATTAGCTAACGTGAATGGAAAATAGTTAATTTTGCTCAAATTAGCAATGAATTGATAGTTTGCCACCATTTCCACAACATGCTCACATAAATAAACTCTCTCTGCTGAGTTTTCTTGTGATTCGAGATAGTTTTACTAAATAAACAAATTGATTTATTCCATTCCAAGATGATAATATTCACTATTTTTGAAGCGCATTAATTTTATGATTCTGCCACCCCAATATTCACGGTAAAATTGAATGCGCATAAGCCTACCAACACAATATCAACTAAAATATTGCTTCGAAATGACCACTTCTACTTACGAATGATGTATCGTCCTGAACTTTACGTGCCATCGAAGAAGCTTCTCTGCATCTTGAGCTGTCATAGTTTTTGATGAAAAAAAAAACAACAACAATCGAGAATGGGATTTTTTTCTACTAGGTTTTAAAACGTTTTTATTGCTACTCTTAATGAGGTTTGCAAAACCTCTCCGAGAGTGGTCCACTTAGCCGGAAGGTGCTCTAAAAGAGGTTATCAAGAGGTTTCGATGCATAAATCACTTTTATTGCGAGTTTTATAAAATTGGTCATGAAGATCTCTTGTAGAGCCGAACAAAACTTAAAATGTTACTTGGGATGGCTTGCATTCAAAAACTAATAAAACTGCATATTTTTCCATGTAAGCTTCCTTGGAGTGCGTCTTGATATTAACCCATATCCGCCCAGCGTCCTATGTATAGTCGGCTTTTTTGGCGAGAATATCTCCAGAATTATGCAAAATTCTAGAATTCTGGCTTCTGAGAAGTTGTTCTTCACATCCATACCTTGTTCTTAGTGGACAGTAAACGAGGCTGTAAAAATTGCATATTTCCACGATCTATGAGCTTCATTTCCATCACTTACGAAATAAATGTATTTCATGTCTTCAGAGTTGTTAATCTATAAGTCAAAATAGGGTGAACAATGGAATTATCGGCAAGTTTTTTCTCTTCGTCTTGGGGGGGAGGGGATTTTATGTGCCAAATTGATTGAAATTTGATCATATAACTCAGCTTGATTGGAAATGATTTGAGGCCAACTCTGTGTTCAATAGGAAGAAGAGAACAACACGGCCGAAAAAACGTAAGCTCTCCTATGTTTGTTTAGAATGAGAAAATTTGCTGATTAGATACCAAAGAGGTGGTTCATCGGGTTATGTGAGGATCGACTCTCTAAAAACTCATCCTCTCTCTTCCATACCTACACCCTAAAACGAAAGTACACAGCGAATGAGTAACTTGCGAAAAGACAAAGGATTTTTCACTCATATTTGCGTACGACTGGATCAGCACAAAAAATGTGCTGATCCGGTGTTACACAAATTTGCGTGAATTTTCACACAAGTTTGCATGAGATCTTTTGTCTTTTCGATCGCTGCGTGAAAGTTACTCCTTGCTCTGTGTACATCGATCTTTCCGTGTACGCGGTACGCCCGTTAGAGATGACTTCGAGAAGAGTATACTCTAATAGTAAGCGTTCCACCAGCTACTGCCTTAAGTTGTTCACTCTCCCCTAGAAGCTTGGGTCCTGGCTAGTGCTAAAACTACCCGTTGAACTCAAGCTCCTGGGTTGAGAAGGGGGGCCAACTCAACTAGCTGTTTTTCGGCTTGCCATTTTCTCTGTAGTTCAAGTACGATTTGAGAAACCGTGGAAGTAACGGAATCCCACTTGTCCGCTCCCGTACACATCCTTTCAACAATGTTGTCGGACGTGATATCTCTACCGCATACCTCCTGCATACTCCATCTTTGCTCCACGAAACGTGGACATTCAAAGAGCACATGCTCCGCGGTCTCGTCGCAGTCTGCACACTCCGGACAAGCGCGGGAACCTGCGTACCCGAATCTGTGCAGATACCACCTAAAGCACACCCATGGCATGACAGAAATTGAGTCAAGGGAAAATTCACCTCGCCATGGAGTCTGCTCGTCCACTTGGACACGCTCAGTATGAGCCTGTCTGTCCATCTACCCTCGCTGGAGAAATCCCATTCCCTCCGCCACCTCAGCATAGACAATGTTCTGGCGATTCGCCTCACGCCTCTCATGCCGCGTCGCTCGAAGCACTTCTCATCCTCTACCACCACTACTAGTGCGATGGGCATCATGCCCGCTAGCACACATATCGTGTTCTTTGAGACCGTGTGGTGTGCGCTGACCACCCAAAGGCACACCAGCCTGTGGGTACTCTCGAGTCGCTTCACGTTTCGATTGACCACTAGCGCCTTCGACCATGCAGCGGTGCCATACCGTAGTATGGAGACCGCTACTGCTGCGAGCAGCTTACGCTTACTCGAGACTATTGCTGAGCTATTTGACAATACTTTTGACAATGCCATTATCGCCTCGCCATGCTTGCCCTTTTGCAGGCATTTTCTACGTGGCTTCCGAATTTCAGCTTATCCTCGATCATGACCCACTATTGCTTCAGTGCGCGCTTAAAGTTGATCGTGCATTAGCCTGTGGTGACCACTGCCTGTTGTTCAGACTTGCGGTTGTTTACCACCACCACCTCCGTTTTGTGGTGCGCGAGTGCCAAATGCCTCGACCTCATCCAGTCTTCCACTATGCCAATTGCATGCGTTGCTGTCAGTTAAGTGCCCCACACAATGCATCCGTTTGCGTGTGCGTGACAGTAGTTTGACACATTTCCCATGGGAAAACTGTCAAAAAAACGCAAACCTCGACGGAACGGACGCTATGTGTTCCAGGCTTTACACTTCCTCTATCGACTCGCCGTATACCACGAGGGTAATATCATCGGGGAAGCCGACCAGCTTTACACCCGGTGGAAGTTTGAGCCTCAATACGCTTGCCTCAATGCTAGCCATAACTTCGAGTAGAGCCCAGCCTCTCGTGTTAGTCAAGCGGCTACCCCACTCAATCGCCCAGGCGTTGAAGTCTCCATCGATGACCATGGGACTCAATCCCCATTGGCGTAGCTAGCTTTTTATTTCTTCTCTCTCACTCTCCTAAGCAAGCACGAGAAAGAGCAGGATGCAAGTGGGGGCCTGTACTCCCTCTTTCATCCTTATCTTTCTCGTGTTTGTTTAGGAGAGTGAGTGAGAAAAAAGAAAAAAAAAAAGCTAGCTACGCTAATGTCAATCCCACCATGGCGCTTTCAAAGCCCTCGAGCGACGTGGAAATTCCTGGACCGGAAAACTACCGGTTATACAGATCGCCACTAGCTTGACTTTATCCGCTACACAGTTTCCGTTATCGGGAGGGATGCGGTATGGGTCCGATAGTAGAGCGATGTCTGTACTTGACTCCGAGACTGACTGCCACAGCAACTGTTGTGCGGCTACACAGTGGTTCAGGTTTAATTGTGTAATCTGCATTATGGTTGCAAGCATGTCGGTCGATCTGTGGTCTTCAGTTTAAGGCTCAAGCATCGGTCATCATTTTTCGGAAAACGAAAAGCAGTTTTTTCACTGTAAATCAAAACAATGACACATCTTTTGTTTTGAACGATTGTAATGATTGTAATGAACATATGGGAGCTTTGAATCTTAACATGTTTGAAGCAAGGTCCGGATATTCGCCTCACTCCATTCATATTCACTCCTCTTTGCTGAAGCGAATCGAGAAAGATGCAGCAAACGGATAGTGATGATCAAATATGCAACCCCATCACCAGTGAGAAGCGATGCGCAAATTGTTTGACATGGATTTTCGTTGCCGTTCGTCGCAGTTTGGATCGCACGCGAATGAATGAATGGCGAATGGTGAAGAATGCTGGTGAGCGATCGAAGCGGCTATTATCATAACTAGAAGAGAATGTTTGCATGTAATGCATACATTTTTAGTGTATTGTTGTTGAAATGCTAGATTAGCAAAGAAAATAATGAACATTTGTTACGTTTGTAAATGGTTGTGAACATTTTGTCAGTTCATTTTGTATGTTATACTAAGGTTTGTACATCTGTCCCTGAATTTTAATATGCATTTGTAGCGCTCCAAACATTTCAGGAGCAATCTAGTACAAAACACGCAAGCCGTCCCCTAACACGGACATCAAATTGTAGGCGGTCTTGTGTTGTTGCCCGAATCGAGATGCCCCCTTAGGATTAGAAATTCCTAGACCAAAACAAGCTATGAATGCACCAACAGATGCTGCGAACTAAAAGGCGAACTGCCAAACAAATTACATTTCTAGGATGACTGATGGACCAAGAACAATAATGAAACCACGTCATCCTGGGTTCGGACTTCGTTATCCATATGGATGACTGGGCACAAATTAATGTTGTGTGTTGCATGTTTGTGTTTTGTGCATTTATAATGTTCCATTTTGTTTTCGTATCCAAGTTCCCGGACGTGGGGCCCGCTACGGAAAATAAAATGTGCATTTATTAGGTTCCAATGTACTATTTGGAAACATAAAAATTTCGTATGCAAAATATTACTCGTATCATTCACGAATCGCATCACCGCTCGATCGCTTGCGATGCGAATGTAACGAATGAGTAATTTCCAGTGTAATTTACAGTGTATCAAACAATTGTCCGTACGGCAGTTTTTTCGTCAAAAAATTTCTTATTCAAATGTTCATAACATATGTTTATGTTACATATAAGCTGTGATACTACAAAAAATGGGAACCATTCATGAAGTACGTATTGAGATATAATGTTTTAGTAAATTGTTCAAAAATCTTACAAGTTTTACTAAGAGTTCTATAACTTTCAGAAAACTTATTCGATCCCGGTTAAAATTTTACCAATGGAGCTTTAATATATTGTTTATGATTGGTCAAAATTCCAGCGTTTATGATTGACGTACCGTCAAGGCACCATTCACCGTGGATCTAAGAGGATTCGGGGCAAATAAGGGCTGTCATTTGACACCAGTCTTATAAACATTGTTGTTGCCGCTTTTAATTGCCTTTATTATAGGTTAAAATTAAAGCAATATCCACAGAAGTAGAAAATTTTTCACAAAATTTGGTGATATAGTACAATTAGTAAAGGGTAGTAGGGTCGCCTAATTCCGTGGTAGGTCACCATTCACCGTGGTAGTAGGGACCCATTCACCGTGTATGAGAAATTTTATTCTACATTGTTTAAAAATGATCAAAACAACCCAGCCAAGGGAATTTTCTTCGTTTAATTTTATTTCAAGTAATAACTTGCAAGATTTTATTAGAAAAACGAATGTTCAAATTTTCGATTTTTTCTAGATATATGGGACAATATGGGGCACGGTGAATGGAGACCATTGATTTTTAGGGTACCCATTTACCGTGCCTTTTTGTTTCAATTAAAAAGTACGAGTAATCGTACTTTCTTGTTAAACTTACTTCGGTAATGCAAAATACATACCTGATATGTGAATTTAATTGCTTCTTGGTGGAATAGAAACGTTACTACATTTAGTTTATCGCTTAAATCACCTTAGCGCAGTTTTCGTTTTTTCACTATGAATGCAGTGAACGAGCAGAAACCCGCTTCATGTAAACACACTTTAGTGTAAAAATGATACTTTTTAATGTTTCTAATGAGTCTTTTGACATGGTAACAATACATTAATGTTGTATTGGTGAAATTGAAGGGAAATTGTCATATCATTCAATTATAATATGGAAATAATGAAAAAATTCGAAGGCACACGGTGAATGGAGCCCCCACGGTGAATGGCGCCTTGACGGTACAAAAACGTTATAAACATTTGAATGAAAAATTATTTTGACAAAAAAATACTTTCCGGCAATTGTTTGATACACTGTATGTATGTTGTAACATAACTCTGGAATGGCTTAATCAAATTTGACATACACAATGCTTCGGTTGTGAAGGTGGTTGTAGGGGTATTTAAATTCAAGATGGCGGTCAAAACTCCAGAATGTATGCCATTTTGTAATTCAATATGGTGGACCATAATCCAAGATGGCAGCCACAGAATGGTAGTTTGAACTATAATACCAAGCAATGTGGATATCCAACGATCGGGCTTGATGAGTCAGGGTAGATGGTAGGGTAGAGGGTAGGGTAAACAGTGGAGTATACGGTCGGGTAGAGGGAAGGGACAGGGTCGTGCACAGAAAAGGCTGAAAGGTTTTTTTTTTCAATTATGGCAAAGAGCGGAAGTGCGCTAGGAAACATCGGCAAAGGAAGGGGTACAAACCCCAAAACTTCTCCCTTGTGCACGGGCATGGTAGGATAGAGAGTCAGGGTAGAGGGTAGGGTGAAAGGTTAGGGTAGAGGGTAGAGTAGACGGTAGGGTTAAGCACAGTATAAAGAGCATAGTGAAGGTTTAGAGTAGATGATACGATAGAAGGTAGGGTAGAGGATAGGGTAGTGGTAGGAGATGGGGTAGAGGGTAGGACAGATGGGTTGAGGGTTGGAATAGAGGGCAAAGAAGACGGTAAGGAAGATAACTTCAGGAATTGCTTCCGGGATTTCTCAGGCATTCTTCTTAAAAAAATTCCCAGGATTCCTCCCGGGATCCATTCAGATCTTTCTTCTGAAATTGCTTGGGGTTGCTTGTGAGTTTTTTTCATGGATTTGTGCAGGAATATCTTTACAAAATCCTGAAATGATTTTCTAGTTATTCTTTTCAGCATTTCTTCAGAGATTCATGCTGGAATTCCTTCAAAGATTTCTTCCGGTATTCCTCAAGGGATTCCTCCCGAAAAAGAATATTAAACAATATATTTTACTTACTTTCAGGATTTCTTCTGTGATTTTTTTCAGGGTTTCCTAGCGAGCTTCCAGCTTCTCAGGATTCTACCAGATATGCCTCCCAGAACACCTTCAGACAATCCTCCCACGATTCCTGTAGAGATTTCTACCGTCTTTTATAATCTTGAAATGTTGCTTTTAAGTGATCTAGTCGGCATTCCTTTCGGGATTACAGCGCGAGTTCCTTCATAGATCTCTTCCGGGATTTCGTTAAGGATTCATTTTTGGGTTCCTGCTAGGATTGCTCCAAGGATTCATACTTGTATTCTTGCAAAGATTCCTTCAGGGAATCTTGCGGGATTCTTTTAGGTATTCGTGTCAGGACTCCCTGTCGGGGTCCCTCCAAAGATCCTTCCCGTTTTTAAACAATCCCTCCGGGATTTCTTCAATTATTCTTTCAGGGAGTCCTGCCGAGCTTACAGCCGGGATTCCTTCCGTGATTCCTTTAAGGATCTTACCTTGAGAACGACTTCTTTTGAATTGATGGCGTTTAAAAAAGAGTCGAATTATTATTTCAGCTCTTTGTAATTTCAGCCTTATATGTTTCAGCCGTATGTAGTACATACTATGTACCGTCATGGGGCGAATAAGGGCTGTCATTTGACACCAATGTTATAAACATTGTTGGTGCCGCTGTCAATTGCTTTCATTAGAGGTTAAAATTAAAGTAATATTCACAAAAGTTGAAAAATTTTCACAAAATTTGGTGATATAGTACAATTAGTAGAGGGTAGTAAGGTCGCCTGATTCCGTGGTAGGTCACCATTCACCGTGGTAGTAGGGACCCATTCACCGTGTGTCAGAAATTTTATTCTATTTAATAATTGTTTTTTAATCTACTTGATATTTTTATATACTATTCCTTTTTATGTGAGAAACCATTTTTTCATATCATAAGTTCATATTTTGTCTCGACTAAGTTTCAAATAGGGCCTATGAAAAAGTGGAACACAAGCAAATAAAAAAATATATCACGGAAACGGCTTGTTCGATCGGAAAGGTGTCTTCGGCAAAGTTTTAGAACAATATATGGCGGCTCTTAGAAAAATACACATTGAAAAATTTATTTAGTTTTTCTTCTGAAAAAATAATGAAATATCTCAAAATATCCAATCCACTAGATGCCAAATCCACAATATTGTCTAGAACTTTTGGTCAATTACACAAAATAAATATGTTAAATACAAATAATACAACAATAATTTTAATAAGTGTAAGAAGGGGTCTGTTCACCATAGGTGGATTAAATCGGGTTTTTTAAACCAATGTAACTTAAAAATAACATGACCTACAAAAAAGTGTGGTATGGGTGACTTTAATAAAAAAAACACAGTATGCAAACTTGCTTATAATTACATAGTCTTTATCTAAGAAATTCCATCGGATTCTGAGACAGTGTTGCCAAACCCCTACGGCGAGTTTGCGTGAATTCGTCATGCCATAACTTTTTTGTACATTTTTTTACCATTATGAAATTTCTGCAGATGGTAGCTAACAGAATGAACTTCATTCTCACAAAATATCACGAAGGTAAAAAAATAGCTTTTTGAGATATTTAATTTTTCGTAACAATATTCAGTTTATTTTAGAAGAACAACTAAATAAATTTTTCAATGTGAATTTTTATAAAAGCCGCCATTACAACTTTGCCGAAGACACTTTTCCGATCGAACAAGCAATTTTCAGTGATATGATTTTTCATTTGCATGTGTTCCATTTTTCATAGGCCTTATTTGAAAGTTAGTCGAGACTCCATAAAAAATTGAATATGAAAAAATGATTATTTATATTGATTAGAACAGCTGTGCAAAACTATCAGCAAATCAAAAATGCAAAATTAAAAAAATTGGATTTTTTTCGTGCTGCTTCGTGGAAAGCCTCATTTTGTTTAAATATGATCAAAACAACTCAAGCAAGTGAATTTTCTTCGTTTTTTAAATTTCAAGTAATAACTTGCCAGATTTAATAATAAAAACGAATGTTCAAATTTTCATTTTTTTTTTCTTGGTATATGGAACAATATTGAGCACGGTGAATGGAGACCATTGATTTTTAGGGTACCCATTTACCGTGCCTTTTTGTTTCAATTAAAAAAATATGAGTAATCGTACTTTCTTGGTAAACTTTCTTCTGTAATGCAAAATACATACTTGAATGTGAACTTAATTGCTTCTTGGTGGAATAAAAACGTTACTACATTTAGTTTATCGCTTAAATAACCTTGGCGCAGTTTTCGTTTTTTTTTTTTTTATTAAAGCCTGTATCCGCAATAATCGGGACACAGAAAGCTGTGTTGCGTTTAACTTTGTAATAGTTAGAAATGTGCCCTGAAAGACAAGTTAGTTTAAATAAGTTTATGTAAACCAACATTCCGCGCAATAAAATGATCCGTAAAGAACCGAGCAGGCACCCCTGGTAAAGCCTACCCTGAATTTGCCATGCACCATCCCACGCTCTTGCCAACCAACACACATGACACTAACGCATACATGCCGAATCGAGCACACGACAGCCTGAGCGACGCTGAGAACAGCGAAGAACACATAATCCCACGCAGGTACCTACAGATCGGCTCAAGAGAGTCACGAGGTCAGCGGTGACACCGACGATGCATGTCAAGCATCTCCCTCTCGTGCGAGACACACAGGCGAAAGCGTCGCGACGGCGGAAGTCTCTCTGAGCACGCCACGCCACTACATGGAAAGCAGCAAGGAGAATCGCTGTGCAGAGATGAAACTCCCAGTCAGTCCACGCAGATCAGTCGTTCGGTACGGTGCGGTTTAGTGCGCTGCTACGGGTGTGTCGCTTTGAACAAAGCTGCACTATAAAAATTGCAACAGTGGAATCCGGGAATACAGCCACCCAACGAACCGTGGTGAGTTTTCGTGTTCCGAATAAGAAACCGCAGTAGATAACGGAATTATTGTAATCCTCAGACCAACGGCGTTGCAGCGGACAAAAGCACACGGCCATCTTGTGGACCGACGAAGCCCTGCAGCCTTGCATTCAGCTCTATAGGCCGGAATCAATCGCCATCTTGTTGAGGGTGAGTGAATGCACGTGTTCGATTCAGAAACAGCTTGTTAATCGATGGATTTTATCTGGACAAATAGGCTATTTGCGAGGAAGACACGCTCGCCCGTGGTACAGCTGGCATCCCGACTACCACGCGCTCGAACCAATCGGACTACGCGTAGGACGAGAATTCTGGCTTTCTGGCGGCGATTGCTAAAACGGCGAAGAAGAGGAAGAGCCTTCTCATAAGAAGTATGCACCGATCAGAATCTGACTGGATATAGTTTCTGACAGTTTTGTTTGCCCTAGGGCTCTTTTTTCCTGTTTCTAGTTTGGCCCAAGGCGCTTACGGGACGAACGACGCCGCTGGGGAGCCGTGATCTGGCGCGGACTGGGATCGCAGCGAGAGGCAAGGTCACCCAAGGACGGGTGCAGCGATACAGCCGGTGGATGGCTGACCGCGCGTGATTGCTCCGGCATCGGGAGAATGCCGATTGTCGACGCAACGTACCGACTGGATCTGTGAGTAGGAGATAAAGAGAATCTTAGTTGATAAGGAGATAAAGGAGTTAGGAATGGGATTGGTAGGATAGAGGAGAGTAGGCAGTGGCACAATGGGGTGTAATTAGTAATAAAGCGTTGGCAACATGTACTGTAGTTGGTGCTTCATTTTCAGTGTTTGTGCTCGAATAACCACTCTGGGTAACAGCTTTGCGTTACTGGTCGGGGAAATCACAACAAACAGCTGAAACTCTGCAATAGATACATTAAAAATGTTCAAATTTGGCCAACACATCTTCAGATGTGTTCATTTCACCTACCAAATTTCAGTTGAGTCGGTGCAGTTCTTTTTGTTGTAGCAATGAAAGAGTAGAATGTGCGCCATTGAATTTTGTACAGCCCCTAGTTTTGCTAGTCAACGCTGTAACTTTTGAATTTGGCAAAAGAAATAGCTGAAATTTTGAACACAAATCTCTCAATCTACATTTGTTGCATAGGCAAAATTTCAAAAAAAATCGATGCGCTATTAACAATTTTATAGTCGAAACATGCATTGGGACTGAACGTGATTTTAGCCCCTCAGACAGCAATTAGTCGGCAACCTTTATTGTTTCGATTGTACTTTTGAAAGTACTATACCTATAATCATCAAATTTTGCAGGCATAACATACACATAATCAACTACCTTCTGTGAAAATTTCATGGAAATTGGCAGAGAAGTTCAAAAGTTATGAATAGGCAAATATTTCACATGAAAAACACGAAAAATTTTCACTAAGATTCACCCCTATCAACACCAGTATTTTGCAAACCAATTGATCAAAGTTGATGAAATTTTGCAGGAAAGTGTCTTTATAAGTATCATAACTGCTAACGCGATTTTATAATTATCATCACAGAACTAAGAACTGTAACGCAAAACAACCATCTATTATGCGAATGAAAATTGGTCATAATTGTACAAAACGCTTAAAACCATGTCTGTTTGTTTTTCATCCACAATTAAAAGTAATGCATCGATTTATATAAAATTTGGCACACATAATAAACATGCACCAAAGAGTTCTCAGTCAATTATTTGGCCAATTTTACCGATTCATTACAGAGCTACAGCTGTACTTCTGTGTCCCGATTATTGCGGATACAGGCTTTATGCATGCAGTGAACGAGCAGAAACTCGCTCCATGTAAACACACTTTAGTGTTAAAATGGTATATTAAAATGTTTCTAATGAGCGTTTTGACATGGTAACAAATCATTGGCGTTGTATTGGTGAAATTGAAGGCAAATTGTCATACCATTCAATCGTAATATGGAAATAATGAAAAAAAATTCGCAGGCACACGGTGACTGGCGCCTTGCCGGTACATAATTCTCAATTACCAATTGCAATTCGAATAAAACGATTTTTTGGGTGGTTTATCATTTTTCATGAAGCTGAAAATCACATTTTCTTTCTGAAATTCATCGACGGCCGGTCGACAACGGACCAGATCTTTACCGTACGGCAAATCCTCCAGAAATATCGTGAATACCAGGTCCAAACGCATCAAAGCGGCATACGACAGTATCGACCGCGCAGAGCTATGGAGAATCATGGGCGAAAACGGCTTTCCTGGGAAGCTGACTAGACTGATTAAAGCAACGATGGACGGTGTGCAAAACTGCGTAAGGGTTTCGGGTGAACTATCCAGTTCATTCGAATCTCGCCGGGGACTGCGACAAGGTGATGGACTCTCATGCCTACTCTTCAACATCGCTCTGGAAGGTGTGATGCGAGATGCGACGAGCCGGGCTCAACAGCCGGGAAACGGTTTTCTCAAAATCCGGTCAATTTGCAATCCGGTGTTTTGCGGACGACATGGACATTATCGCCAGATCGTTTGGAACGGTGGCAGAGCTGTACACCCGCCTGAAACGCGAAGCAGCAAAAGTCGGACTGGTGGTGAATGCCTCAAAAGCAAAGTACATGCTGGTAGGCGAAACCGAGCACGACCGGGTCCGTCTAAGTAGTAATGTTACGATAGACGGGGATACTTTCGAGGTGGTGGAGGAATTCGTCTACCTCGGATCCTTACTGATGGCTGACAACAACCTGAGCCGTGAAATTCGAAGGCGCATCATCAGCAGAAATCGGGCCTACTACGGGCTCCAGAAGAAACTGCGGTCGAAAAAGATTCACCCATGCACCAAATGCCCCATGTACAAAACGCTAATAAGACCGGTGATCCTCTACGGGCACGAGACATGGACTATGCTCGAGGAGGACCTGCAAGCACTCGGAGTTTTCGAGCGACGCGTGCTAAGGACGATCTTCGGCGGCGTGCAGGAGAACGGTGTGGGCGGAGAAGGATGAACTTTACGGCACTTTACGGCAAACCTATCATCCAGAAGGGGGCCAAAGACGGAAGGATACGGTGGCAGGGTATGTTGCAAGAATGCCGGACAACAAACCTGCAAAGCTGGTGTTTGCAACTGATCCGGTTGGCACAAGAAGGCGTGGAGTGCAGAGAGCACGATGGGCGGACCAGGTGGACCGTGACTTGGCAAGCATAAGGCGCGACCGAGGATGGACAGCGGCAGCCACAAACCGAGTATTGTGGCGTACTATACAGTCGAGACTCTTATAAGATCACTGGTCGGGGGGCGCAATAGGAATCCGCTTAATAGGAGACTAAGAGCTTATGGGATTTCGGCATTTTGGGGGTGTGGCCTGTTATCACGGGTGTGTTAAGAGTTAACGCAATACTTTCTTCGGCAAAGTTTTAGGGCTTGATAAGATCTACCATTTAGAACTTTGATTTGAACATATGATTAGTTGGCAATTTGGCCGCTAGAGGGACCATCAACAGTTTGATGCTTAATTGCACTACAGGAACCATAAAACTTCGCAACTCATCGTCAGTAAGTTATTGGCGTACCCAAAAACTTTCCCGAAGACACTATCCTTCCAAATTATCAGGGTCTTGAGCTGTCGCATATCGTAACGTTTGCTTGACAACCTGATATGGTTCCTGTAATGCAATTTAGCATCAAATTGTTGATGGTCCCTCTAGCGGCCAAATTGCCAACTAATCATATGAACCAATGTTCTAAATGGTAGATCTTATCAAGCCCTAAAACTTTGCCGAAGAAAGTATTGCGTTAACTCTTAACACACCCGAGATAATAGGCCACACCCCCAAAATGCCGAAATCCCATAAGCTCTTAGTCTCCTATAACGCTCACCCCTGTCTAGTAGGAGTTCGTTTAATAGGAGTCCGTTTAATAGGAATTCGTTTAATAAGAGACTCGACTGTAGTTGATTATGTCTTGTCTTAATGATGTTGAACAAATGTATGTATGTAGTGCCCAGAAAAACACCTTTGATAACAAATTTAATTGAATACACTATTTTACAAAATAAAACGAAAGTCGTGAACTTCTGTCAACGACCAAAATTTTCAAGCACAATTTAGTGCTGATTTCGAAACCGACCTTCAAAAAATTTTAAGTAGAACAGTTTTTGAGTTTTAGCTCAATAACGAGTGTTACAACTTTTCAAAATAAGTAATTTACTAAAATTCAAATATATTGCGTTTTGTTCTACCAATTTTTCTTTTTCCATAAATTAAAAGCTGAATACAATACCATTTGATCATCTGAATACTGGTTTTGCGTCAAATTGGTGAAATTCAAGATATTAGCGAGTTTTAGGGACGATCTCCTTAAATTTAGGCATAATTCCCAATTTTTTTTTATGAAATGTATTTTTTTTTCAATAAGAAAAAAAACAATTTAAAAATTCTGTCTCGACGTTCATTTGACATATCGTATGTAGGCGAGTTACAGTAAAAATTTCAACTCAATCGGAGCATTGATTACGGAGAATGAGATGTATGAAGTGAGCGACTTTGCTTAAAAATAGAACAAAAATCGATTTCAAATTACCAAACTTATATGGAAAATCGAAAAAAATCCGCTCTTCTGTATTTTTTTTTCTTTCGCGTTTTCGAATTCAGGGCATGATTCTACACCAAAAATGATTATCAGCTTACCGAGTTCAAAAATACTGTAAACTAGTGATATTTAAATTGTGAGACACCTTGGGCGTTAACGGGTTAAGAAGTATTGGTTAAGAAGTCTGAGCCCAGATATTATACTGCTGGCCCAAAACCTGCCAGTGACTCATAAAGGTGCCATAACACTGTTTGTCAAAATGTTAAGTATTTGTCATTGTAGTCCGACATTCATCCAAAGATGTCATGATTCACGTTTTGTTGGTCATTTGTAGGGTTTGTTTGGCCTAATATTTGTCATGTCTAATGGGACCTTAAGGCTGCTTTTTAGACAAAAAAAATGTTTCGCTGCGTAACAATATTCCGACAATCACTGCAAAACCTTCCCCATTCCAGCTAATTTTTATTTCCTTGAGAACTGCGCACTGACCTCAGGAATGATTTATAGTGTCATATTCGAACGGATTTTGCACCAGACCTCGATATGTTGCAGTTCACAGCTACGGCTTATCGCACTGCACACATGCATCATTCCCTTCACTTGGCTCGCCGATCGGATACGGTGTGGTCTGGTGACCAACCTGCTAGTGCTCTAGCTCTACGTAGGTACTACAATCGAACAGGCGGCGCAGGCAGCTCCAATTAATCTTACACCAAGTTCACTGTCAAAGTAACGCTCGGACCTGGCATAATTTGTAACCTCATGCTTGGATAATTATTACCTTCAATCAGGAATCATCAGCATTCGCACAAGGGTGCTACCGGAGTCGTTTCCCTCCCGCTTCCCCAAGTCCAAGGTCCAGACATTCTCGCCGGCCGCTTCCCGAGAACTAGAGGACCAAAGGAATGGGACGTGGGTAATGATCGGATCAGCAAAGTGCGTGCGAGTGATTTTGTGCAGCAGCAGTAGCAGTCTTCGGCTAATCCTGGATTAAAAGGCACGATAGCAGCGGCGTCTGATAATCACCTTCCTTCACACGCTCTTTGATTGGACGCACTTGGTGGGACTGCAAGGATGTGGCTTTTTTCTCAACCGTTTTAGAAATATCTCTCTATGTTGCAGATTGAAGCTTTTGTAGGTTCACTGACAATGATCATGAAATGATGTGTGGTTAACTACTGTGGTTGACGGATGGGGCGAAGTAAAACAATGTCGGTACAATTAGTTTTCGCCATTGTTGTGCGATCGCTGAGTTTCATGAGTGAAGGATTGGAGTATAAGGGTAACAATACATTTTATAAATACTTCTTTTTTTTTTTTTTTTATCTAGTTCATTTATTTGGGGCTCAATCGCGTATAACGCTTTACGGAGCCGAGGATCTTTCTTTGTACTTAATAGTATACATTATACAGAGTAATAACTTTTTAATGATATCTGTTAGTAATGGGTGGAAGCCAGGGTACTCGTGGCAGCTCGAGGTTAGAAGGTCACATTTTGAGGGATGGACAGGGTAAGGATTGGGTCAAAGGTTTCACTGCTGCTCATCCGGTGGTGAATCGCATCTTGCTAGCGTATTCGGTGCCTTGTGGTGTTGGTACCAACTTGTTCTGGGACTTGGTCTTCCGGATGGCCAGGAGCAGCTTGGTAACACAAAGAGGACAAAACAGAGAAAAAAAAAACTGGAGAAGAAAACACAAGCGAATTAAACTTTTATACCAGCAGAGCGAAGAAAGTCGAAAATACATCCCATGTATGTGACATCGCGGGTCCCCAACACATCTCTCACAAGAACAAAGGGTTGTCTACCTCGGGCCTCAAGGGTATCCAATAGTAGCGCTCTGGAGGCGTCATTATCCGGGCATTGCCAAACTACGTGGTCGATGTCATCATAACCGGAACCGCACTTAGTACAAACATTGCTCAACGCGAGGTTAATCCTGTGTAAATGCGCGTCTAGCGAGTAATGGTTGGACATAAGTCTTGACATCACGCGAATAAAATTGCGACTTACATCCAAACCATACCACCACACTCGCAAAGAAACATTAGGAATAATGGAATGTAACCACCGTCCCAGCTGGCCATCTCGCCAATCATTTTGCCAACTTTGAAGAGAACTCTGGCGAACAAAATGGAAAAATTCATCATGTGAAATTCTTCTATCATAGATCTCACCTTCCTGTGCGCCCACCTTTGCGAGAGAGTCCGCCTTCTCATTGCCATAAATTGAGCAATGTGAGGGGACCCATACAAAGGTAATCTTGTATGATCTTTCGACCAGTGCACCCATCTGCTCCCTTATTTTTGTAAGAAAGTAAGATGAATGTTTTACAGGTTTCATCGACCGGAGTGCCTCAATCGAACTAAGGCTATCCGAGAAGATGAAGAAATGGTCTACGGGCATGTTGGAAATCATCCCCAAAGCGAAGTTGATTGCTGCCAGCTCAGCAACATAAACCGAACAAGGTTCCTGAAGTTTGCGGAAGGCAGTGAAATTTTCATTGAAGACACCGAAACCAGTGGATCCATTTATGCGAGACCCATCAGTGAAGAATCTCTTACAGGAATTGACATTTTGGTACTTTTCGTTAAAAATGCGAGGAATAGATATACATCGAAGTTGATCTGGTATTCCATGAATAGCTTGTTTCATGGACAGATCGTATTTAACAGAGGAACTGTCATTAGTGAAGTGTACACGAGGAGGATTATAACCTGGGAGGCTTATATCAGATGACATGTAGAAAAGATAGATTCTCATGAATTTTGACTGAGTGTTCAGATTGAGCATTTCTTCGAAGTTTTCAATAACAAGTGTGTTGCTCACTCCACACTTGATAAGTAACCTTAACGAGAGCTCCCAGAATCGGTTCTGGAGAGGTTTCACCCCTGCCAGGACCTCTAGGCTCGCATTATGCGTTGAGTGCATGCAACCGAGGGCAATACGCAAACAACGATATTGAATTCGTTCCAGCTTCATTAGGTGGCAGTTTGCTGCTGAGTGGAAGCAGAAAGAGCCATACTCAATAACAGAGAGAATAGTCGTTTTGTAAAGTTTTATGAGGTCTTCCGGGTGAGCCCCCCACCATGTTCCGGTAATTGTGCGTAGAAAATTGATCCTTTGTTGACATTTTTGCACCAAATACTTGATTTGGGTACCCCAAGTGCCTTTTGAATCAAACCAGACCCCAAGGTATTTCGAAGTCAAAGATTGGTCGATTTCTATTCCCAAAAGATTGAGTTTCAGTTGGGCTGGGTTCCGCTTTCTAGAAAACACAACCAATTGAGTTTTTTGCGGAGCAAACTCGATCCCTAAATCTCTTGCCCAGATTGACAGATTATTTAGAGAATTTTGCAATGGTCTTTGCAACATTTCTGCATGTGGGCCTTTTAGAGAAACCACAGCATCATCTGCAAGTTGTCTTAGCGTGCATTGTCCTTCCAAGCAACTATCAATGTCTTTCACGTAAAAATTATAAAGCAAGGGACTTAAACATGAGCCTTGGGGTAGGCCCATGTAACTAATTCTGGAAGTTGTCAGTTGTCCGAGATTGAAACTCATATGTTTTTCTGACAACAAATTATACAAGAAATTATTTAAAATTCCTGGAAGTCCACTATTGTGCAGTTTTTCTGACAATATTCCTATGGAAACTGAATCAAAGGCGCCCTTAATATCCAAGAAAACTGAAGCCAGTTGCTCCTTTTCCGCAAAGGCCAGTTGAATATCTGTTGAAAGCAACGCTAGACAATCGTTTGTTCCTTTGCCCTTGCGAAACCCGAACTGTGTATTTGAAAGCAAGTTATTCGATTCGACCCAATGGTCGAGTCGTGATAGGATCATTTTTTCCAACAATTTCCTTAAACATGATAACATAGCAATTGGACGGTATGAATTATGATCAGACGCTGGTTTACCAGGCTTTTGAATAGCTATTACTTTGACCTGTCTCCATTCATGCGGAACGATGTTGTTCTCCATGAATGAGTTGAACAGGTCCAGTAATCGTCTTTTCGCGATATCTGGGAGATTCTTTAGAAGATTGAACTTGATCATATCGCTTCCCGGAGCGGAATTGTTTGATGAAAGAAGAGCCATAGAAAGTTCCAGCATAGTGAAGGGTCTGTCCAGAGAACCGTCTCTTGGGGATGTTTCCCAAGAAATCGGTTGTGCTGGGACTGAGTCTGGGCAGACCTTTTTCGCGAAGCTGAATATCCAACGGTTGGAGTATTCGTCACTCTCATTAGAAGAAGAGCGGTTTCGCATGTTGCGAGCCACTCTCCAAAGCGTTGTCATTGAAGTTTCTCTTGAGAGACCCTCAATAAAGTGTCGCCAATAACTACGCTTCTTCGCTTTCAGCAGGTTTCTCAGCTGTCTTTCGAGCTTTGCGTACTCTTGATAAAGATCTGAGGTACCGTGCCTACGAAAAGTTTTGAAAGCATCAGATTTTTTAAGATACAACTGGGTGCAATCATCATCCCAGCCTAGTGTGGCTGGTCTTCTTTTGAAGGTTGCACTTGGAACACGTCGTTTTTGTGATTCTAATGCACTCTTATATATCAGTTCAGACAGGAATCGATACTCATCCAAAGGTGGGAGGGGATTGAATGATTCGATGCCAAAAGATACCGCTTCTGCATACTTTTGCCAATCGATATTCCTTGTGAGGTCAAAAGGAACCTGAATTGGATGGTCTGACCTTTCACTATTATGCTTTATGGTGGTTATAATGGGTAAGTGATCACTACCATGAGGATCCTCGATTACCTTCCACAAGCAATCGAATGATAGTGAACTTGACCCCAGTGATAGGTCGAGACGACTTTCTTTGCCGTCAGATGCAATACGTGTCACTTCACCTGTATTTAAAATGTTCAAATTGAAATCGTCGCACAAATCATAGAAAACGGCCGCTCTATTATCGTCATATGGTTCGCCCCACCCTGTACCATGCGCGTTCATATCACCCAGAATTAAAACTGGATGTGATAGTGCAGAAACCGCATTCCAAAGATGACGGCGGTTAATTGAAATTCTTGGAGGAATGTAAACGGAAGCTACGCAAAGTTCTTTACCCTTTACGTTTATTTGGCAAGCGACGATTTCTACGCCAGGATGAGTCGCGATTGGAATTCTATAAAATGAGTAAGTCTTTTTGATCCCCAAAAGAACTCCCCCATAATGGTCATCTCTATCCTGGCGTATAATGTTAAAATCGTGGAAGTTGAGTTCATCTTCAGAAGAAAGCCATGTTTCACAAAGGGCAAATATATCACAATCAGAGTTGTGAATCAAAAACTTAAACTGGTCTAATTTAGGTTTTAGACTATGACAGTTCCACTGTAGCACAGTGATCATATCTTGTACCTCACTTGATGAATTATCCATCGAAAGATATGATCGCAGCAAGGAGGGGCCATGATTGTGTCAGATTCCGAAGATATTCTTCTACTGTAGGTATAAACATATCAATAATGCCTCTAAATGTTTCTGGAAGGCTGAGGGCATCATATAAGCGATCCACGAGAACCCTAAAAGTAAACAGTCCTCGCTTGGGTCTAGGAGGCTTGCTTGAATTGCGAGGAACTTTGGTAGCTTTTTTCTTGCTACCTTGTCGATTATTTCTCTTTGAAGTGTATTTAACAGGCGGAGACGGGGGTGACAGGTTCTTGCTACAACATGGATCTGAAGCTAGAGGAACCTGATTCTTCGGAGTTTTTGAGTTTACCCCGTCCCCTTTGACATTAGGCAAACTTTTGAGGGAAGACTTCAAAAAGACCTTTCGGCGCAATCCCGGGGAAGATGATGACTTCCTTTTTCCAGGTGCGTGTACCTCCGAAAGAGATCCACCCTCATCAGTTTCGCCATCGTCCTGATCATCGGAAGACAACTCCTGATAGGGATTTTCAACTGGGACAGCTGATTCAGACACGGAATCTGGTGTTTTAAAAGATTTCACCATCTCCGCATAGGTCTGCTTGGAGCGCCTTATAATAGAGCGACTCTCATTTCGAATGCGTCTTTTGTAAGCCGGGCAAACTTGCAAGTCGTGTGGATCTCCGCCACAGTAGCTACATTTTTCCGCTTCCTGTGTGCAAGAGTCCTCCAAATGAGCTTGGTTGCATTTGCCACAACGGGGCTTGTTGTCGCAAAAGCTATCACTGTGACCAAACTGCTTGCATTTGGTACAATTAAAAACCTTCGGCCTAAAAAGATGCACTGGGTAAAAACCACCATCAATTACAACAAATTCCGGGAGGACGGAACCTGGAAAAGTCACTCGAAAAAACGCTGAAGGCGAGTACACCTTTTTATTTCCTTCCATGGAAACCTTAGATAAGCGTTTACAGTCTAGGATAGCCACATCAGGAATTGACCTATTTTTGAATCGACCAAAGCCGGTCTTGATGTCCTCACATGTCAGCATTTCGTCGAGGATCTTCCCCTCCACCTCCACTTCTCGTGCTGGCACATAGACGGCGTATTCAACAGTAAACGCTTCGTGTTGAGCAATTTCATTTGCTGCTTTGTAGCTAGGTGCGGTAACACGCAGCTTGGATGCTTTCACTTGGTGAATAACGGTCCCAGGATACTTACGCGTCAGCTCTCGAGAAATCGAAAGCATATTCAATGGTTTGCATTTGCGCCGGAAATAGACAACCCAAGGTCCAGGCGAAGATGGCTGATAAAACCGCGTACGAGCAATGATATCATTAGGAGGCGTTTCGCCTCCAATCGAATCGTCCATGTGGAAACAAATTTATGGAAAATAACTCAAAAGTGCAAAAGAGGAAGAGAAAAACCCTAAAGTATTTACAGTGCACTTTCTTCCTTAGGACGACAACTGTTTGGTTTGTAAACCAAACAATGTTAATAATATATAGAAAAAAAAATAAAGCAAAAAAAAAAAAAACTTGTACTAATAATATACGAATTCAATTCTTATGTTTATTTTAGCGCACCCTGTAGGATGCAAAAAAACGGTATTGAAAAAAAAAGAAAAAATAGCTAATAAAAAAAAACAAAAAAAAATGGTCCGTTATTTACAGTTTGTACACCCTTACCCGTATACAGTAGTTTGGGAACCACTGTTATGGATGTCAAAAAAAACACGTGGTCGAATGTGGACTGGGGATACAATAGACAAAAGCGATCAAAACAAATTGGGCGGACAAAAGAGTGTATCGAAAGAGTGATACTTATCTGACCGAAGCAGGTAGATATTTATCACAGGCAGGTCGATGGTAAAGCTGTCCGTCGCGTCTGCCTTCGCACCCGTCGCCGCCGTCCTTTTCGATGACGGAGGGGCTGATGATGGCGATAAAGATGACTTTCTTGGATGCGATGCTTCTTCTTTGATGTACGATGATGCAAGCACCTCGCTTCCCGGGTTGCGCTGGATACCACCTTGCGACACTACACTTCGCACAAGCAGGAAAACGTACGATATAAAAAACCTTCCGCACTTGCGGGGGAAAAAACTCCACTTATACGAGGTCTATCGCGTGGTGAGATACGGAGCACACGTCCGACTCGTCCAAATGCACAACTGGGAATGTTATAAATACTTCTTGTCTCAGTCAATTACAAGATCCTATATTGCAGACTTACCATGGTCACATTCGTATTGAACTAATCTCAGTGTTACGGATTTTATAGAGAAAACATGCTTTTTGCCATTTTTCTCATGAGATACTCAGTTTTCAGCCTAAAATGTACCGAAAAGCTTTGCTGAAGAGACCCGATGCTAAGAAAAAAGCTATGGCGTTGTAATTGCTTGTCGAAACAGTGTGGTTTTGTTGTTATTGTAGTTACTTACATACTAAAACTAAAACACATGGATGAGTTTTGTAGAATAGGGACTGTTCATAAATCACGTATGTAGACCAAAATTTGCTCTATCTCAGCCGATTTTTCCCCCAAGAGTAAACAAAGCAACACTAGCGTAAAAAATGGTATAGCTTGTAAGATTTTTCAACCCCACCTTTCAACTCGATTTTTAAACCTGATGACACGGGCCTCTTGGATAACCAATTCGGCTTCCGGAAGGGTGGATCGACGGTGGACGCTATTACGGATGTATCCAAAACGGCCGAGATAGCGTTCCAAAAGAAGCGAATGGGAATCCGCTTTTGTGCAATCGTCACGCTGGACGTAAAGAACTTTCAGCTGGGCTGCCATCGAGTGCGTCAGTGGCTGTTCGGGCCCGTATGAAGTTGATCAACTATTTATATTAACTTCTTTTCTCGATCAGCCTAGATAGCTTGTGTAGTGTCGGTAGCGATTGTCTGAATTGGCTAAGAATAACACTACGAACCGCCTGTTCCGGTGGTAAGAGTCCACCAACAGGTGACCCCTAATTCATGGTGTGATGCGGCTTCGTGCTTACCGTGCCTAGGAATAAATGGCTAGGGGGTCTAATAAAAACCTAACCGCAAACGGAGCGTGTGGAGTACCAGGGCGCCCTCCACAGTATGTTGCCCTTACTGCGCTAACCGGAGCAATGGTGCAGCGGACCTTGTGTTTCTCCGGAACAATCGACTGCCCTTCTTTAGTCTCACTTGAGGCTGAATAAGGGCGGGATTATGAAGATGTTGTTAATTAGTTTAAATTTTCACCTATATGGTTTCGCATTATGCGATTTACACAGTGTATTCTGTGTATCCTCGCCTGTGGCGTTTTTCAATCGATACCAATCTGGTTTTCTTGCTGCTGTTCTGTGTTTTGCTGTTGTTTCGAAGAGTTTTATCTTGCCTAGTTTGGGTAGTGGCTACGGTTAGGATAGCTCAGATCAATCTTCAGCATAAAAGAACAGCAACAATCAATCTTTGCAGACTTATGCAAAATGGTTCAGCCCAAGTAGCCTTGGTCCAATAACCTTACTTCCGTAAGGGGAATTTCTATCTAGGAAACCTTGTGAACCCGGTGTTTGCTACTTTCAGTAAACATGAAATGGCAAACTCGCGTTTCATGCCTCAAGCCTGTGTGCTTATCAACAACGCAATAGCTGCTACACTCATCTCTAAACTAACCACCAGAGATGTATGTGCTATCACAATTGATGTTTCTGTTGGAAACCTCAACAGGAAATACGTCTATTGTTCGGTTTATTTACCGCATGATAAACCATCCCCTACGGATGCTTTCAAACAAGTCTGTACTTCAAAAGGCCTTCCGCTAATTGTTGGCAGTGATGCTAATGCTCACCATGTCATCTGGGGCAGCTCAGACATTAACTTGAGAGGCTCCAGTTTGATGGAGTACTTAAGTAGTATAGATCTTGCATTACTTAACATAGGCAACCGCCCAACCTTCATGGTATCTGCTAGACAGGAAGTATTAGGCATAACGCTTTGCTTTAGTAGAATTAGTCACGAGCTGACCAATTGGTATGTGTCAGATGAAGAATCTTTATCTGACCATCGCTACATCTTTTTTGAACATTTAAATGTTGCTTCGCAAACATTGCGTTTCAGGAATCTCCGGTCAACAAACTGGGATCTTTTTACTGATTTGGTTGCGGCCAAATTTCATGGATACTCACCATCCATCTATTGACACTCCAAGTGATTTAGATGATGCCGTTGATACCACAACGACCTTCATCATGGAAGCTTTTGAAGAAGTATGCCCTCTACGGTCTGTGAAGATCACAAGAGGAACCCCTTGGTGAAACTCTGATCTGTCGAAACTCAGGAAACAATGTAGAAAGAGTTGGAACAGACGACGTTCGGCTGGTTCGGAGGCTTTCAGGTCGGCTCGCAAGGCCTACAGGAAAGCTCTCCGGTCTACTGAACGATCCGGCAGGAAAAAAACTTTTGTACAAATGTTTCCAGTTTGATTGAAGTCAGTCGGTTGAACAAAATCCTTACGAAATCTAAGGATTTCCGAGTGAAAGAACTTCGTTTACCAAATGGCGATCTGACTTCCTCTAATGAGAAAGTTCTGGAATACTTATTCAGCACACACACTTTTCCGGATGTGTTGATATATCTTTGGATGAACCTGATGTCTTTTCTTGTAGTTATGATTCCCTGGCTTTGGCTCGAAGTATTGTAACTGTAGAATCGATTGATTGGGCACTTGATAGCTTTGTTTCAGACCTATAAGTCATTTCTTCTGAAATGCTTTTTTTATCTGTATTAACGAGATTTTTAGCCCTAGTCTAGTTCATCTCGGGACTCACGCTTTACTTCCCTTCCGAAGGAATAACCCACATTTTGTGAGTTTGTCGGGAGTGGGATTCGATCCCAGGTCCTCGGCGTGATGGTCAAGCGTTCTAACCATCACACCAGGTCCGCTCCACATTTTCTGAAATGCTTAGAACGCATTGGATCATCTGGCCAACGTGCCTTTTTATGTGAACCAACATGCCTACCAATCTGGCAAGTCCACTGTGACTCTTTTACACAAGGTTGTTTACGATATTGAGAAAGCATTCGCTCAAAATCAATCTTATTTGGTTGTTTTCTTAGATATCGAGGGTGCGTTTGACGATGTGCCTTTCGATGCCATATTGGAAGCCGCACGGAGTCATAGTATATCTTCAATGATTTCCAATTGGATTCATCAAATGCTCAAAACCGATTCTCTTCTCGACATTGCGTCTAGCAGGGATTAGGAAATTGAGTGTTTGCGGATGCCCCCAAGGAGGAGTCTTGTCACCGCTTTTGTGGAATCTCGTAGCAGATACGCTATTGAGGCAACTCAATGATAGCGGTTTTCCTAGGTTTTGCGACGACTACCTAGCATTGTTAGTTGGTATGTGCATCACCACCCTTTTCGACCTGATGCAAAGCGCCCTTCAGGTAGTTGAGGGTTGGTGTCGCCAATATGGCCTTTCGGCTAATCCGAGTAAAACATCTATTGTTCTTTTCACGGAAAGTCGAAGCCGTAATGGCGTTCGACCTTTGCGTCTCTTTGATTCTGAAATCGATGTGACGGAACAGGTAAAGTACGTTGGAGTCATTCTTGATTCCAAGCTTTCCTGGACACCTCGTATTGAGTTCAGAATCAAGAAAGCGTGTATGGCCTTCGGGCAATGTCGGCGAACCTTTGGTACAACTTGGGGTCTAGAACCCAAGTATATCACATGGATCAACACAACTGTTGTTCGACCAATATTCGCCTATGGATGTCTTGTGTGGTGGCTAAAGCGCGAAGCGAGAACGATCCAATCACAATTAGACCATCTCCAAAGGATGTGCTTGATGGCGATGTCTGGAGCGTTCTCCAGAACCCTGGGAATTCCTCCAGGAGTTCTCCGGGAATTTCTCTAGGGAGTTCCCCGGGAACTCCTCAAGGAGTGTTCTTCCTCCAGGAAATCCCCGATAAAACTTCCGGGAATTCCCCGGGAATGTCTCCAGAAGTTTCCCGTTAATTCCTTCAGGTGTTCGCTTGGAGTATATCCAGGAGTTCCCCGTAAATTCTTGTAGGAGCTCCTCGGGAATTCCTGCAAAAATTCCTTTGGAATTCCTCTATGAGTTTTCAAGAAATTCCTCCAGGAGTTTCCCAAGAACTCATCTAAAATTACCTCGGGAATTCCACCAGAAGTTCACCGATAATTCCACCAGGAATTTTCCGGGAAATTGTCCAGGAGTTCCTCTGAAATTCCCGTGCAATTCTTCCAGAATTCCTGCAGGGCTTCCCCGGAGGGATACTTGGAGGAATTTCCCGGACGAATCCCCGAAGGAATTTGTGAATGCCGGGCAACTCACTGGAATAATCCGTTCCCAGCCATCTTAGCAAACTGCAGTAGAATCACTTGGCATAATACGGAACCTCACGGTGATGGCGTCTTGCTCCGCCAACAGTCCACTCGTTAATGAGGCAGCATCACACTGATGACGACCCCGTTATGGTGCTGGCTGTCACTGATGCATGCTAGGGGAAATACACGCATGGGGAATGCTACTCAGCTTTGTTCATACCCCACATTCTCCCTCTTCTCCGAAAAAAAAAAGTTTTCTTACTAGCTGGCTTGTTATTTTTACGCTCAAACCCTCAATTTCGTTCTCTTCATCCTTATGGCACCAATGCAACAAGATACACTTTAAGATACAAGAATTAAGACGAATGGCCACATTTACTTTTTTGTTTAGTAAACGCACTTTTGTTAATATCGAACCTATATCATTTGATTGATAACTTGCAATGCTAACCGATCATATATGGGGCTTTGCCGAGCTCCAATAAAAATAACTACAACACACGCAGTTGGGTGATGCGTCTTCTCTCCTTCAAGCGCACGTCTCGTTATGTAGCCGGCCCTGTTTTTCTCTCACTCAAATCAATCGTTATTCACGATTGCGAAAATTCGACGCATTCAACGAAAACGAACATATTTTGTAAGAATTATTTGTCAAAAAAGAAAAAAAACAAAAGATTAACGAATTTGAGATTTATCAGACTAAAGATTCCGTATATCATACAACTCCATTTTCAATGCTTCAATGTGATGGTACAGATGGACCTTATATAACACACAAATGTCCTTCATTATACGAAAACAGATTCTACAAAACGAGTTCGAAAGAGGTTCTACAACATATTTTCAGTAGATATGTTTTCATCGCGTACTTCGAATTTTAAACTGTTTTACGATATGCAATTTTTATGGGCGGTTTTCATTACACGTCCCTACATTTTCCTCACGCACAGCTTTCGGCAGTTATCATGCAACACCATTTCCATAGACGGGTTTCTTTACACATCGCTGCATTTTCCTGATGCAAACAATTTTCGGCAGTTTTTCAATAACGCCATTTCCTTGGACGGATTTCATTTCACGTCCCTGTATTTTCCTTATGCAGAAAAATTTTCGGTGGTTATCCAAAAATGCCGTTTCCTTGGACGGTTTTCATTACACGTCCCTGCATTTTCCTTATGCAGAAAAAATTTCGGCGGTTTGACACGCCATTAATTTGCCCAACCAAAAACCCGAGCAAAAACCAACCCAACCAACCAACGCCGCGAGTATTTTACGGCAACATTCACAATAGTCAAACACCTCTACCATCATGCACATCAACCTGTTTGCATTTACCGTTCAACCGAGCGACAACACGAGCATGTACGATCCGAGGAATCAACGAAAGCGCGACCATCCATGCCGAGCAAGAAGCATGGAGAAACATGAAGAAACATGCATGCAATCATCGACCGACCACCTATCCACAGCGTGCTACCAGACGACAACAAAAATCAACCACGTCACCGCGCCTTTGTTCGTGTGTTTGTGCTAGATTCTAGCAGCTAGAACCAAGGCTAAAACAGAACGCGGTTGGAAAAACAAAAACTTTCCGCGCTCTAGCTTTCGTCAGGAACCGCAGAATTGCAACACCCACTTCACTGTGTTTGCAGCACCACCACACACTTCACACACCAAAACGATTTGTTTTCTCTCACTGTTTTTATGCCAAGTGATTCTACCTATTTTATGATTAACTTGTTATTGATTATGATGCACTCCTGGCAGGATCGCCAATGTGAATGCCGGGCAACTCACTGGAATAATCCGTTCCCAGCCATCTTAGCAAACTGCAGTAGAATCACTTGGCATAATACGGAACCTCACGGTGATGGCGTCTTGCTCCGCCAACAGTCCACTCGTTAATGAGGCAGCATCACACTGATGACGACCCCGTCATGGTGCTGGCTGTCACTGATGCATGCTAGGGGAAATACACGCATGGGGAATGCTACTCAGCTTTGTTCATACCCCACAGAATTTATCAAGCAATCACCAGAGGATCTTCTGGAGCAAACCTCCAGGGAAGTCTTTTTGAGATTTCCCCAATAATTCCTTCGGAGATTCCTCTAAAAATTCTTCCGGAGATTACATCAGGAATCCCTCCGGAGATTCCTTCAGGAATTCCTCCGGAGATTCTTTCAGAATTTTTTTCCGGAGATTCCTCAAATAATTCTTGCGTCCAGAGATTCCTCAAAGAATTCCTCCTGAGATACCTCCAGGAATTCCTCCGCAGATTCCTCCGGAAATTCCTCCGCATATTCCTCCGGGAATTCCTCCGGATATTCCTACGGGAATTCCTACGGAGATTCTTTCGGGAATTCTTCCAGAGATTCCTCCGAAAATTCTTCCGGAGATTCCCCCAGGAATTTCCTGCAGTAATTTCTTCGGAGATTCCTCCAAAAATTCCTTCGTAGATTCCTTCAGGAATTCCCCTGGAATCCGAGGAATCCGTAGTCCGAACCCCTAAATTGCAGAATTTATAATTAGTACCTATTCATAGTTCTCTCTGTAATATCATTAAAAGTTCCCCCAGAATCCCAGCGCAATTTCTCTCATCAGTATTTTCCTTGGAAAACTTCACAACTCCATTGGAATCTCACTGTCTAGATTTTCCCCAGAAGTCCACCCAAAAGTTATAAATTGAATCATTTCCCCCACACGCGCGCGGAAAAAGGCATTTCAATTTCAATAACATTTCCTGTGGAAACGAACGAAATTTCTCTTAGTCCAAATCTTAAACAACCTGAGCAGGCAGCACTGCCCTTTGCTTCACACCCTTGTTAAACACGGTGTGTCTGATAGAACTAAATTATTTAAAAGAAATCGGTATCGCTAAAACACCCACCAAACGAAAGCTGAAGGTCCCTCCTTTCATTTGAGGCCAAAACAAGAAAGTTCTATCGGCGGTCCTAGAACAATTTTTTTTTCTTCAAAAATTTATTACTATAAGACTTGAATTTTCTTCCTTTCAACATTGAGAGTAACCTAATGGGCTCGTATATGGTCGCTCATTAGTAACGTATCATATTAATAGAGTAAACGGGTAAAAACATATTCAAAAGTTTCCATGCAAAAGTCTTACAGGCGTAGTAGGCCATGACTTTGATGTCAATAAAAATAGAACGATCAACAAAGTAGCTCGGATAAAATGACCACATGCCGTTATAGGGCATCGCACTGTTTTGAATTTGTATGGGATTTTGACGTTTCTTGGCCTTGTTGTTTACAAGATTTCTGTAAGAGTGAAAGAGATGGAGAGGAGTCCATGCAGTGCCCTATAGGCCGGTATACGTTCATTTTGTGCCCCTTTCTGGTACTTGTAAAAGCATTCAACATTTTTCTGCTAGCTTATTTGAAGATTGTTGTGTGGTATAGAATTAGGTATTGAATCATAAAAAAAAAAGAAATTAAATTTTAACATAGCTTTGCTCCAATTTTTTAGAGAAACAACTACGACATGAAATCATAAAGTCACGATGAAAACCGTACCAAGGTGTGCGTGCTGTGTTCGAAGAAGCTTTTTCTGCGACCATTAATATCATCGAAGGTAGTTGATATTCACAGATTTATATATTTATTCTACATGGCTGAGCATACAAATAATATACAGAATATATAAGAAAAATTTCAACTTGTTTTTATTTGTATTTGCAGGTTATTTTTATTGTTGAACAACATTTTCTGAAATATACCACACATAGAAGTTGGTATTATCCCACGATAAGGCTTATACAAATTTAATTTTGACTTTTTGTCTCAACCCCCCTCCTTCAATTTGTTTTGGCTGGATGTTGTATTTTGAGGGGGCAGATAAAAAAATATTTATCAAAGTTTCGGGTATTGCTCAAAATTCTCAAATCCGATAAGGTTTTAATATTTTTCAATTTAAATGCTTTATTATTTTTATCCCCCACTCTCGATTAGTCAAAGAGTGGTGGGACGAAAAGTGAAATAAATATTTGTAACGGCCTAAAATATCGCAATCACTCATTTAAAGTTTTTCGATGATGAGATCATACTGTAACCGTGCAAAATAGTCACGAGGATTTTGTCAAACAAGGTGGCTTTAGCGCCACTCCCGCAGGGAGACCACCTGTCCTTTTAATGTTTGCCCGACTGACTTGAGACTGTTTTCCTCAGGGGACTCGTGTACGGTTATAAATTAAAGCGATATTCCAACTTAACGACCCTGGAGGATGCGCCGATACTGCCCAATGTACTCTCCCGAACCCCTTAATCAACTCCCCGACTTAAGCTCGCTCGATCTGGAACACTTACCGAAATGAAGAGTGGAAGCCTGAAACGTCAATCTACCAAAACGGAAACGAAAAACGGAATCTAAAGGGAGTAACGTAGCGGGTGAATTCTCTTTGAACTGCCCAAAACGGAATCAATTGACTCTCAGGTCTTCAAAATTCAACAAATCAATTTATTCATTAGGGAGCAAACTCATTCGGGTCAGACTTATACTAAATTTACTAAAACGGGTGGAAAACACTTTGGGAAACTATCATGGCCATGAATAAAAAGTCTCCACGTACCTGCGCAGGGTTTCTTGTAGCGACGACTCGATGCTCCTCGACGAACTTGAAACTGTCGAATTTCCGGCTTTTGCCGGCGATAGACGGTTGCCTCGATGACCAATGATGTCCTCGACGGCAATGGCGGCGATTGGCTGTACCGCTGTCGCTGCTGGTATGGCGCGCAGCGATGGACGTCCGAGCTCGGGTAGTATGGCCGATTTACCGTTGCGGAGGAGGTGTCGGCTGGACGGAAGGCTTCCGATTTTGTTCCTCAAGAGCTTCGCAGCGACGGAACGTCGCGCTTCCCGGGTTTTGACCTTCTCTTTGGGTTCAGGGACCAACGTACCCTCCGTACGGCTTCCACCTTGAGAGCTTCGGCCGCACGTGATGAAATGAAATCCCCTTACCTTCGGATTGGGTCCGATCCTGCGCACGACGCTTGACTACGTGCGGGGACCGTGCTCTTGGTTCCTCTCCACCGGAGGTTGTAGCGTTGGGGTGGATCTAACGACGGTTTTTGGCGACCGTCGGAGTTCTTCGTTCGACTTGACGGCGAACTACACTTCACTCCGTTTGTCTGCCTCGAAAGGCGGGCCTTGACGGATACCCGAGCTCTCCACGGACGATCCGTGTCCTTGGACGATGTAACTTCGGCGCCTGAAGACGCCACAAAAACCCCAATACGACTCCGCTTGTCGTCACTTTCCACTGTCCAGCCCGTACAATAAAAAAAAGCGCCGAAGCGCTTTTTTTTGTACAAATCACTAACGAAGTAGAAGACTTCGCGAACCACAGTCGACTCGACCGGAAACACGTACAAATTTACTTCGGTACGTTACTCGAAGGGTACAATTGCACTCAAATGGTTAAATCACTTTCAAAAACTATGTAACTTGCAAACCGCGATCACTTCTACTCTCCAGCCTAGTAGCGAACGAAATGCCCGAGCTTAAGTCTTAATTTCTTAAAGAAGCCTACACTAAATAATCCCCCTTTGTCTACTAAATTGCGCCAACAAAGAATTTCGAATGGCGAATTCATATGTCTTGTGCCACTCTAGGTTCGTCAAGATGGTTTTTATGAGATACATATAATCAGGAGCCATTGCTGTACTCCCACGCTAAGAAAAAGTTACTCTAAAATGAGTAAGATTCACACAAAACTGAGCTAAACTGGAACAGCTCAAAAAATGAGTAAATTGCATTTCCAGCTATAGCGCTGGCCCAAGTGCAAAAATCCAACTGGTTTAAGCCGTATAATATTCTTCGCATCATCAAGAATATTATACGGCTTAAACTGATGAGATTTTCGCACTTGGGCCATCGCTATCGCTGGAAAAAAAATTTACTCAATTTTGAGTTGTCCCACTTTAGCTCCAAAATGAGTGAATTTTCTGACCGTGCACTTCGTCTTTTATGGCATATGGTTAGCCGAGACACAAACCTTATATTGCGACATTTGCACCCATTTAGACTCGGCCGAAATTCATTATCATCACAGTCGAATTTCGCACACGACTTCGCAGCGGCTGGCATGCACAAGTTCGGTTGAGTTCAAGACAGGGGCGCCGGATGCACAACAGGTAAACAAAATAAGTTTGATTAGTGTGAAATTCCGCTGGGAAATGATGATTCAGTAGATTCTTAAATTATCACAGTTGTCTAAACATTAATGAGAAACCCAATATCGACTCGTTCTGAGTTATAGTTCAAATCAGCCATGAGCAAAGTCAAATTGAGTTTCGAACTAAATCTAATTTACTTTTCATCACTATTTACAAGAAAATATCATTAAATAAAATTAATCCTAAATATTTTTTTACTTAAAAGGAGAAAAACGACAAAGCGTTTTCCTATACTATTTTGAATACAATTAATGTGATGTCATTGATTAACATAAAGCTCTAAGTCAAGTTCTATGTACAAAATTCAAGCAAAAATTATTTTGCTTAAAAAGAAAAAAACGTCAAAACGTTTCAATACTCTTTAGAATTACTCTCTTCTAAGTATAAATATAATTCGAATCTTCTACGCGAAGTATCGATATTTGCTGTAATTATGAAATATGTAGTGCTGCAAGAAATATAGTTTTTCTTTGGTTGAAGGGCAAACGCGGCAGACCTAGCACTGCTACCGATGATACAAAAAGATAGTGCTCGTTGCAGTTCTGCTAAAGATGCTAAAGGGAGATTTAATGTTTGTATTGAAAATATAATCACTGCAGTGCAGTACATGTACTTCATTCACCTGCAGCAATACAGTGAATGCATTTTTATTACAAAAATATAAGTTTTGGGCGAGAAAACCGCTTTAGATTTTTCAATGATGACGATTATGTTAATGACGACCTTGAGAACAAAAAATCTTGCATTACAATTAGGATATTATGAAAAAGTACCTATTTCACTAAAAAACTAAATAAAACAACGCAATTTATATTCTGGTTTTGCTCCATTATTGTTGCCCGCCTTTCTCAAACAATGAGTCGTGACCCACTTGCCCCTTTAGAAATACAAGCATTTTAATGATTTGATTCCAGAAAATATCGAGTTGTGGTCATCTAAGGGTCCTTTTAAATGTATGTCGTCTTGTAATTGATTGTAGTATCTTGGCATGCCATAACATCGTGACCTTAAGGATGTTTCTCACTTAAAACAGCTCTGTCAAAAAAATAGCAATGTTTCTTGATTTTTCAAACGGTTTATGTTTGCATTTAAATGTTTTTTTTTGTTACGAAATATAATCAGTGGAATTCAAAATATTTAAGCCATTCTTAACAAAATGATTAAATATAGCATTCGTCCAAATATCGTGTGTTGACCCGCATGCATTGGTGCATGATAAAAAGGACTTGTGTGTTAAACGTTGCCTAGAAATTTGTAGAACTTGTTTATAAAGTAAAAGTATCAATAACATGCTCAGTTAGCAGTATTAGTTTATCCATGGTATTCGGAACACACAGCCATTCCCTCATATCACAGACGAAAAATCGTGACGCTTAGAGAAAGAACAGACAAACATACATACTACTCAAATCGCAATCATCGCACGATTCAACGGTCATTTTGAAAATAAAGTGTGTGGTTCGGACTGTGCTCGCATGTGTCATGGTGGTGCTAGTGTGCCTACCTCACCTCTCAATTTTGGAAAGAAATGAACGCGACGCCGATCAATGACTCAATCATGAATCTTCATTCATGTTTTCTGAATGGATGTCACCACGGGGGAGACGTCACGTGCTAGATTGTTACATGGAGCCGAGGGAAACAACGCCTGGAAATTAATGCTTCGGATTGAGCATTATAGAAGGTGCTAGTGAGCTGCCAGACAATGTTTTTGAATCAAATTTCTTCTAAGTAGTCTGTCTGTTTGTCTGTGGAGAAAGTTCATTATTTTTTTTGCTGTCTTTTTCATAAACACGCTTCCACCTATTGGTAGAACCGCGTGAGACACTGTCGTCCATGATGGATAGCGATTTGACGTTTGTCTAAACCGCACACTACTATACATATTACCTGTATGTTTAGTTTGTATCATTCATCAATGTGTACACGCGCAAACATCAAAGCGATCGAACATTAGCACCTCTGGTGAAAGGATCGCGGAATTCAAACGAAATTTGAATTCTTCGTAAATGCATGTGCCAAGCCCTATCAAAGAGTGTTACGTCTGTTTGTCTGTGCTTATATCGTGCATTGCTCAATAGAAAAAAATAATAAAATTCGTTAAACAATTGATTTTTTTTGTCAAATGCACGCTATAAGGAGGAACACAGTGATATAATAATTATTACGAATATTAGAGCATGATGCGGTACACATCAAGCATTACTGCCCATTACCACGAAACTGACTACTGTTTACTGAATTTTCTATTCACATGGGACTATTATGCTTTTGTGGGAAGTGTAATAAACATCATATAATAAATCTTCTGTTGGAATGCTATATTGGCAATGGAATAACTAATTTTCGTTATTACTTAGTACTTTGAAAAAAATACAAAAAATATCACGCTATTTCAAAAAAAAAATGTTCTAGACCCGCCGATAGAACTTTCTCATTTAAGTCTCAAATGAAAGGTGGGACCCTCAGCTTTCGTTTGGTGGGTATTTTAGGGATACCGATTTTTTTTAAATAATGTTGTCCACCAGACACACCGTGGAAAGCATCGTTTCGTTAAAATGCTGCCAGTTAAACAAATGTCAAAATTACTTTAGGGAAAAAGGTGAAATTTTTCTTGAGCGCTCTACTTGGCAACAGGAAACTTAGCTTAGAGGAGAACGTGCCTCTGGAGCCGATCTACTAACACCTGATGCTGAGAGTGACGGGTTCGATTCCCAATCTGTGCAAGAACTTTTCGTAAAAGAAATTTCCTTGACTTCCTTGGGCTAGAAAATCTTCGTAGCTGCCATACAAGTCATTACCAAAGAAAGCTCTTAGTTCATAGCTGTAGGGCTTGTTCACAAATATACCCGAGTAGAAGTAAAAATCAGAACAATATCATCATATGATATTCCTCAGTGAAATACTCAAGATCATAATTAACCATTGGTTTGTTTGACATCTAACCAATATCATAAAATGATCTGACAGATGGATTAGAGTAAAAAAAAGAAAACTGGCCGCGACCAGAATCGAACTTGTGACCTTGTGATTTATGAGCAGTGACATTACCACTGCACTACGACTCATATCTGAAAATAGGAGGTAATAAGAGCATCAACTTCTACGTTTTCCAAGGTGTTTGCGAGTCATGGTAGTTGTGTTGGTTTGGTCCCGCCATGTTGTAGATGAGTGTGTGAAAGAACTAATTATGATCTTGAATAGTAGTTTTCAGATCTAACAATTTTCGGATGTTATAGATGAATGTGTCAAAGAACTGATTTTGATCTTGAGCAGTAATTTTCAGATCTTTCGAATTCTGGATGTTGCAGATGGAAATGTGAAGAGCTAATTTTGATCTTGAGCAGTATTTTTCAGATTTCTCAATGATAAATGTTCTATTGCAGAATATTAATACAATTTACACCCAAAATTTGTAAACTGACGTAATGTTATGGAAAATAAAATTGAATTAAGACTATTTTTCATATTTTCCTAAACTAAGAGAGCATTTTTCTCTAGATGATTTCACATTTCATGCTCTTTCTCTGAATTGTTAACAAAGCTAGTGATCCAAACTTTAAAAACGACATGCGTAGAAACATGTTTGATTTATTTTGCGCCTAAAACAGGACGAATTTCCATCAATAGGACGCAATCATTGAAGTACTAGATTGTAGCAATGAGCTGATTTTTTGTATGGTGAGAAGGTAAATCTAGTATGTACTTCACTGAACGTGCTCTATTGTGAACTGTCGCCCAGAAAAGCTTTGGAAACATTTAGAAGATCGTAGTCGTCACGACTGTCATCTGTTCGTATACCCCATGCAGAATCGCTACGCAATTCGTTGGTTGAAACTCAAAAAGCTTGTCGTCTGCAGCAGTATGTTTTGTTGAATCTAGATTCAAACGGTCCGTTTTTCGAAATGGACGTATTTTGCTTAGCGGGCCGATAATGTTCCCAAAATGCCCGGTGCTTCATTTATTGGATTCGTACCACACATGCAAGCTTGACATCAAGGTCCAGCTCATGTTGTCATCGGACTCAATTGGAAAGCCTCTGCTGGTTTACTCACAGTGAAATAAAATAATTATAAACTGGGATTAAGAAATCTATCAGATAGAATCAATATATTTTTATGCCTTTTTTAAGGACAAGGTATTTGGAGTACATTGCTCAAAATTTCTAGAGCACCGTTTTTTAGAACCGTTGAACGGATTTGGATGAAAATGCATCACGCTAATTGTTCAGTGGTTGTCAATGTCGTGATGCATTTTCATCCAAATCCGTTCAATGGTTCTAAAAAACGGTGCTCTAGAAATTTTGAGCAATGTACTCCAAATACTTTGTCCTTAAAGAAAAGCAAATATCGATTATATGCAGAGTAATCGGCACATACTCTGTTTTTTTTTGTTCAATTGCCGCATCCATAAACCCGCTTATTGAAAATGAAGGCCACTTCTACTTCCTTTTTGCTTCCAGTGCTTGTTTGTAAAATTTGTGGTGTACATAAGGGAATATCTATTTATTATGTAACGCTAAATTCGATATCTTTGAACTCGGTGGTTGGTTCATTAGGATCTGGCGGAATCCATAATGTGCTTTTGTATGATAACTCCAACTTTTTTGTATGGGCCGTAACGCTAGGCTGTATTCCCTATTCCCCTGGAGCGTTACGGAATTTATTGAACCCCTATCTCCTGAAGCGTTACGTTATTTGGGGACGGCGCATAATGAAAGTTGAAAACTTAAAATAGTTTTTATGCGCAATGTTGGGAAATTTAGACATTTATACTGCGGGTTGCACTAGGCTTTCCAAAAATTAAATAAAGTACTAATTTTGAAATCATATCACGATGAGATATTGAGCAGATATTTGGCAACTTTTTGAATAGCTCATCAATATCATATTAAGATATGATATCAAAATTTGATCGTTTTAAGATATGATTATGATATTCACGTCTACCCGGGTAATAACGTTAGAGGGGATGCCAGTTAGCCTAGTGATTAAGGCTATGGATCGCCAATCCGGAGACGGCGGGTTCGATTCCCGTTCTGGTCGGGAAAATTTTCTCGACTCTCTGGGCATAGTGTATCATTGTACCTGCCTCACAATGGTCCACTGCACGAATTTATGCAAGCCTGCTTACTTAACGGTGCCGACACCGCTCAAACGTCAAATTTCGTTTGAGAGTAGGCAGGCCAGAATAAATTCGTGAAGTAATCTATATACAAATTCATGCAATGGCAGGCAAAGAAAGCCCTTCAATTAATAACTGTGGAAGTGCTCAAAGAATACTAAGTTGAAGCGAAGCAGGCCAAATCCCAGTGGGAATGTCGAGCCATAAAGAAGAAGAAGTAGAGGGGATGAGATGATATCCATCAGGGTCACAGAGAACAGACGAACATGCTCGAACAAAATTGCTTGAAAATCTTGTGTAAAGAAAAAACAAGCTCAGTAGTGACATCGACGGTGACTTTCCCACTCAAAAACTTGTTTCGGCACCATGATGGCGCTTTCTGAAGAAATATTTCACTAGCGCATCTTTAATTTTTTCTACTTAGACTCTGAGCTGTATTTGCTCAAATAACAAGATGTTTATGATTATTTCACTAATCCAGCAACAAAATTTGAGCAACTTATTGACAATTAGTTTCATTATTTTCAATAAGAAAGAAGTTGAACAAGAATTCAATGAATGTTTTCCAAGTAAAACCAACGCATTCTCTTGGTGGAACTATACTAGGGTGCACACTTGGTGACACTAGCGCCAAAAGGTAAAACAACGGCAAATTTGCACCCCGATTCGAAATTTGACAGCGCCGCGTAATGGCCACATTCCCAGTTATTTCAAACCAACCGTTGCAATGCTTTACACAACTGCACTACATGAGCTTGGACTTCTGTTCTCTGTGTCAGGATGTTACAGCTCGACCAAAAATATTTTTCCCCAAACAAACAGTGTAACGAAGGGGTGGGAGGTTGTGTGTCTGAAAAGGCCAATGTTGGTGCTATGAAATTTGTGGATGAACCCTTATGTGAAAGACTTTTTTTTGGTTAATATTGTTTTGATTCTATTTTGATTGGAACTTTCGATTGAAATTCGCTTACGCACTACCCATAATGATATCTTACAAACGTTCATAAAACGTAAGATTTCATGGTCATGTTCCGGTTCATCGTACAACAATTGCCAATGATCCATGGTTTTGAAGTGAAAGATATGTACATGTCTCGGTTAGAAATAGCATCACGTCGTCGTCATCATGGCCGCGCACCGGTCAGCTTCATCGTACGTCTTAGTTTCTTATTTGCCACCTCCATCAAAAGCGCACTTGATAACAACTGTCGGCCGGTTCGACATCCAACGAGTACCCGACGATCCTCACGCGCGGCGCGGCAGCCTCGACTCAAGATCGCTGATCCCGTTGAAGAGCCTTTTTCTCGTGGTGTTTTTATTTTTTCACACTTGGCGCACCACTTGCCATTCAAACATTGGCAGCAATGGTTCATCTGCCGGCCATGCGGCAATGGTAATGCAGTGGTCCTCCGTCAAGAACTGACTTACCTCAAGTAGAATGAAATACCCACGTATTTCGCACAACCATCGGAGTTGAGATTTGCCCTAACTGGAGAATCCTCTGCCCAGCTTCAGATGATCTATATTTAATGAACTGGCGGGCAGACAGCGCAGCGCAGTGGTCATTGAGCAGACTAACGGCGGCAGCAACTGCTGCTGCTGCAAATTTCTAAGCAAGATGCGGCGCTGCAACGATCTGCATGCTCTCGGAGTGCAGCGCCATAATTGAGCAAATCGGAAAGGGCCGGAATGAAAGATGTTATTTATTTGTTTTTTAATTACACTTTTCCCCTGGTTGTTGTTACATGGATCGGCACTTCTGGTCGGAGGTTGACCATATGGATACATCTACGTGGTTGAGCTAAATTACCACGCTAAGCTCATCCGGGACGCACCATGTGAATGAAGATGAGCCACATGCTTCCCTAACGAGACTAGATAGATAGGTAGGTAGCTGGCGCGAGAACGGTTCTTCCAGAAGGAATCGCAAATTGGAATTTCTTTGATTTATCGAGAAGAGTTCATGACTCTATTATGGCGAGCATACAGCATATGCACCACAGCCTGTCATCATGATACGCATTGGCATTTTTCTCACGTCGCTATTTGATGATACGGTAGAGCTCCTCGGTGCGTAGACTGAGAGAGGTGGCGTTAATTGAATATCGAGTTAGGCTGAAGCTCACAAGGATCAGCAAATGAATGTTTTGAATACGCTGTTGTCATCAGAAGTGTAGAGATGATCAATTATAACTTAAATTGGTGTCTATAATAAAAAGTTAATGATTTGGGCGATAGACGAGTAGTTAAAACAGAATTACATTCATTCGGAGAGGATATTCTGCTTAGAAGGTTCGAAAAGTGCTCGAACCAGCGTTTCAATTGGTCAGCCGGGTCGGTCAATAACTGTCCACACGTGTCTTTCACGGGCATCGTAGCATTCATCTTAGTCCCATTAAGTCGACGTGAGATATTGTAGAGGAGACGAATGTCGCCGCTGTGTTTACGGCTTTCTCGCCGTCGTCGGCTAGGGAGTCTGCCCACGCCCCCTCATCAACATGAGCGCTTCACTTCCTTTTCGAGAGCCGAATAGAGCTGACGGGCTACGGCTTTGGCTCCTCGTGCTCTCGCTCGCTCTATCGCGGCTTTGGCGTTCCATCGCTCCTCTATCTTCCTCCAGGTATCATATGTGATCCACTGCTTTCTACGAGTGCGTAGGTCACCCAAGTTATTCTGGCCGGTGGCGATGAAGGCGTTCTTTATGGTGTGTTACGACGACTTGCGATTCAAGGGCGCACACCGGGGCTCACCTGCCGGGGGAGAGAAGGACCAATGTTACGACGACTTGCGATTCAAGGGCGCACACCGGGGCTCACCTGCCGGGGGAGAGAAGGACCAATGTTACGACGACTTGCGATTCAAGGGCGCACACCGGGGCTCACCTGCCGGGGGAGAGAAGGACCAAAGTTACGACGACTTGCGATTCAAGGGCGCACACCGGGGCTCACCTGCCGGGGGAGAGAAGGACCAATGTTACGACGACTTGCGATTCAAGGGCGCACACCGGGGCTCACCTGCCGGGGGAGAGAAGGACCAATGTTACGACGACTTGCGATTCAAGGGCGCACACCGGGGCTCACCTGCTTTGGCTGCTGCTACTGCTGCTGCTGAGGGAGAATGGACTGTTGCCTTTGCTCAAATTCTTGTAGGAATTACTTCGGGGGGGGACACTCGGAATTGACTCGGAATGAAAATTCGGCGAAAAAACAGATTTACAAAACGAATTCACAGCTTGTATTCAACACGTGTTTTCTCTACTACTTCGCGTTACAGAATGACGGTTTTTTCTTCATTGAAATTCAAACCCCTTCTGGTTGCCTAGCAACCGACTAGCCTACCCTAACATGTGATTGCTTGGATCGAATTCAAATTTGAATCGGTGTTTCCAACATGGTGCTCTATTGATCTTCTGCGCTTCCACTTTCTGCATTATCCGCATCACGGTTCTTAAGCTCCTCGACGAAAGACCTTTTCACCGCAGCGTCTTCCAGTTGGCGTGTGTTGAACCGGCGCCCAATTTTCTCCTCCTGTCGATGGATCCTAGTAATACACAGCCGGATCTCGATGATTAGGAGGGACTCAATGTCGGCGCTACGTTTGTTTCGCTCCGTATCCATTGTGGTCGATACGACCAAGGACTAGAATCAAGACACGAAAAAAGCCTCTTTGTGATCCCCTCCAACATCTCTGGAGACTGCTCTGCATGAGCCATTGCACATCTCGTCTTGGCCATCACGATCCTGTAGGCATCACCCCACGGATCCGCATTGGCACTCTGACAGAGACCTTCAAAGTAGGCCTTTTGCTTGCCCTTATCTCGGTCTTCAGCGCGACTTTAGCAGCGGTGAACACCACCCGCCGTTCGTTTTGCTCATCCTCAGTTCGTGCTCGCTGCATCCGCCGCATAGTCCGTACCCGCAATCGCTTGAGTTCACCAGTAAGCCGGTGGTCTCCAATTCCTAGGGTGGACTTGCTTAGGCATGGTCGCATCGCACGCACGCGAGTGCACTGCTAACAGCTGCCGCATACCAAGTAGGTTTCGTTCACGGTGAAGCGTCTCCCTAGATACCCCTTCAACGAAGTATGCTGTCTTTCACCTGCGAGGGCTTGGCCTTGACCTAGACGCCTTTTCCTCTATCCGCTGCCTGCTGTTATTGTAGTCAAAACTGTAGCGAACTGCCAGATGATTGCTGTGAGTAGCCATCGTCTATTCTGCAGTTCAAACTGCTCATTAGGGCAAGACTACAAAAAGTAACGTCAATAATCGACTCCGCACCGTTCTGACTAAGGGTACTCTTGGTACAAACATCAGCCAGGTCGGCATGTATCATGACCAGTGTCTCTAGCAGGATCTGACCCCGCTGGTTCGTAAAATGGTTTCCCCATTCTACGGCCCATGCATTGAAGTCACCTTCTCCTCACCGGTGGCGATGAAAGTGTTTCTGACGGCTCTCCATTGATCATCTAGTTATTGCTCAACTTCCAAGCAGAGCAGTCGTGTTCTCGCTGGAAGTCAGTAGCATTTTTTTTTTCGATTCTTTTCTCCTTGTGGAATTTTCTGCACTGCGTTTCGCGTTATCACGTCCGTCGTATATAGTGCCGCGGGTTTTGCCGCGATGAGTGTTCGACGCGAAAACACGTTTCGCATCGATTATGCAAACGTGCCGCGGAAGCCATCTTTCGAGGAGCTTCACGACTTCGTTGCTACCACATTGGGTCTACAGCCAAGCCGTGCACTCGGGTGTGCTTTCGTGAAGGTCGTCGACCTAGAGCTCGCTAGGAAAATAGTAGCAGAGCACGACAATAAACATGAGACAGAGGTTGACGGCAAAACCTACAAGCTCCGTATCACTCTCGAGGACGGTGCCGTGGAGGTGAAATTGTCCGACCTCTCCGAAGACATAACGAACGAGCAGATCGTCGAGTTTCTCGGTTCTTACGGCGAGGTTCTCTACATCACTGAGCAAGTATGGGACAGCAAATATCGCTTTGCCGGTCTCCGAACTGGTGCTCGGATCGTGCGGATGCTGGTGAAACGAAATATAGCGAGCTTCGTCACCATCGACGGACAGAGTACGAGCGTGTCTTACTTCGGGCAGCTACATACATGCAAGTACTGCTCCAAGTTCGTGCACAACGGCATCTCTTGTGTACAAAACAAGAAGTTGCTGGTTCAAAAAACCTACGCCAATGTCGCGAAACAAACGGGAGCAAACGACGCCGCTCCGAGACCTCGCGTGTCGAAGCCGAAGCCTACATTTGCTAAGCTCTTCGGACCGACGCCAAACGAAGCAAGCAAGCCAACCGCATCGTCGAAGAGAACTGGGCCATCGGAGGCTGCGCTCGCAGTACCACCGAACCCTGTCGATACATCAACCAAACGAGTAGCAACAGCAAAAGGTGTGTCCGCTGCTGCACTGTCGGCCAAGCCGATCCACGACAACCGACCACTGACCGCCCAACTGCCAACAACATCAATCCCCCTCGATCAAAACACCAACCTCATGTCCCCCTCGGTTCTCTCCCAGAGCCTGTTACCAGTTGGCCGAATGGTTACTCGCTCCTTGGTTGCTAGCGATGGAAACGAAACTGATGTCTCAACAGCTTCAACGAGCAGCAAACGTCGGCACGGCCGTCCGCTGGGCAAAAAGCTGCGACTTGGTGACGATGAAAACGATGGGAGCGATATAGCGATCTAATGGCTTTGACGAGTTACAATATCGCTTCGATCAACATCAACACCATTACGAACACAACTAAACTGAACGCGCTCCGAACATTTCTTCGTACCTTGGACATCGATATCGCCTTTCTCCAGGAAGTTGAGAATGAGCAGCTTCTCTTGCCTGGGTACCTCGTCGTCAGCAACGTAGATCACTCAAGAAGAGGGACGGCAATAGCGCTCGAAGAACACATACGCTTTTCCAATGTTGAGAAGAGTTTAGATGGAAGACTGATCGCACTACGGGTGCAAAACACGACCCTGTGCAATATCTACGCTCCGTCTGGCACTGCCCTCCGGTCCGAACGAGAGCGGTTTTTCTCGACCACGCTCGCTTACTATCTCCGTCATCCCACAGAGCACACGTTAGTAGCTGGAGATTATAACTGTGTTGTGCGACAGTGTGATGCGACGGGATCCAACCACAGCCCCGCGCTCCTCACTGCCGTGCAGCAGTTGCAGCTTGTCGATATATGGCAGAAAATACACCCAAACATGCCTGGCTATACGTACATTACACACAATTCATCTGCACGTCTAGACCGAATGTACGTCAGCCAGAGTCTACGCAGCCAGCTAAGATCGGCTGATACACATGTGTGTTCCTTTTCTGCCCATAAAGCATTGACAGCCCGAATCTGCCTCCCACATCTTGGTCGAGAACCAGGCCGAGGATTCTGGTCACTCCGCCCCCACCTTCTCACACCAGAAAACATTCAGGAGTTCCAATATCGCTGGCAATACTGAACTCGCCAGCGCCGAAACTTCCCATCGTGGATGCAGTGGTGGCTGTCGTATGCTAAGCCCAAAATAAAATCCTTCTTTCGTTGGAAATCGAAGGCTGCCTTTGATGATTTTCATCAGGAATACCAACGGCTTTATGTGCAACTACGGCAAGCGTACGACGGCTACTACCGAAACCCTGCGATGCTGTTTACAATCAACAGAGTAAAGGCGCAAATGTTAAACCTGCAACGAAATTTCTCGCAGGCTTTCATGCGCATCAGCGAGACCTACATTTCTGGAGAACCGATATCAACGTTCCAGCTAGGAGAAAGAAGGAGGAAGAAAACGACCATAACTCAGCTACGCGACGACGAGAATCAACTGATTGAAGACGCCGGTGCGATTGATCAGCACATGTATCAATTCTACCGCACCCTCTACGCTGCGAACGAGATAGAAGAAGCGATGGACAACGCGTTCGACTGCGAGAGAGTGATCCCAGATAACGACCTGACGAACGAGGCCTGTATGAGTGAAATTTCTTCTGCCGATGTCTTCATGGCCATCAAGACCAGCAGTCCGAACAAATCCCCCGGCGGAGATTCGCTCCCGCGAGAGTTTTACCTCAAAACCTTCGATGTCATTTGGAGGGAACTCACCTTGATTATGAATGAAGCACTTGCCGGCAATTTCCCTGCTGAATTTGTCGATGGCATAATCGTACTGGTTAAAAAGAAGGCGAACGACCAATCGGCACACTCATATAGACCTATATCACTGCTTAACTTTGATTAT
The DNA here is from genome assembly GCF_035046485.1 of Aedes albopictus. Taxonomy (NCBI): domain Eukaryota; kingdom Metazoa; phylum Arthropoda; class Insecta; order Diptera; family Culicidae; genus Aedes; species Aedes albopictus. Next base: position 240,918,196 of record NC_085137.1, on the reverse strand, counting down.
AAGATCCTCTCCCGCATACTAAAACAGCGTCTCGACAACGTAATGAGAACCCACCATGTGCTAAGCGGTGCTCAGAAATGCTCCAGCTTCGGCCGTAATATCTTTCAAGCTACTCTGGCGTTGAAAGATCGCATAGCACAACTAGTGAAACGAAAACAACGTGGATTACTGGCTTCGTTCGATCTCCGTCATGCGTTCGATCTTTTCGATCGAGCATTTCTCTCTCGGAACATGTGCTCGCTCGGCTTCGATCCGAACCTTGTCCGACTACTCAACAAAATTGGAGAGCTGACGTCATCCCGTCTTCTTGTGAATGGGCATTTATCCGAAGCATTCCCCATCGAGAGATCGGTTCGCCAAGGGGACCCACTTTCGATGCACTTGTTCGTGTTGTATTTGCAACCCCTGTTGAAGAAACTAGAAGACATATGTGGACCCGATCTCGTGGTGGCGTACGCTGATGATGTGTCTGTGATCGTTACATGTAGAAACAGGCTGGAGAGAATACGAGAGGCTTTCCATCGTTTCGAGCGAGTGTCTGGTGCAAGGCTGAGTTTGGAGAAATCGACATCCATATCTGTGGGTTACACTGATGACGGACCACTCACCGTGCCCTGGCTGAGGTGCTAAAACACTGTGCGTATTTTAGGAGTGACTTTTGCCAATTCCATACGCCTAATGAATAAGCTGAACTGGGATGCGCTTGTTGGCAAATTTTCTCAGCAAGTGTATCTCCACTCGCAACGCATGCTTAACCTACACCAAAAAGTGACCTTGCTGAACGTGTTCATCACATCGAAGGTGTGGTATCTCGCGTCAGTACTTGTCCCTGCTGCCGTGCATACGGCGAAGCTGACTGCCATCATGGGAACGTTCTTGTGGCGAGGGATTCCAGCGAGGGTGCCAATGCAACAGTTGGCGCGCAGTATAGAAGCTGGCGGGTTAAATTTGCAACTACCTGCGCTGAAATGCAAGTCACTGTTAATCAACCGATGTATGCGTGAAATCGATTCCACTCCTTTTACAAATCCTACATTTCTCAAGCCAATCCTAACCCACCCGCCGACTGTCCTTGCTTAAAATTAATCCTTTCGATCTTCCCGTTACTCCCTCCGCAAATCCAACAAAACCTTTCCGTCGATGGCATTCACAAGTTCTACATCGAACAAACAGACACCCCCAAAATTGTCCGCGAGCACCCGACGGAAAGCTGGCGACAAATCTGGCGAAATATCGCTTGCAAACAGTTAACCTCGAGCTATCGAAGTACTCTTTTCATGCTGGTGAATGGAAAACTTGAACACCGGAGGCTGATGCACAGGATGAACAGGACCGATGGTGAACACTGCCAACATTGCGGCGTAGCTTGCGAAACGTTGGAACACAAGTTTAGCACCTGCGTGCGCGTCGAGGCAGCGTGGAGGCTGCTACAACGGAAAATAGCGACTCTGCTCAATGGTTGGCGTAGAGTTCGAATAGAGGATCTGATGATGGAAGAAAACTACTATATTGAAAATGTTAGTTAATTATGTCATATTTATTATGGAATGTAATAATTTAATAGACATAGCTGCATTAGAATTTGAAATTACTATTGATGTGTAAATAGTTTACTATGCAATTACATTTTTACATTAAATAAACAAATTTTATACGTTAAAAAAAAATCTACTGTAGAATGTAACACTGCCACCATCCGGAATATTGGCAGTACAGTTTTTCAGCTGCTCGTCGAAGAACGATTTCACCACAGCGTCTTCCAGTCGGTCCGGTTCAGCACAGGTGCCCGATTTTCCATTCCTGTCAATTGATCCTATGCGCAGTCAGATCTCGGTGATTAGGAGATGATCATCGGACAATTTTTTGCATTTCTGCAGGTGTTTCAGATTTGGCCGGTTTGATTTTCCGTAACGTCATCACTGGAAACCCTTGCCAAGGTGTGCACTGTTCGATGGGAAATAGCAAATAAAACTTGGCAGGTCTTTGTTTTGACTCTAAGATTTCGGAGCCCCATGGCGTGTTTATAGCTCGAGTTGCCCAAAATATGTACATGGTTACAAAACAGTCACGACAGCGTATGTAAGGGTTGCACAGAAGTCACTGTGATTTACTGCGCAACCCTTACATACGCTGCCGTGACTGTTTTGTAATCATGTGTGTTGCTTGGGTGTCGGAATCATTCTTCTCGTCGAAGTTGCCACTTTGATGTTGAGGTAGCAACTTGCGAAGACCAAAGCAACGTTGTGCACTTTTTCGAGGTTGCCGACTCTCTTTTTGGCAGCTCAAAATAAATGAATGACTGGTAAAAACTCATGCACAAAACTCCTGATTTTTTAGAACAATACATCAGAGGTGGTGTTGTGCACATATGACCTTATTGAAGATTGCTGTAACACGTTTTCTTGCAAAAACAAATCATTACCAATCTCGGAACTTCCCAAAATCTTAGATTTGTTATTGGCTCCACATGTGAACACACTTCCGCCAAAAACAATACCCGGCTGAACAGTCTTAATGATCTTCCCTTCTTACCAATTTAAACTCATCGCACCTCGGCGCTGCTAGCTGGCGTCACGGGGTGAAAAACAACAGCGAAAATCGTTGCATATCTAGCATACATGGAACAAATTGGCCTTTTTTATTTAGCTGAGCTGCGGAACATGCGGAAGAGCAACGCCATTCAACAACACTGACACGATTCAACTCATGCTTGATTAGTTTTGTGTTTTGCGCTGACAGCGCTGCTGGGTCCAGGGCGGATCGAGGTTGGGAATCTAATCAGCTTTTAGGCGTCACTCGTCCAGACTCCAGACAGACGCCCGACGATATTAATCTGTACAAAACGCCTAGCAAACGCGCTGTTATACGACAATGTTCTAGACGCATGTAAAAAAGTACAAACATGAACGATTCTAGATGACTGTAACACATATATTATGAATTAAGGTTCAATAATGAGGTTGAAATATAATATTTGAATCAACCAAACGGTTTTATGAAGTCAAATCCATGTTGGCAACATTACATGCTATATCTGAGCTTTAAATGTCTGCTTCATTGATCTCGAAAATCAGTGATCTCTCAAAGGAAGTTCATCGCGCGTCTAAGCCACTAGAACCAACAGGGAAAGTGTAATGACGTCGTCCGTTTGTCGGTCGACCGGAGCCACGGTGGTGGTGGACCGGTGTGAAGTTACATAATAAACTTCCATCCATTGACGACGAGCGACATTGAGACTGACCGCGGCCACACGGGATGGATGATGAAAAGACAACGCGACGGGCCACTTTGGTCTCAGCCACAACCGCAGCAGCATCGGAGACCGGGGAGCCGCACAGATGTTGTGATCGGCTCCTGCGCTTCCCCCGACAAACTTAGTCTACGGTCGTTCAAGAGGTGGATAATTTAAATTCTGTACCCGCCTGCCTGCCTTCCACCCGTCCCAATCCCACCTTCATTTCCTGGAGAAGTGTTCCCTCGGCGTTTAGAGGGAGGCTCGACCGGAGTAGCGCGCGCGGCTCAAGAGAAAGATTATTAAACTCATAGTTCTGGGGCCGGTCGGGCCTGTTGGCTGTTGTTGTTCGAAGGCAGGCCCATAAGAGTATTCTATCGGTGGAAATTCATCAAAAGTTCAACGTTCCGAGCCGTACGGGACCATTCTTGTGAACCTGAGCTTGGAGTGGTAGCAGCGGAGGTGGAAGCTGATGATGATGGTGGTGATGATGAAATATAGCAGCTATTGAGTAATTTGAAACAGTTCTCTTTCTATTTTCTCTGGCAAACCCGCACTGCGGCACTGTCCGATGCTGTTTACTACAGTGCTGCCCGTAATGATATGACAAGTTTGTTATCGTATTTTGTATTTAATAGCAAATCTGATAAAACAAGTTAACAAACTATGAATGGTTTTCCCAGTGTGGTAATGGACAACGATTGCTATTATTGTTATCATCATGGACCCTAGTTTAGTTTTTTTTATCTCAAAAGTGTATATTTTTACGATTCATTGGGCCCAAACGCCATGCTCCCGGCCCACTCTGTGGAGACATTTCTGAAAGAGTTTCCGAATATTTGCTATAAAAATCTTCTAGAATTGCATATATTGGAGAAATTACTAGAAGATTTTCTTGAGAAATTTATTGATCAATCCTGGGCACTAGTTTGCCTAAGCCGAAATATCAAAAAAAAAACTTGTAGAGCCCGCAAAGTCTTTGCCGTTTTTCAGTGAATATGCCGACTTTTTGTTGGATATATAAACTTTTTGGGTTTGAAAACTTGTGTCATCCCCATAAAAAAAAATCGGAAAAATACTCCTGCAAAATTTTCTGATAGGGTAAAAGCACTAGACTTCGCCACTGCTCTAGCCTTCGCCCCATCCATACAAATTCCATTTTTTATGTATGAAGTGGCGAAGATTATATAGAGCAGAATTTTAGGGGGGCGAAGTCTAGTAGTTTTAAACTACTTTTTCTGATGCAATTCTTTCGAAAATGAAGGAATTTCCTGTAGAATCCCTTAAGGAATCTCATGAGTAATTTTGTAAGCCATTTCTGAAGAAAGCCGTGGGTAATCTACACTGAAACCTCTATTTAGGTAGGATCCGTTTAGGCAAAATCTATTTATAGGTCCCTCCATTTAGGTAACGTTAGGGGCCATCCATATACCAAGTGGACAGCTTGGAGGGGGGAGGGGGTTAGCGAAAAGTCCACGCTTGTCCACGGAGAAGGGGGTGGGGGCTCGTCAAATGTCCACGTGGACAACATTGATATATAAATTAGGAAGCAAGAATCTACAAACGAAACAAATTATGTTGCATTATTGATAAGATTCTCTTCAACAGTTCTTTCATACATTTTATTTTATTATACATTGCATTTAGTTGTAAGTTACTACAGTGAGGTCTCCATTCACCGCTCATTTTGAGTCAATCATACAAAAATGATCAAATGTTAGTAAAGTATCTTAACAAAAGTGAATGCAACATGCTGCCACTTTAAAAAACTTTCATTTCACCAAGTTTTTAAATGGGTGTACATGAAATCACGTTCTCAAAAAATATTTCTCACACTGCGCTGCAGGACAACATGGAAACTGTTCAGGACAAACAGCGGAAGAAATATCCAACAGGTAAAACCCGTTAAAGATTCCGTTTTGACAAAACAGGATGAACTGAACGTCTCTCTCTCTCTTCCTCTCTCTTCTTGGCGTAACGTCCTCGTTGGGACAAACCCTGCTTCTCAGCTTAGTGTTCTATGAGCACTTCCACAGTTATTAACTGAGAGCTTCCTCTGCCAATAACCATTTTGCATGCGTATATCGTGTGGCAGGCACGAAGATACTCTATGCCCAAGGAAGTCAAGGAAATTTCCTTTACGAAAAGATCCTGGACCGACCGGGAATCGAACCCGTCACCCTCAGCATGGTCATGCTGAATACCCGTGCGTTTACCTCCTCAGCTATATGGGCTATATGAACTGAACGTCATGAATCATCAATACTTTGGTAAATAAAAGTTATTTTGTTTTTATAAATTAATAGTTTTCATGAATCCATGAAAAAATAATCCAGTGGGCGGTGAATGGATCCATTATGAGCGGTGAATGGATGCATGAGCGGTAATAGGAGCCAAGAGGTAACACATTTGAATTTTTATTTTTTCGGTCGTAAACATATTTTACAATTGTTTTATATTTTTTCTATAAGAACAACATATTTGTTGAGTTGTTAACGTAAATTAAAGTGCAATATTCGCAAACGTCGATTTTTAATGTCATATACTTTACGAAAATACCGTTAAATGAGCGGTGAATGGCGACCTCACGGTACTTCAAGGAAAAAAAATCATGGTTTTGATTCACAGACTAATTTGTTTTAAATTATCAGAATTTCTAATTAGGCGCATACAAATTTAATTTTGACTTTTTGTCTCCCCCCCTTCGAAAATTTTTGGGTGGATATTGCATTTTGAGGGGGCAGACAAAAAAATATTTATCAAAATATCGGGTCCTGCCAAAAATTCTTTAACAAATCCGATGAGTTTTAAATATTTTTCAAATTAAATGCTTTATTATTTTTATCCCCCCCCCCTCGACCAGCCAAACAGCGGTGGGACAAAAAGTGAAATAAATATTTGTATCGGCCTTACTTAGTTTTCTTCATCGAGGAATATTCTGGAGATTAGGGATCGCAGAAGTCCGCGTGCACGTGCGGACGTGTATTTTTTTGTCGCTGTCAGTTTTTCGTGTTCGTGAATTTTATTCAAATAGTAGCATTTCTCAAAAGTGAAAGAAGAAAAAAGAAAATGTGAGACATGTTTGTGCCGTGGTCGAAGGGCCCATCTCCGCGGATTTCCCGACCGTATAAATATGGTAGCAGCGTGATGGTTTGACTGGTATTCAGATTCCATTTACAAACATTTGAAATCAAACTGCTCGGGAAGGTGAAACAGTTAAAATTGGTGTGATAAAACTGTGAAAAGTCATTCGTAACGTCTTTTTCTGGAAGTCGTAGGTGTAGTTTTGTGGATTTTATCCAAGTTAAGTAAGCGGGACGGCCGAAAGTACAATGCTTTTTATATCAGGAAAATTTTACTACAAAATGGCTGCGCTACTCCGGTCAGCCTCGTTGTCGTTGGATTGTGAACTGCTGAATCGTTGGTTGGCCAACCTTAGTTTCTATGGTGATTTTACGACCGTAAGATCAATAGTGTTTTGGGGAAAGGTTTTAGAATAAGGTTCGGAAGCAGTCATTAAGAGGAAAAATGCCAGTGAAAGAAGAAAAGTATCGACAAAAAGAAAGTGGCAAAAAAGCATTTTTTTTTCTCTCTGTTTACTATAAACAAGTTGCCTATAGAAATTGTTCGCAACGCCACCCCGGATCGTTTTTGCCTTGATCTTTGTTTTAAACCACAGTTTAAAGTGGTTTAAATATGTTCAAATAAGTTCAAAGAAGAATGAAGATGACAGTGCGTGTAACTATGTTTCTCCTCATTGCCTGATGGATAAATGCAACTTCCATAATTAAGAATGCTGGAATTCATTTCCGGTTTAAATTGGGTGAGATCTTTCTAATTTTTCTTATTGTAGTTAATATGCCATGTAGTTAATATGCCAGTATAGGCGCTTAAGCCTTAGGCATTAGGGCCAGGGCATACGATGCAAATGTCATTGTCCCATCCCTGGATATCATAGTACCATGGAGTGTGCATTAACCTTCTTAGCGACGCCACTTCCAACGATTATACTTACATACTCAATCCCCCTGAAAATGAATCGGTTGGTACGGTTGTTCCCGTTTCTTCTTTTGCCATATCAAAAAATTATGTCAATTATGTTATTCATAAGTGGATAATTTAATTGCCGCAAGTTTTTGATATATCTTCAAACACATTAGTATGCACAGTGGGCCTGGCCGTTTTAATGTTTGTATCACATCATCGCTGATGTGCTGCAAATATTAATATTGACAAGAAAATACCAGAAGAAATTCTGATATTTCCAGGATGCTTTTCAATACTTGCTGTGCAAGCACTAGAATAGAATAGAATAGAATAGGAATATTCTGGAGATCAAAAATGGAATGTAGACCATGCAAATGTTGGTGTTTCAGTCAGAAAAATTTCATTTTAGTTCTGTATGGTTTTTTTTTGAAGTTTCTTATCAAATTTTTAAACTACTTTAAGGTTTCAAAATACATGTAGGGATTTGCAGGCTTATCTCAAAAACTTTTTATGTAAGCTTCTTTAAAATGTAAGATGTTTCTAATGGATATTAAAGTCTAAACCTCAGCAATACAATCTTATTATCTATATATATATAAATGAGTTTGAATTTCCTTTGAGGCAACAAAACTCACGAACGGGTGAACCGATCAGGATGACTTATGCAGGGTTTGATTCGTATTCATTGTGGCTGTGTTTATATGCAGAAAAAGTTACGACAATCATTCAAGAAGTATAAAGAATGTAAAAATACTGATTTTTCATGAGCCGGGTAGAAATTCGATCTAAGATTTAAAATTACCTTATCTCAACAAAACAATCAGACAATCATAGATTGAACAAACATTCTAAAAAGTACCTATTTTGTGCTACTTGTTTGTTTTCTATGTAAAGTTATAGAATTTATAAAGTTTTCAATTATATTTAAGACATTGTTTACGAAGAAAAAAAATTTCAAAATCACTTTTTCCATTTATTTTAGAAATACAAAAAATCTTTTTTCGGATGTCCACGGGGAGGGGGGAGGGGGTCAAAAACCATGAATTTTCTGTCCACGTGGTATATGGACGGCCCCACCAAAATGGAATTTGATTGTGTCCATAGCAGTAGGAGTACTTAAGATTATATATTAAGTTGGTTTACGAAAAAAAAAGCAGAATTAAGAATTAAGGGTTGTTTACGGAGTGTTTAAGGATTAAAAGTTTAAGAGTATCCGAGAACTCCCTGGAGTTTAGGCCATCTGATCTACTATCAGTGATCTATTGGAGCATTATGAATGAAATTTATGCTTACACAGCCTCATGTTGATGTTAGTACAGGGGGTGGCCAAAATGTTTGGGATAGGCAACTTTTTTTTCTCTCACAAAAAGTTCAACATGCTATAAATTTTCATAGAATGCATCAAAAAGTCTCAAATTTTGACTGTTTGTCAACCTATTATATGTGCATCAATGGTACAAATTTGGGCTCGATTGATAAATCTTTCGCGAAGTTAGAACCGTTCGGATAAAACAATATTTTCTAGACAACTAATTTTTGAACTGTCATATCTCGGAAACCAGTGAACCGAATTGAATGAAATTTTGAACGTACACTAACAATATGTAAATGCTTCACAAACTATTAAAACATAGATAGTTTTTAAACGTTGAAAAAAGTTATCATGGGTTGACACTTTTTGGATTTTTCTCGAAAAAAATGTATTTTTTTACATCAATGTCAATAAATTTTAGTGTTGATATCCAAAGATTTTCCACTTCTGTTCTCAAGTTATCTCTAACCAGATATATAAGATCCTATTTAGATTGAAGAAAGAACACATTTAGTAGTTTTTGTGTGGTATTGTAAATTTGACTTATTTTCCTCTATATGGGTAAAAATTTCAACCCGGTATAACTTAATTCGCCGTGAGAAAATATTACATTTTATAACGTCGTATGAGGTATCAATATATTGTTGATAAACGTTAAAAAATTCATTCAATTCGGTTCTCTGGTTTCCGAGATATAACAGTTCAAAAATTAGTTGTCTAAATAAAAGTGTTTTACCCGAACGGTTCTAACTTCGCGAAAAACGAATCAATCGAGCTCAAATTTGTACCAATGATGCACATATAATAGGTTGACAAACAGTCAAAATTTTAAACTCTCTGATGCACTCTATGCAAAGTTACAGTATGTTGAATTCTTTGTGGGAGAAAAAAATTGCCTATCCCAAACATTTTGGCCAACCCCTGTATGTGTTATCAAGAGGTGAGTTCGTTGTCAGTTTGAGGATCTCCAAGAACTTTCTTGAGTATAGGTCATCGGTTCAACTGACTTATTCAGTTAGAAATTTACGTAATAGAGAAAAATTGGGCTTTTATATGCCCTGAAACCGTTCTGATAATTATTGAGATGCCTTGAAACGTTTTGAAACGCCCCTAGAACCCCCATTAAATCTTCATGAAATTTACCTGGGAGCCTCTGTGCCTCCCTGAAACCAATCTGAATCCTCCTGAAACGCCCCAAAATGCATTGAAACGCCTTAAAACGCTTTCAAACGCGTCCAACACCTCCATGAAACCCCATGAGCCTCTGAGGCCCCTTTAACGCTCTTGAAAATTGCTTTGAACACCTCTGAAGCCCCTATAAAACCTGCGAGAAACTCACCTGCGAGCCTCTGAAGTCCCCTAAAACCCTCCCAAACCCCTCCTAAAACCTCCTGGCATGCCCTGTAACGCATTGAAACCCCTTGATACGTCTTGAAACACTTTGAAACGCTTTGAAATGCCTCTAAAACCCCTACAAAACCTCCATGAAATTCAACTGAGAGCCTAAAGCCCCCTGAAGCCCCTGTTAAAGGAGGACTCATGGAAGTTTTAAGGGGTCTCAGAACTTCCAATTACAAACCAAGAAGTTCAGTCCAGTAGCTTAAAGGTTCTGAAGAAGATAGCTTTGTAATTTTAGCAAAAAAAAAAACTTTATAAGCAAATTTCCTTAGAGGCCGTTTATAAACCACGTAGACAATGGTTTCCCAAACTGTGGGTCGCGACCCCCCAGGGGGGTCGCCGGCCTTTATCGAGGGAGTCGCGAGGGACAGTAAAATATTTTACTGTAACAGACAACAAATGAGGGAATTTCTATGGTGGGTCGCGAAAACTACGTCTGCTGGCAAAAGGGGGTCGCGCAACCTGAAAGTTTGGGAACCTATGACGTATACTTTGGGGGGGGGGGTAGGTGGAGGGCTGGCCAAAGTCTACGCTCCATATACAAATTTCAAAATTTTTGTAAGGATAAAAGCCTACGCGAGTTTAAAGATGGTCTACGTGGTTTATGAACAGACCATTAGATAATGAATTGGTATTCGTCAGATCAATAAAACGGAAAAATTAAAAAAAAAAAACTATACAGGCCATGGGAACCGAACGGGGAGCCGCTGTGTGAGAGCCTCACAATCTAGCTACTACAACCACTGTTTCAAAGAATTGCGCATCGGGCGAAATATGACTTGAATCAATTATCTGTCGGGAACTAGGCTTGTACACCTGTATAGTAGTGGTTGAGCAAACTTGACCATGTCAAGTATCTACAGCAGCGCAGTGGTATGGAACCAGTATACCCAGGAGGATCAAGTTCAAATCTACATAGGAGCATTAACTATACAAATGGAAGCAACTACATACATGTTTCCAATATCAGCAAAGAACCAAAAGATTGTGATGGATCTGATAGAGAACATTTTTTCCTACAATTTTGAGAAAGTTCCGTCAGAACTTTTAATTAGGCTATCCGACTTATCTTTTGTAAACTTTCAAGTTCCAAAATTAAACTTTTTAAAAAGCTTTGACATCCATGTGCGCAACAGAAACATGTGCTCGATGAACGAATTGAGATTTGAATTATGAAAAGAAATCCACGTGCTCCGGTGAGACTCGAACTCACGATTCCCAATTCGCAAGATGGGCGCTTCTATTCCTTCAAGGTACAGAGTCACTCGACTATCTCCGTCGCCAGTAGTTTTGCTTCTTTTCACAATTAAGATATTTAAAAAGTAGCTTATAAAAAACTCTCTTTGTCTTATCTGAACTTTTGATTGCTTGGGAGTCCAGAAGGTCTCAGGGGCATTTCATGGGATCTCGGAGGAGTCTTGGAGAAAATCAGTAGGTCGGTACAAGAGGCACGATCTCTTCCATTTGGCAAATTTGTACCATAGTCTCAGGCAGGGAGCCTCAGAGGCATTTCTTGGACGAATCAGGGACCTTAGAAGCATTCCAGGGTCTCAAAGGGTATTATGAGGTCTCAGCAGTATTTCAGGTGCTCTCAGCGGTGTTTGAGGGGGCCTCGGGAGCGTTTGAGAGAGTTTCAGGAAGATTATGGGGAGTCTCGGCGGTGTTTTAAGAGGTTCCCCGGGATCTTCAGAGGATCCCATATTTTCTCAGGGAGATACAAGGATGTCCGTTTTAGGAGGTCTCGGAGGGTTTCAAGGAGGCCTAAGTGGAGATTCAAGAACACGTTGTTTGCAACGATGATTATTTCTATTTTAGTGGAAAGGTTACTGGGTAACTAAAATGATTCAAAAATGATTATAAATCCCAATCTGCAAGAGCATTCTAGGTTAGTAAGTGATCATACATTTTCGAAAAGCATTGTTATTTTCATCTGCAATAAGCAAGCTGTGGTGGTAAACAGCAGAGCTTGGTTTCCCCGGGTCGAATGATGATGACGACGACGACGACGACGGACGGATCTGGCGAGATTATTTCACTCTCTCTTTTCCCGAACTGGCCTCAGAACAATTCGTTCGGGATTTACGGAGGAAAAAAAAAGTTGATTTCGCTTTTATTCCCGTTCATTTCCGTGGGGAACATCGGCGGTGGTAATTGTAGCGGTACGCCGGAGGTGTTTCCATTGTGGTTGCTCTTTATTGCCTAGAAAGACATGACCATTCGGGGGGATCATTTCATCTTCACGGGACGTTTTCACTGGGAGAGAGATTAAAGGGAACTCTTTATGACGTATGATGATTTTTAGCATTAGTTAAATTGACGCTTAGTTTTGCAGATCAACTTAATGTAAGATGTTACGAAGTGTACGATAATCTGTAATGAAAAATACATTTGTCAAGTTACCTTGAGGCCCCCCATGTTTCGAAGTTTGAAGTTCTTACTGCATATTAAAATATAAAACCCACAAAATATCGCTATATTTAATTCATCTTCTGATCTCATATGATCTGTTTGAAGTATAGACTGTTTCAGAAATTATAAATACACTAACGATAACCTGCCATTTCATTTTGAGCACATTATCCAAGAAAGTTTCTTCTAGCCTCTAATAGTGAACATGCTAACGAAGCAAATAATACCAATTTTGTTGATGTTTCTGGTAAAAGTTAAAAAATAGGGCTCTGTAAACAAGATGATCAAATTTTGAAGTTGCACAAAGTGGTCAAAAAATGTAGCATAATAGTAAAGAAAAAAATCTCACAGATAAAATATTTAATTTCCAAACACAACATAAATTGCTGTATCGATAACACAGCGCAACAAAAAATAACTTTTTGTCTGTCTCAAGAGCAAACTTATGTGTCTCCGAAGGATTTTGGGCCGCTGAATCCGAATCCGGGCTCAGATTTGCTCTAACACGTCACAATTTTGAGCTATACCTCAATTTATAGGGCAAAATATGCGATTTTGGGCTTTTTTGACTGCAAGCCATTAAGCAAGGACATATTTTTTTAAACAATCAAAAGGTTAATTGGTCAATTAACATCTAAATTAACGACTTATGCTAAATATTTCGTGCTACCAAATCGAATTTGATAGTTTTAAGCGGTTTATGTTAGGTACGATATTTCCCATACAAGTCATCCTCCAAAAGTTGCATGCAAGTTTTCATACTAACATAAAATGCTTAAATCTATAAAATTAGATTAGGTAAAATGAAATATTTTGCATGAGTCGTTAATTTAGATGTTAATTGACCGATTAACCTTTTGATTGCTTAAAAAAAATATTTCCAAGCTTAATGGCTTGCAGTCAAAAAAGCCCAAAATCGCATATTTTGCCCTATAAATTGAGGTATAGCTCAAAATTGTGACGTGTTGGAGCAAATCTGAGCCCGGATTCGGATTCAGCTGCCCAAAAACCTTCGGAGACACATAAGTTTGTTCTTGAGACAAAAAAATGTTGCGCTGTGTAATAAAAGATATTTCTCGATTGGTAATAGTAAGTTTTACTGGAATATTTGATCAAGAACCACCATTACGGGCCTTCTCAAAACAAAAATTTGTGTTTCAAATTTCTCAACAACACCAGTAGCAACGAACGTTAAGCAAACGAATGTCTTAATTACTGCTTACTGCATTCGTTTTTATGGTATGACAAGCTTTGCCATCTGAAGGATCGAATGAGCTGAAAAAATAAGTTTGTTTAGATCAAATGCGTTCAGGAAAGCTCAGAAACTGTGTGGTAGTTCTTATGTTCCGTAGAAAACCTTAAAAAATGAGAAACTTGATCTCCGAAAAAATGTTGTGGAAATGCCTTTATCGATTTTTCCCAAATTTTGATCATGGCATTCCTTAGACAACTTGTTGAGAAAGCGAATGTGATAAAAATTTAGATAATTTTTGGTATTTAGTGATAAATAATGTTGAAATCATTAAAAAACACCTTTGTGCAAATGCAAATTTGGAAAATTTAGTTATTTGTTAGAGAACTCGACTATTCTTTAAGATATCAACACAATTGAAAGGAAATATAAAAATATGGGGTATAATATGCTATACTCTGAAAGAAGTAGGTTAAAATCATTGTAACAGTTCATTTAATTTACTAAACAAAGTGTATTTATAATTTCTGAAACAGTCTATATGAGTAAGTATGCCATCCGCAATTATTCTAATTCTTGTCGTCCCCGGTGAAGGTTGCCCGAACCAAAACGGGCTCTGTAGCCATTTCATAACCAACCAACAACGCCAACTCTATTTTGGATCGATCCACACCGCAACGATCGATTTGCTCAGATTCAGATGAAACCGAAACCGTTCACAGATCATTACCTAATCATATACGTATCAACTGAGAACTGAGATTGCCACCGTGGCTAGTTGCGCGAGTGGAATCGCTAGGAGGTGCGTGGTGTTCGGCGTGGGCGTTGAACGCTCACTTTCGGAGAGCAAATACTTCGCTGATCGATGCCTGCAGCGTTGTTACTGGGGTTCTTTCGATTGAACACAGGGTTGAATAATGCAGAGGACCCTATTTGGAATGGTGCCACCTCAGCTGAACTGGAATGCAGAGTGCGGAGGAAGTGAGTTGCCTTGACAAGTTTTAGAAGTTTCAATGTTCCGTCGATTTTGCTGGATGCATTAAGCTGATCAGTGATGAGTTTGCGGACAATCATTCTAAATTATGCTTGATGTTGTTAGCGATCGAAAAAAAGTGTTTGTGGTCCAGTTGAAGAAAGGTTGAATCACCTCTATGAAGAAGAGTTGTTCATTAGCATATAATGACTGGGAGATACACATACATTTTTTGTTATTATGTTTCTTCAAAGCCACATCAGGTGGAAATGGATGAGATGCAGAACATATTATTATATTACGATCCTATTTAACATCGATCGACGTTGTGATTGATATGTTATTTGATCATTATCCAAAGAATAGTTTTAGGTTTAACAAACCCTGCGCCTATTGTGTACGCGACAATACTTGGTTCGTGGCTTCCGCTCTCCATCCTCGGAAGCGTCATTCTTCTCCTGGTCCGCCCATCGTGCTCCATGCCTTCTTGTGCCAACCGGATCGGTAGCCCACACACACCAACTTTGCAGGGTTGTAGTCCGGCATTCTTGCAACATGCCCCATGCCCCAGTGCCCACCCCACCGTATTCTTACGTCTGGATGCTGGGTTCGCCGTAGAGTTCAGCGAATTCATGGTTCTTCCTTCTCCCCCACACACCATTCTCCTGCAGACCGCCAAAGATCGTCGTAGGCACGACTTCCGAGGTAGATGATTTTATCCACCACCTCGAAGTTATGTCCATCTATCGTGACATTATTGCCTAGCCGGCTCCGGCCGTGTTCGGTTTCGCCTACCAGCATGTACTTTGATTTTGACGCATGTACCATCAGTCCGATCTTTGCTGCTTCGCATTTCAGACGAGTGTAAATCTCAGCCATCCGTCCAAAAATGTTCTGGCGATAATATCAACGGCACCCGCAGAACAGATCAATTGACCTGATTTTTTGAAAATCGTACTCCACCCGTCAGTCTGGCTTGTCGCATTTTAGGCGACCCGAAACCTTTGCGCAGCTATGAGTGCCGTCAACATTCCCAGGGTCGCCAACCCCAACGTCTCTGTGGAACTACCAAGAAAACATTGCTGCAGAAGGGGGGGTGGGGGGGGGGGTCAAATGCACATCGCACCCTCAAGGATAGCTGCGTAGCAACCACGATAGCATGTTGGCGCTTAGCCAGTTTCCCGAGTGGTCCTCACCATTCCCTTTGTTCTCGGAAGGCGGCAGGGTCGACCACCACGCCAGCATCCCAACTCTTTTGTAAGCATCAAGAACTGATGCTTACGTGCAACCTGGTCTAACCTGCTGAAGGCAATGGTATCACTACACTTCAAGCCCTGTCAGCTGCACCAGAATGTTGCCGACAGTAGGACCTTCACATGCCCCGGCCCTTACGTGGGACCCCTTTCCAACCACGGGCTTGGATAGAACCTAGTAGGAGACCGACGCCACGACAGCAACGCTATCAGGATGTTCGCTCCGCGGCCACTTAATCGTTGTAAGGGTCGATTTCGACCGCATGGTACCGGTATGACCTACGAAACCGAATCCAAATCCCTGAACCACCTCTTGTATCGCGTCTGCAGTAGCCAATCTCCGAGTCGAAACGCCACCTCCTTTATAGCTCCAAGACGATGTGGGTGATGTGAATGGAAGGGCATTTCAGCCAAACTCATCCCTACACATCTTCTGGCAAGATTTTCCGGAGTTGTGTCCTCCCCGCATGTGGCAAGCATGCGGTCACGCAGTTTACTAAAACGCAAGCATACGAACATAACGTGTTCCGCCGTTTCCTTTAAACTGGCACAAACTGGAGAACCCGCATGACCGAAACGATATAGACATTATCGAAAACAACCATGGCCTGAAAGACCCCATGGCGTCTGTTAATCCAACTATCTACCCTCGGGATCAACCTGTGGGTCCACCTTCCTTTGGTGGAATTGTCCCACGTGCGCTGCCATTTGACCATGGAGACCATCCTGGTAGTTCTGCATATTCCACTTGTGACGCGCATTTCGAAGCACTCTATGTCCTCCCTGATAATGCCAATAGGTACCATACACGGTACGGTACGCGCTCGCAACCCTCAGGCACATCAGCCTGTAAATACTTCCCAGCTTACCACGGTAGCTTTCGGAACTTAGCGCCGCCCAAGCAACCAAAAGTTCGGATAAAATAGCATGTTTGGGCTTAATCAGCTATTCGAAGGAAGATGAATAGCATTTTATTCAGTTCACTTTTTAAGTAATTAACCGAACTTGAGTTCACAAAAAGTACACTTGTGTCGCTGTAAGGAACGCTGTTCAGCTTAAAAATAAGCTTCGAAAAAAATTTAAAAAAAATAAATTAGTCCTCAAAAGTAATTTATTATTATGAGACATTAGTACATGTGTAATCCAAATTGACTAATACCTTGAAATAATTTTTAATGTTTTTTACTTACTGAGAATTGAACTCGGGTTCTCCTCGTTGAAAGCCGGCGCCTAACCACTACTCCATGTATGTGTTGTTAGGCACTGCGGGATTTTACTCAGTGTGCTGATATCATTTAGTAGAGCTCAATCAGGTTCGCGTGTGAACTTTCTCTGAACCTCAAGCCAAAGGTTCGAAAGAAGTTTACGTGGAACTTCTTGTGAACTTACATAGTTTGACATTTTCAGTTTGTTTTGGTTCGTAATTGAATCAAGTGCAAAGCAATAAATTAGTGCCAGTGCCAATCATTCAGAAATGTTTATAAGTTTTCAGTGACAATGATCGCGTCGATTATCGGCACGCTGGTGCGACAAGTGAGACGGGGTTGAAACATCCAGCAAAGCTGGGGGACTTTTATCCGCAGC
The DNA here is from genome assembly GCF_035046485.1 of Aedes albopictus. NCBI lineage: Eukaryota > Metazoa > Arthropoda > Insecta > Diptera > Culicidae > Aedes > Aedes albopictus. Next base: position 240,900,856 of record NC_085137.1, on the reverse strand, counting down.
CGAAAAAACTCCGACGGAATCCTGGACAGAACAGTTTTCCGCTGCGGGGGCAGCCTTTGAGCCACACAATACGGGTGCTTAGGGTTGATTACAAGTAAGTATGTTGAAATATTATAGTGAAACAAAGTGTACTTGTGAAATTAACACAAGCTGTATCTGCTGCGCTCGATTTCCGAGTGGTTTAATTGAATGAGAACTTCCCCCCGGCCCCGCTGTCGCCGAAGTTCAAATGAAGTTTACTTTTGGTACGGTTAATATTTATCCGAACTTTGAGCAGTAAGTTCAAAACATGTCCGAAACAAGTTCGGAACGGAACATTTCAAGTTGTTGTAATATGCCCAAATGAACTATATTTGAGTTTTAAAGGCACGAAAAAATTCAACATGAGTTCGGTTAATATTTGATTGAACTCGGTTTTAAAGTTCAACATAAGTTCTTTCTGATCCTTTTTTTCGACTTTAATGTCATTTTGAAGAGATGTCAAAAGCTTGTACGTGTACTTCCAAGTTCATAACTAATACATAAGGAATTTTTTGGAGATTTAAGTTCAACGAAACTTGAATTGAACCAAACTTAAACTTCTGAGTTCGTTCTTCAAGTGGTATCCGAACTTTTGGTTGCTTGGGCGTGCTTCTCGCCACGCCGCCATACCTAACCCTCTAATACCCAATCCCGCCTTTAGACGGGGTACTGTTTGAGCGTTTTTGTAATTTTTGTTTCGTGGAAAATCATTTTTTTTATATTTTTGGTCGTTATTTAGGACTGTTCTGTATATCTCAAAATGGTTTTTGGTGTATTTTAAAGCGTATTTACATTTTTTTTAATCATTGAAAAATTGATGTTTTAGTCACCTTTTAGAAGTCATTATTTATTTTGTTTTGAATCGCTACAATTCACATATTTTAATTTTTTCCCAAATAATTCTATCTTTGTTTAATAGTTTAAGGGAATCGAATACACTCTTAAATTATTTTCCTTAAAATTACACGGAAAATAAAATTTTCTGTGAAAAATTTTTAAAATAATAATATTTCAACAATAATCATCAAATCTCAAAATGTTTTCATCTCAAAAAATCCGTTCTTCAAATTGGCTTCCAGGAAAAATATAAAAGTGTGGGGATGTTCAAAAATAAAAATTAGAAAAATCAAAAACTGAAATTCATGAAATCGAGAATTAAAAAGAATCATCTTCCAAAACATGTTTAAATCGATTTTAGATGACGAAAAATGATATTTAGATCAAAATCAAAAATTTGGGTATTAGAGGGCTAAGTATGGATGTAGTGACACTAGCCTGAAGCTTGCGCTTACTGGCGTACACCGCAGAGCTATTGGACATCATCCGGGAGAGTACCACTATAGCTCTTTTGCAGGCGTAATCAACGTGGCTACCGAAGGTAAACTTATCATCGATCATCCAGTTTCCTGGATCTCATCTACGTCTCCACAACCTTAATCGAGTGGGTAGTAGTCAACTCCAGCTTCGATCGATCCACCATAGATTTCTAGCGTAATGTCGTCAGCAAAGCCGACGATCTCCACCCCCACCGGGAACTCTAACCTCAACACGTCGCCGTACAAGATATTCCACAATACCGGACCTACCATGAATTCTTGCATCTGAACATCTCGAAAGCCTCTGCAAAAGCCACTTTTAAGGCCAGTTTGGAACTCCGTCTGGAGCTGGGGCCTTACCTACGCTAAGGGACTTTGCTATCCCCGCAAGTTCCAAATCGGTGACCCTCGCCTAATCGCCAGCCCCAGTCCTGCCCTATGGAAGGAGATTAAGGACTAGGATCACTCTCTCTCTCTTCTTGGCGTAACGTCCTCATGGGACAAAGCCTGCTTCTCAGCTTAGTGTTTTATGAGCACTTCCACAGTTATTAACTGAGAGCTTCCTTTGCCAATGACCATTTTGCATGCGTATATCGTGTGGCAGGCACGAAGATACTCTATGCCCAAGGAAGTCAAGGAAATTTCCTTTACGAAAAGATCCTGGACCGACCGGGAATCGAACCCGTCACCCTCAGCATGGTCGTGCTGAATACCCGTGCGTTTACCGCCTCGGCTATATGGGCCCAGGGACTAGGATCATGACGCGGAAAAAGCCCCTCGATGATTCCCTCCAATATATCTGGAGACTGCTCAGTAGGAGCCATTACACCTCTCATCTTGGCCATCACAATCCTGTAGGCATCAGCCCACAGATTCGCATTGGCACTCTGACAGAGTCGGCCCAGGCATTAAAGTCACCGCTATTACCACCGGCCTTCACCCTGCCAGCATGTTGTCATACAGTCCAGCATCTGCGAGAATTGCTCGATCGACCACCACGGAGGAGCATAACAGCTACAAAAAAAGATCCCGTTAAATTTGGCGACCACGAATCCCTCATAGGTAGTCGACACAAGCTCCTGGACGGGGTGTTTGCCCGTTGTCCATATTGCCGCCATTTTTTTGCACCCATCCGCGAGTCTGTTGCCGTTGCCGGCGGGTACTCGGTACGGGTCCGCAATGATGGCGATATCCGTCCCCTACTCAGAAACCGCTTGACAAAGTAGTTGCTGAGCCGCGTCACAGTTGTTCAGGTTTAGCTGCGTTACCTGCACTGTGATTTGTTTACTACGGCTTTCTTGAAGGCACCTTGGACCACACGTTGCGTTGGATTGTTCACTGATTTTTCGCAACAAATCAGACACATCGGTGGACTCGTGCAGCCTTGTGCCTTCTGGCCTTCGGCGCCGCATCACCTGCACAGCTTGCTCCCGTCAGGACCTTTGCAGTCCCATACTTGTATCCTGGTTTCAGACACCTGAAGCAAACCTGCGGTTGCTCATGAAAGGACAGATTTACGTTCGCCACAGATAGCCATACCAAGGCTACCTGTGTCCCCCCATACAGCGGGATTTACTATATTCCTTCAATCCTCTTTTTTTTCCTTCTAAACTATAAGGGGACAATCTGCAAACAGATACCCTAACAGTAAGGTTAGGGTAGTGTGGGGCTGAGGCCGTCTTCTACTACAATAGTAAAAGCCAGGACTACTCTCTCCTCGACCCACTAAACACATTCCTATGGTCGCCAAATTCTACGTCTCTCCGGAACCACCAAGAAGGTATTGCAGCAACGATCATCGATGACTCGTTTTGGAGAGTCCATCACGGTAGCATGTTGGCGCCTAGCCAGTTTTCCGAGTGGTCCTCACCACTCCCTTTGTCCTCGGAAGCCGGCCAGGATCAACACTGTCCACGTCCAACTGCTTAGCAAATCAAGAACTGATACCCACGAGCAAGCCGATCTGACCTGCCCGTAAGGAAGGGTATCACTACTCTTCAGGCCCTATCAGATGCAAAGGCCCCGTCAGGCGCAGACTGTGTAGGCGATGCGGCGCTGAAGGTCATAAGGCCCAAAGCTGCACGAGTCCGCCCATCTGCATGATCTGTACCGGGAAATCCTCGAAAAACAGACATCCGATGGGTGAACCAGAGTGCCCGGCCTTCAAGAAAGCCGCAGTGAACAACAAATCACAGTGCAGGTATCGCAGCTGAACCTGAACCACTGTGATGCGGCTCAGCAACTGCTTTGTCAGGCGGTTTCTGAGTGGGAGACGGATATCGCAATCATTTCGGACCCATACCGAGTACCCGCCGGCAACGGCAACTGGGTCTCGGATGGGACCAGGAAAATGGCGGCGATATGGACGACGGGTAAATACCCCGTTCAGGAGTTGGTGTCTACTACCTATGAGGGCTTTGTGGTCGCCAAAGTAAACGGGGTCTTCTTGTGTAGCTGTTATGCGCCTCCGCGGTGGCCGATCGAGCAGTTCACGCAAATGCTGGACCGCTTAACGACCGTGCTAACAGGGCGAAGGCCGGTGGTAATAGCGGGTGACTTTGATGCCTGGGCCGTGGAATGGGGAAGCCGTTTCACGAACCAGCGGGGTCAGATCCTGCTAGAAACACTGGCCATCTTAGATGTCGACTTGGCTAACGTCGGTACCAAGAGTACCCATAGTCGAAACGGAGCGGAGTCAATTATTGACGTGACCTTTTGTAGTCCTGGCCTAACAAGTAGTTCGAACTGGAGAGTAGATGATGGCTACACTCACAGCGACCACCTGGCGGTTCGCTATAGTATCGACTACAACAACAGCAGACAGCGGATAGAAGAAGAGGCGGCTAGGCCAAGGCCAAGCCCTCGCAGGTGAAAGACATCATGCTTCGACGAAGAAGTATTTAGGGAGGCGCTCCGCCGTGAGCGAAACTTAATCGGCTTAGACGGCGACGAGCTGGTAGCGGTGCTCTCACGTGCGTGTGATGCGACCATGCCTAGGCGAGTTCATCCTAAAAATGGAAGGCCACCGGCTTACTGGTGGACCGCCGCGATTGCGGACCTGCGCCGAAGACCGATTTATGTAAGTACAATGTATAGATATATGTAATTATTGAACTAAAATATATAAATGAATTGCAGCTTTTAGCTGTTTCGCACCCGCACATCGGAGATTGCGATCTGCTTCAAAGAAGTCGGCTCAAAGCCTCACATAACCCCCCTCGAATCCCACTTTTCGCCGTAACAGGCACCATACCAGTAATGACGCAGAGAGCGTCGTGTGACACGGTACGGTACACGCTCGCAACCCTCAGGCACATAAGCCTGTAAGTACTTTCCAGCTTCCGTCGGTAGCATTCAGTACTTAGCGCAGTACCCCACGCCGGGCCGCCTCTTTCAATTCTCTAAAGGGGCCACATCGAGCACGTCTGGCAGTGCTGCCTCAAGATTCTGCGCTTATGTTGAGGCGACAATCGGTTACTTTTATGGCAGACAATTAAACGTTCCATAATAAATACAAAATTTCCCATAAATAATTCGAAAAGTCCCAGTGAAGAAACAGGGGTGTAAGCAGTAATAAATAACAAAAGTTCCATAAACAAATAGAAAAGTGCATAAATAAATCAAAAGTTTCCATAAATAATTGATTTTTGAGCAATAAAAAACGTCAAAAATGCAATGAATAAATCAACTGTTGCAATAAAAAAAGTCAATTTTCCCACCAAATAACTTCGAATTTTCCATAAATAAATCCGATTTTTCCATAATAAATTAGAAAATTCACAATAAAAAAATATCGAAAAAGCAATAAAAAATTCAAAAAATGCAATAAAAAATGACGAAATTACCCATGAAAAACAAATACAGAAAAGTATGAGACAGTGAAATGCTGAATCGCACTTATATGACTGAATCGACTGAAAAGCTTGCGTAACTATGATTGCAATTTACCAAGCAATTGCTTGCTGTCCGAACTCGCTATCGCTCGTCGGACCTAAAAAAAAGGGATAACATCTATGTTTGCATTATACCGGGCAAATTCTTGAATCTGTGGTTTGCCCAGAACCGAATCGATGCAGTTGCGGTGCATCGCATATCGGAAACTTCGGCGGCCTTCTGCCGCCTCAGTTCCTCAATCCTCTATGCGGCTTCGCCGCATGGTCTATGTAATTTTTGGCTCAAAATGCATTTACGTTTATTGCTCGTTTTTTGACATTTATTGATAATTTATTTTTTTGTTATTGCACTTTTTGAATTATTTATTGCTTTTTCGATATTTTTTTATTGTGAATTTTCTAATTTATTATGGAAAAATCGGATTTATTTATGGAAAATTCGAAGTTTTTTGGTGGGAAAATTGGCTTTTTTTATTGCAACAGTTGAATTATTCATTGCATTTTTGACGTTTTCAATTGATCAAAAATCAATTATTTATGGAAACTTTTGATTTATTTATGCACTTTTCTATTTGTTTATGGAACTTTTGTTATTTATTACTGCTTACACCCCTGTTTCTTCACTGGGACTTTTGGAATTATTTATGACGAATGATCACTTTCTTATGAGTCGTTTATATTTTAGCCTTACTTTTATCGCTCTAGATTGTACCAAGGTGGTCGACAGTAGACCGTATATTGTTCATGACGGAAAAATTAGAGTGCAGTTTGACCATCACCGGGAATTGGTCGGATTCGATGTTAGCTTACATCGCAAATGTCGAAGAGTGTCACCAGTTGAAAAGAACGTGGTCGATTGGCTATTCTGTCTGCTGAAGTGATCTCCAGGTGTAATGATAAGGAAGGCTTGAAAGATGCTACGTTTGGCCATGTTTTTGAAGGTGATGAAATAGATGAGTCGTAGGCATTATTCATTCGGCAGCTGGTGGGCGTTAAACTTTCCCATCGTCGGTCTATATATATTTACAAGTACAAGTCCTATTATGGATCCAGGGCAAAAGAATGATCAATTGATGGTGTATGATGCTTCATGTACTAGAACTACTAAATAGAAGTCGATGTTGAATATTCTGAGCATTTTGCGAAAAAAAAATACTTGCATGGGGCAATTGAACAATTATCAACAGTAATGGCATGCTAAGGCACATGCTCATTAAAAGCATATCATTCGTGAAACTATTGAATGATGATATATTTATTATTCATTCTACTTTTTCAATTACACTCTCGAGACACTTGACTCACGGCAAAGATGTTAGAAGGAAAAAGATGACCGACTCTTATTTTTCCCATACATTCCTCCGGAGACACACTATGAATGCTACACTACCGCCATCTATTGAGTGAGATGCGCAAAAAACATCCTTTATGGCTAGATTCAAGTTAGAGTGTACCATTTTGACGCAATTAAGACACGCTAAAACCGCGTAGCACAAAATTGCGTCGAGTAAATCTGATTCAACTTTTTTTTTGTAAATATTTTACTTATAAAATATTGTTTAAATGTACCGAAATTATATGGCACGATTCAGTAATTTAAATAATATGTAATTTTCCATGATTTTCGAATCTACATTGGAATCATTACATGTATGGTTGCATCTGATTTTTTTTCCAAGATATTTTGAAGAGAATCCAGTCACGAAGATAAACTACAGGTCCAGGCATCCGAAAGCTTCGACATTTCATAAGCGCCAACTTGTGACGTACACTGACCCCACAATTTATGAATCGGCAAAAATTACCACAGTTTATGGATCACTCCATTTGATCAACATGGTGATTCATAAATAGTGTACAAAAATTAAGGTGATTCATCGGTGTGGGGTCACTGTAGTTGGGGGGAGGCAAAGCTCTCCAAAATTGAATCAAATTATTCTTTTTTCAGCTAAATGCACAAATTTTCACGTGAATATGCCTAAATTAAATGAACTGCATAGATAATATCCGAATTTCATTTATTTTGAGAGGCTTTGCACACCTCCTCACCTCCCTACACCAACTACTTCACAAGTTGGCGCGTATGTACCCAACAAACATTTTTGTTGTACAAGAGTGGATCAAACAACTCTTAAGCAAACTTTAGCTTAAGAAACTGTTATTCAGCTAGTTCTGTTACTTGGGTATGCAATTCTTATGTAATGTAACATCTTGATTTACACAAAAAGTGATCACATTATTTATGAATTGATTGAATTATTTTTGCAAACATATTCGTGTTGTCGCACATTGGAACATCTAAATCAAGCTAAACATTGGTTCACCCATCACTGAATCGATTGATTCAATTAAAAATCTATTGGCGATTACAATAATAACCTTGCGCGTGACTGTGTGAAATGTGTGAAAAAAGTTTAGCGTGAATTTGCCTGTGCGTTTGTTTTGAGATTTTTCCGAAAATTCATTAAGAGTGTATTAGTTGAACGTTGGCTCACCAGAGCGGCGCTGTTCGTGTCGCCTGTAAGGAGCGGGAGTCGTTCATCTTTTTCCTTCTAACCATCTTTGCTCACGGCAAAATGTGCATATATCACATATCAACTACAGCTTACAATACAGTTTCTAAACATTGTATGAAAAGGATCACTTGCATTCTTGCAATGTAGCAGAACAGCAGAAAAGTGAATTCGCGGTCAAAGATCACAAGCATAAGTGTAAACCGACTCCCCATAACAAATCAAAGCGTAAACAAGCGCGATCCAGCCCAGTTCCGTGGCCTGTTTGCCTACGGATCAACGCACTGCACGAGAGCATCAGCGCACCAACGCAACGCAACGTGTGTGAGAAGACCGATCGAATCGCGCGCAATCAGGAGCCATTCACCCCTCATTCCGAGGCTCAATTTCAATTAATTTGATCACCATCAGCGCTCCTCAGCGGTATTCGATCCACACTCACTGTGGCTTGCACACCTTAAGACTTAAGACCAAAGCGCGCAGTGGGAGATGCGTGAATGGGCAGAAATAGAGAAGCCAGCGCAAAAATCCGCAATCGAACTTCCAACTCTCGGACAGCAACAGCAGCATCAGCAGCAACATAAGGGTGAAACTTGAACCCCTCCGAGCACCAAGCGCGGCGGCAGCAGAAATGGGGCCGTGCCGTATCGAATATACAGCATCTTTCACGCAGCGATCGGTGCCGGGCAGGTCCTCTCTTCTGTACGAGCAGGTTAGGTAGCCATCCATGCGATATGTGGAGCCCAAAGTTTGCACGTTCAATGTCCAATTACGATCGGCAATTTTTCAGCTCTTTTCTTGAGCTGGTTCTCCATACATTCGTTTGGCACCTCTTGCAGCAGGAGCTTGAAACTCCATACACACCGATAAATAGATACATCTGCATGTGGTCTTACCGTTCGACAAAAGAAAAACTGGGTTAGAATGACCTTTAATTGGGAAATTCATGCTTCTTGTGCAAAGCACAACATTTTTGAATGTCAGTCAATGCAATGCTAGTACATTTTGTGTTAAGTTTGAGTTAATCACAACGTGAGAACCGCCTCTATCAACAGTCGTGATTTTCAATCACACATGCTGGGCAACCGTTTAACTCACTTTCACTAACGATTGAGTTGAGCCAAGTCTCGCGCAGGCAGACGGTGTGGTCCGAACCATGGCGCACATGCTTCAATCAACTCGACTTGTCTGGTGTCTAATATAGCAACAGAGATACCCTTGTGGTCACTCTGACGGAACCCAAATAAGGGAGAAAATTATAGACTCGGTGCTCTCGTGCTTAACCTATAAACACGGAAAAGGTGTAAATCATCTATTGGGCAATATTTTTTTTTGCTCACAGGCAACGTAATGGTTGCGTAATTTTGCAAATGTGATTAGGTCGTGGTTTATGGCTAATGACCAACGCAACACGCTTCAATGAGGATGTAGAATGTCCGAGGGTGTGGTGGTTTTGTTAAAATAGTATCATCTGAGTGTTCATTAAAAACACCACCCCTTGGTCAAATGTCATATATAGCGCTTTAACCAAGTGCTAAGCATTGTTTTTGTAGGGAATGCCTATTCAGAAGGCGATTGATGAGAAGAACGTTGCAGAAGCCAGGTGTTAGTGTATGATACCCGATAGAATATAGAGCGGTTCAAGAAAAGGAGAGCAACGGAGAAAAGAAATCACCGCAGAGAAAAGAAGTAATATAAGGAATACTTCATTACCAAGTCAGAAAACAGTATGGAACAAAATGATGTGTGGAAGTTTTGCGAAACTGACAAAGGCATGCGGAGAAAACAGAGCTGTCCCCCTTTATGTGCAGTGAGCGTGAAGGTAACTTCCCAAGTAACACACTTGATAGGGGCTGTCCATAAACTACGTAGACTCATTTATGTCCTTCTCAGAGCTCCTCCCCCCGGAGACTTTTGTTCATACATTTTTTTTTTTCTAAACTTATATGGAGGGTAGATTTTAGCCTTCAGTCTACGTAGTTTATGGGCAGGCCCACAGAAAAACATCACGGCAGCACAGATTTTGGTTGCACAGAAGTCACTGTGACTTACTTTGTAATGTTTTGACATTTTTTATGTTTTTAAGAAAAATAAAGTTTGAATTCAGTTAGATAACTCTGTTGTTATTTGCATTTTTTTTTAATTTGAATAATTGCAATTTTAAATTAGTTTTTTTTTGTGAATTATTATATTCTTTATGGTTATTTTAGTTTAATTTGTAGCTTTTGACGTTTTTATCTTTCTAAGTAAAATCTCGCATAAATTGGATTCGTTGAATTTGACTTTGGGTTTCAAACCGTTTGGTATAACTAAGATTATTCGTTTCATACAAAGTTTGTGTCTAGGCTAAGCTTATGACTATAGATAGTAGAGAATGTTGATATTGAAGCTCGACTGACACATACTTCGTCGCGTCACCAACCATCTTATCGGTGCAAACTCAGTATGCGTTGGGCGCTCGACGCGGACGGACCACACTGGGGCAGAACTGAAAATACATGGAAAAAAACTCTAACTCGTCAAGATGTCGAGATACTCATTTGGTGTCTTCAGAGAAAATATTTCTCTGAAGATGGTCGATATTCTGAGTGGTAGTCGATTTTTCTTGCGTTATTCGCATAAAAGTCCTATAAGTCATTTTGGCAATGATAAAACCAAAGCATGCTTCCATTGGCGTTTGGGACACTTTTGTGTTTTCAATTTGTTTGGAGATTAGAAACAACTAAACCTGTGACTGAATTGCATCTATACCTTTCATGATTCACTTCGCATCTTAAAACGTAGTATTTTATGAGCATAATTTTTGTACTAATTTAAACAGTAAACTTTAAACCCAATTTAGAAAAAAAAATCATTAAATATCATGTCTGTGAAATTTACATGAAAGCTAATGTATTTTTTGGGTGATTGCCAATGAAAACACTTGCCCGAACTTGCCCGACTGCAAGAACGTCCTATATACAATTTGCGTGGTTTTCGGGAACTTTCTATATAAAATCAATGAATATTTTATTTTTTCCAGCTAATTTCCTCGATATGTGTTTTATTTTAGTGTTTTTCATTATAATAACTCAAAAACGGACATTAAATTTGAGAGCATGAGAGCATTGGTGACCGTACACTTCGTAGTTACTACTCCGTGATTGACCAGAGCTAGCGGAATTGCACAGAGATCCAATAGATGGGGCTTGGGATTAGCGCACCTTCCTCAATGTACACGTTCCGAGAGCTCAAACTTTTTTGGGTCAATAACGGCGCCGGCCACGTCCTTACAGTCTACCGGGGAAGGAAAGGAATGTTAGTTTGACAACCGTTGCTACTAGAGGTTGTATGTACTACTGGACCCTCCACAGTTGTCACGGGAAGGAGTTTTTGTTAGTTGGCGGGATCAATAGTTACATAATTCAGGATTCGCTTTGGTAAGCGATGCAATGCATGTAACCGTGAGCATACACAAACCACATATACACAGTGTTGTGTCATCTGATCTCACAATTAGGAAGAATGGTGAGTCCTTGAAAATTCTGAGTAGAAATCTAGAGAATGTCTTATGAAACAAAAGAGATCTAGCGTCACCTCGTAATTTAGAAAACTGGTGAACCAATACGCAGTGATACTTGCCTCTGATACCATGGACTCGATACATTGAGACAAAACTCTGTGCCGACACCATCAGTGGCGGACCGCACAATTCAAGGGAAGAAATACTGAAACATATTGTAAAACAAAAAACTGAGGTCAGCACCTTGAAATGCCGGACTGTACAATATAGGGAAATTTCATTGAAAAAAATGTGTATAGCGAGAAATTTGGCCGACACTTGAAGTGACGAACTTTACAGTGCTTGCCGCGTAAATTCTTGAAAGATTGATATAAGTAATATATACACACTTAAATAAATAAATAATTAAAAAATATATACAAACAGAACTAGGTAGAGGAAGTGATAATTTGCAAGATGCAATCTTGGAAATTGACAAAAACAAAACACAAGTCGACACTCATGGTGACGAACTATACAAATTCGATGAAAGAATATTGAACAAATACATACACACATACATTAAAATTAGACACAAGCTATCATCTATCAATCAAGAAGTTAATGAAAATAGAGGCAATATAGAGGAGAGAAACAACAAGGAACAAACTCACCGGATTATCCCCTGCAGCACGCCAGAATGTCCCTCAGGCTATCACGCATGTTCACTCGTTCAAGCCACTCGCTGGATCTTCCGTTTTCTAGCTACTAGGTATGTTAAAGTGCCCTTGATAACGCACGACACGAACTCAATACCGAAACACAAAACAAAAAAAAAAAACTTTTCCCCATCTATCCTAACGACAACGCGCGACCCGAACTCAATGTCGACTCTACCTCGGGCTCGGAGAACGACGACGCACATGACACAAACCGACGACGACAGCGCGACATTCTTCTGCTGACTTTCTACGCCACCGCGAACACACTGAACTACCACGGGGAACGACGACGATAGCGCAACGGTACCGAACCAAAAAAAAGCGGCATTTTTCTGCTGATTTTCGACGAAACCTCGAACACACTGCATAACTCAAAAACGGACATTAATTTTGTTAAAAACGTATATTAATGAAAAATTTTGATTTTAGGTAGGTATTTAATAAATCGATTAATATCTCAAGAATAGTAGGCTTTGGAAATTTGACGTCTTCAGCAAACTTTGTCAGCATAAATAGCCGAACAACTTTGCCGAAGACACCATATCGCTAAAATGTAATTTGGCCAAAATGAATTATAGGACTTTTATGCGAATAACGTAAGAAAAATCGACTACCGCTCAGAATATCGACCATGTTCATAGAAATATTTTCTCTGAGGACATCAAATCAGTATCTCGACATCTCGACGAGCTAGAGGTTTTTTCCATGTATTTTCAGTTCTGCCCCAGTGTGGGACGCACGACCGTCCAACTAAAAACAATACGCGCACACGTAGGCCACGAGAGTGCGGGAGATTGGCATCTAAGAGCCGAAAGAGAGATAAAGTTAGTTGTGAAAGGCAGTCCCGGTTAGGGTGGTGTTTCGAACCAAGTTTGACTTTCTATTACGCAGAATCGTAACTTTTTCTGTGGCTTAGTTGGTTGAAGCGCCGGACTAGTGATACGGAGTCGTTGGTTCGAATTCCACCGAAACAAGTAGTAATTTTTTCACAAATTTATCTCTCAATTTGCCAGTTAAACGTACTTTGCTAAAAATACTTCAGTTTTTACGTCTATTTCAGACATACTGGCCAACAGCTATAGCCGGAAAAGGCAATAAAATCATTGTGATAGTATTTGTTTATTAGAAAAGTCACAGTGATTTCTGCACCGTAACTCTTCTGTGACAAGTGTGTTATTGCTAATTTAGAGAAAATTTTCCACTTTACGGAAGATTGAAAAGCTACCGCAGCTGTCAGACTGATGATTTTCACCAATGTATCATCAATCAGTCCAAGGATACCTTGGATCGAGCCTTGGATACGGCGCCGATGATCATTGTTTGTTGTTGTTTTTCAGAACATTTCACTTTGTAAGCATGCTTTGATTTGACCAAACTTTTCAATGATACGATCATTTTCATGGCTGCGGTAGGACTTTGACAGCTGCGGTAGAACTCGGCGGCTACCGCAGAGTGGAAAATTTTCTAAAAATCCGCAATACTTGGATTACTAACAGATTATTCTGAGGTAGGTTTCTGGTGTAGAAAGCACGTCGAGACTTTGCATACGTTAGTGTGTCGACGAATAAATAAAGCATCAGTTACGATGGACAAGCTGTGGAGCCTCTAACGCTAGATGAGGCGAAAAAATCAAAGAGCAGAAGAACTAGAACGGTATGGTTACTGAAAAGGACAAAGCACAAGCTGAACGTTTAAAACATAGTAGTGAGCAGCTACACAAAATACTTCACTATATCCTATTGAAGACATGTGAGGAAGAAAACTACTTGCTAACAGATGACAGGAGGGCCTCATTTGCTTCTTCACAAAAGAAATACAGACTAGAGTGCGCCAATTATTGAAGAATAACACTCCTCAGTTGGTCTGTTAAATAGTTCAACGTATTCTGTTCATACAGCTAGAGATCTCAATGGTCGACCATTGCAGGAATCATTTGGATTCATTTCGCCAAACAGTTCTGAAAACTGATTCATAGGCTCCACAATTCCAAGACCTTGGACTACTTACCGAAAAAGTCCGCGATGATAACCACTCAACCGCGAAAACTGCACAAAGCCGTAGTTCTTCTCCAACGTTATCGACGTTTGGACTTACCCTGTCGATAACATTGAATCTGGTCACTGCTTGTATATGAAGATGCGCTCAAAATTCTTCGCATTAGCAATGTACGGTACCGACGGCCTCTTCGGTGCGATCTAGAGCAACTGAAGCAAGCGGATGTAGATATGCTGCTTGCTCAGAATCTAGTGTAAGCGACTGTAATCAAATGATTATTATTATTAGCTTTATTAGGGAGATTTTCAGCCCGAGGCTGTATGTGTGCTGCACGTGAGGGGGGATTCCTTCCCAGAGAAATCCTAAACTCCACATTGGCGAATTCCTGCCAGTTTTTCGTTCAATTGCGAAAAAAAAATCGAACCAATTTATTATTTTGCTGGGGGGAATCACTCTTCAATTTGCATGCGAAAGTGAGAAAATTACGACAACACAAAAAAAAAGTGAAAAATGTGGCGTGATATTCATTGTGGGCTCCAGATGGTGCATGCTTCCGGATGATTTTTTGTGCTTGGACAATTATCGGGGAAGAAATAAAACACCAGAAAAATAAACCAGCAGCAGTAACTGGTAAGGAAAAGCTATAGTGATTCTGTTATTTTGTGCTTACAGCGTGTTATTTGCCGTGGGGGAAAACCTCCGGCAATGTCCGCTGTCGAAAAGCAAGGTTAGAAAGATTTTGTTGTTTTGCATCGTGCAAATGTCGGATCGGAAGCTTACAGCATGTTGTTTGTCGTGGAGGAAGAATCCCGGCAATGTCCGCTGACGAAAAGCTAGGGTAGAAAGATGGCGTTGTTTTCTTTCGTGCAAATGTCGGATCTGAAGCTTACATCGTGTTGTTTGTTGTGGCCGATAAATCTTAGCAAAGTACGAAAAAAATATTAGAAAAATCCCGCAGTTTTGATTCGTGCCGTTTATCAAAAGGTGTCGTCAATGTCGGCTAGCCAAAGGAAGGATTATGTTGATGCAGTTTGTTTTCCGTGGCTAGTGTTTCAATGAATGACAATGCTTTATTCTCTTCATCTATAGATAGATCTATAGATTATATATATAATGTATTTTATCAGATATCTCGAATTTAAACGACGGAGCAATGGGATAAATTCGGGTATAAGATTGAATAAAGGCTCAAAGAGCAAGATTTTATTCAGAACCACCCAGTACCAAACCGGTAATTTTCTTAAATATTACAAGTATAGAGCCTTGCATTACAAACAAAACTTCAACAAAATCACATATGATTTTAAAGTATTGGCCTCAAAACTATTTTGAGAGCAAGGACGGCTGTATCGAGCGACCCCGAACGAGAGGAAAAGAGAGAGAGAGATAATGATGACGTCACTGTGCAAGCTACCATTGCTAGTCGGAAAACATCATTCCTACAATTAAGTACTAAAATGTTCGATCTTTTTGGAAAACAAAGTAGCAGTAGCATAGTCAGAATGGTACCTCACAATGAAAACTGTATTCGGCAGCCATGGCAGCAGCTGCAACGTATGTGACGATGTAATATAACAGTTAATTATGTTGAATGGTTGTAAGTAAATACTCCAAATTGAGATACGGAAATTCAATTTTATGTTAAAAATGTGTAAAACTTCTTTAGAGTAGAAGAAGGATGTGAGATATAAGATGTACTGAATAAAGCTGTGATAAAGAGAATGATCACAGCAGGCGATATAGCGGATATAGCGCATTTGAATGTGATGCGAACTGTCAAGCAGACAATGTGAGCATCCCTGCTTGCGTATCAACAGCTCCAGGCGTCACCCAACCGCGTTCACTCTTGCCACTGGCGAACCAACGTCAGCCAGGGTAAGTTGTGTGTGCTGCACGTGAGGGGGGATTCCTTCCCAGAGAAATCCTAAACTCCACAGGCTGGTTCATCTCCATCACTGTAATCAAAACCAAAAGATTTATATTCTGTAAATGAAGTATCAAAATGGCACCAATTTTATCCAAGCTGATCGTTTTGTTTATATAGAACAACGATAACGAAAACAATATCGTTTGGAAAAATTACGTGTCTATGATCAACAGTGGAATATGGATTCAAACAATCAATTTATAGACTAATAATTACGGGTTAATTAACAGTAATGTATTGAGAATAATGAATCCGGGCAAACTTGTCTTTTCTCAGAAAATATTCAACAAGCTAAAACAACGGAACTCTCGAAGAAATTCACAAAAAAAAACATTTACAAATTAATGATCAAGTAGTTTTTACTGAAATAACCAAATCAACTCCCAAAAATAGTGCAGAAAAAAAAATAAATCAAATGTATCACTAAAAAAATACAGTAAGAATTGCCAAAGAAACTCCCGAAGAAATTCTCAATGTTTGAAACATGCAGATTTAATTTATCAATCTCAAGCCAAAGATAACTAGTTTGTGAACTAGCAGTGGCTTCAACATGTGCTTAGCGAATTCTTTCGGTATTTTTTTTGTGAATTATTTGGCCATTTTCTTTGGGAATTCAGAAATTCTCAATTGGACTTGCTGGAGCAATTTAGCAAGGAATTACGATTTCTAAAAGTATAGCCGAAGTCATTCATTTCCTAAACGAATTGCTGAAGGAGTTTTCAAATAGAATGCCGAAAGAGGACCCCGGAGATAAAACTTCTCGAGCAATTCCAAAAAGATTTGTTGGGTTAATATCCATGCACATTGTCTAAGAAGTTTCCAAATGAGTTTCCAAAGAAATTGCTATAAGCATTGCAGTTTCCCAGGAGTTTACCGAAACGATTTTCAAAAGTCCACGTCAGAGGAATTCTCAAAGGAATCGCTTGGAAAATCATCTAAGATATTTCTAAAGGAATATTAAAAAGCATTCCAAAATGAATTTCCGAGAAGTTTTTCAATCTAATTTTCTGCAGTAATGACCGAAATAATTCTGAAAGTAGCCGATGGTTCTTTACAAACAAATTGCCGAAAGAAATCTTTAAGAAATTTCACGACGGAATTTCCAGAGGAAATACCAAAAAAGTTTTCAAAAGGATAGAGACGAACCAGCCAAGGGCTGAAAGTCTCTTTAATAAAGACAAATCAATCAATCAATTTTCAAAAGATTTGACTTAGACGACCCGTGCTGATGGATGAATGGTTGAGACGTTTTAAAAGTTCCTAAAATTGCATTTAGTCTGCCTTGCTGATAGTAAAGACTCGGACTTTGTCTACCCGAGACTACACTTGATGTAAGGAAAACAAGCATGCTTTACGTATCTAACTGCGTAATAACCTATTAGGGACTATTAAGTTCTGGCTATTCAAGGACTCACGTGATTTCTTATTGTAGAACACATCTATTTTGACATAGTTTTCAACCAGCCAAAAGCCCCGGGTTTTTCAACGTTATCCTGGGACTAAACTAGAAGCCATACATGGATGGGGCTAGAGTTGCGATGCATGAACAAATATCAGTTTGTACCGCCGTTTTGTTTTTTCTCAAATCAAATCGATTAGTTAGGGGCGCAGTTTCACTGGGATTTAAATCTCTTTAAAAACAGTACCTTTCCATCGCATTCTATTTCTTGAACCTCTGAGGTAAGAAAACAAGAACTGTACAGAAATCGATGCTTCATTATCTCTCAATGACAATAGAGTAGTACGACATGCACTCAATACTAAGGATACGGGTAATCTAAATGCTGGTCACAGTGGCTCACCCGAACATAAAAAAGGATACGGATAATGCAACTGAATGTCGCTTCATTATGCGCGCAGAGTCTCGAGGCAGCGCACACAGGCGTAAATGGGACAAATTCCTGGCCATAAGTCGAAAATTTTTTTTCAGGGTTTTCCAGAGTCTAATATTTTTTAAGGGCGGACGGGACGATCGGGGAAATATCCGCCATTGCTCTGTTGCTACTAAGATGGTAATCTCAGATTCTACTTCATATTTTGCAACAAAAACCTATCACTGTGTATGCTCAGTTGGAGGGCATATGCTGATTGTTTTTCAGCATCTTCAGTGCGATAGAACTCGAGATTACCATCTTCAAAATCGCGAGGCATATTGTTAGAAAGAGAGGCAAGATAGGAAAAATAACACGGCGTCCCGTTTCACCTTAAATATAAATGAAGTAATGCTTCATCATGTGGCAATCAATAAAATACTTTGGGATGCATATTTTTTTAAGTATAAATGCCGAAATTTGACGATTTTCTCCACTGTTTTTTTTTATTGCATCATAACTCATCGGAAGAATTTCAATTATCGAAATATTGACAATTTGAAAAAATAACTGAGTTTGTAACACAGTTCTCCTGATATGGGTGTATCATTTAAACAAAAAACTTCACCTGGTTTCATTTATTTTGCTCTTTTACAGAAGAGTTTTCAAAATCATGTTTTTGTCAATTTTGAACCATTTTCAGCATTCAAAAAGTTTTCAGATTCTGCAGCATTCCGCGATCTGGATAATATTACAATAAAATATAAGGCATATCCTTTGTGAATCGCAAGACTGAGAACGGGTACCAGAAAGTACCAGACGAAAAAATAAATCATTTTGAAATTTACACCTTTTTGACTAGTTTTTAGTTACAATTTATGTTTAATTTTGATATAACAACTTCGTTTCGACTACTTTTTCAATGAACGGCCACTTATTCTCGGTAGATAGATCATAGCAGAATACAAATCTGGTCTTCTATCTCTTAACAAAATGTATCAAATGGAATTAATTTAGTAAATTTGAGCAGAAATCTCCATACACCGATAAACGCCTAAATGTATGCAATGCAGTAGTAATCTAATGTAGCTCGAACTGTTGTGTTCAAAATTTGTTATAAAAAATCAAAAACAACTCAAATAAAGAGCTCACTATTTGTAGTATGTAATCATATGTTGATGCACCGTTGAGAAAATATTTTCAGATAAATATTGGTTTTTATAGCTAAACTCATTGAGTTTAGGGACCGTTCAAAAATAACGGCCCATATTGCCAAAAATTGTGAAGATAGCACAATTGTTCAACAAGTTTCCCAATTATGACACTCCTTACAACTTTGCTGAAGACATAAACACGTTATCTACACTTATAAAAGAATTTAATTTCTCTCACACTTCTAGGAGAATTTCTATGAAACGAGGTGGCCCTTGTTTCCAAACAATATTTTTCATGGAAATATAATTATTTTTCAGTTCTCTGTTGTCAAATAAAAATGTTCGACGCTTCAAGCGATTTTTGGGGGTGAAAATGAACGTTGTCCTTGGAGAGGTTATAAGAAATCATTTCTAGCCTTTAAGTGGATTAATATGGCTATTTATAATCCAAAATGCTTCCTCAATATCTAAATTCACAATTTTATCGCTAGTACATACATAATACACCATAAAAACGTGTTAAATCTTTTTGGCCATGAATTGGACCCTGTTACTCCAGTGTGCAGCGTTGCCTGACGAGGACGAGCTCGATGTGCCCCCAACCCTAATCAGCATACATGTTGTATAAGAGTTACAGCAGCGCAAGTTTTGGTTGTATATAAGTTATTTAGACGTAGTTCTAACATTGTGTTAGAATTACGAAAAATAAAGTGCTTGACTTCCTTGGGCATAGAGTATCTTCGTGCCTGCCACACGATATACACATGCAAAATGGTCATTGGCAGAGGAAGCTCTCAGTTAATAACTGTGGAAGTGCTCATAGAACACTAAGCTGAGAAGCAGGCTTTGTCCCAGTGAGGACGTTACGCCAGGAAGAGAGAAGAGAGAGACCAGGTCCCAACGCATCACCTGTTCATCGACTTCAAAGCGGCATACGACAGTATTTTTTTTTTTTTTATCTAGTTCATTTATTTGAGGCTCAATCGCGTATAACGCTTTACGGAGCCGAAGATCTCTTTTTGCACTTAATAATATACTATGTACAAGATAATAACTTTTCAATCATGTTTGTTAGTGATGGGTGGAGGCCAGGGTACTCGTGGCAGCTCGAGGTTAGAAGGTCACATTTTGAAGGATGGACAGGGTGAGGACTGGACCAAAGGTTTCACTGCAGCTCATCCGGGTGCTAATCGCATTGTTCTAACGTGTTCGGTGTCTTGTGGTGATGGTACCAGCTTGTTGAAGGGCTTGGTCTTCCGGATGGCCAGGAGCAGCTCGGTAACACGAGGAGGACAAAACAGAGAAAAAAAAAACTGGAGAAGAAAACACAAGCGAATTAAACTTTTATATCAGATGAGCGGAGGACAACACGAGGAGGACAAAACAGAGAAAAAAATGGAGAAGCAAACACAAGCGAATTAAACTCTTATACCAGATGAGCGGAGAAATTCATAAATGGATTGCATATAGGGGAGATCGCGGGTTCCCAACACATCCCTTACTGGAACGAAGGGTTGTCTACCTCGGGCCTCAAGGGTATCCAATAGTAGTGCTCTGGAGGCGTCATTATCCGGGCATTGCCAAACTACGTGGTCGATGTCATCATAACCGGAACCGCACTTAGTGCAAACATTGTTGAGCGCGAGGTTTATTCTATGCAAATGTGCGCCTAGCGAGTAGTGGTTTGACATAAGTCTTGACATTACGCGAATAAAGTCTCGACCTACGTTCAAACCGTAATGCCACGCTCGCAAAGAAACTTTAGGAATAATCGAATGTAACCACCGTCCCAGTTGGTTATCTCGCCAATCATGTTGCCAACTTTGAAGAGAACTCTGGCGAACTAAATGGAAAAATTCATCATGTGAAATTCTTCTATCATAGATCTCGCCTTCCTGTGCGCCCACCTTTGCGAGAGAATCCGCCTTCTCATTGCCATAAATTGAGCAATGAGAGGGGACCCATACAAAGGTAATCTTGTATGATCTTTCGACCAGTGCACACATCTGCTCTCTTATTTTTGTAAGAAAGTAAGATGCATGCCTTACAGGTTTCATCGACCGGAGTGCCTCAATAGAACTAAGACTATCCGAGAAGATGAAGAAATGGTCTACGGGCATGTTGGAAATCATCCCCAAAGCGAAGTCGATTGCTGCCAGTTCAGCAACATAAACAGAACAAGGTTCTTGAAGTTTTCGGAAGGCGGTGGAATTTTCATTGAAAACACCGAAGCCAGTAGACCCATTGATGCGGGACCCATCAGTGAAGAATCTCTTACAGGAATTGACATTTTGGTACTTTTCGTTAAAAACGCGAGGAATAGATATACACCGAAGTTGATCTGGTATTCCCTGAACAGCTTGTTTCATGGACAGATCGTATTTAACAGAGGAACTGTCATTGGTGAAGTGTACACGAGGAGGATTATAACCTGGGAGGCTTATATCAGATGACATGTAGAAAAGATAGATTCTCATGAATTTTGACTGAGTGTTCAGACTGAGCATTTCTTCGAAGTTTTCAATAACAAGTGTGTTGCTCACTCCACACTTGATAAGTAACCTTAGCGAGAGCTCCCAGAAGCGGTTCTGGAGAGGTTTCACCCCTGCCAGGACCTCCAGGCTCGCATTATGCGTTGAGTGCATACAGCCGAGGGCAATACGCAAACAACGGTATTGAATTCGTTCCAGCTTTATTAGGTGACAGTTTGCTGCTGAGTGGAAGCAGAAAGAGCCATACTCAATAACAGAGAGAATAGTCGTTTTGTAAAGTTTTATGAGGTCTTCCGGGTGAGCACCCCACCATGTTCCGGTAATTGTGCGTAGAAAATTGATCCTTTGTTGACATTTTTGCACCAAATACTTGATTTGGGTACCCCAAGTGCCTTTTGAATCAAACCAGACCCCAAGGTATTTCGAAGTCAAAGATTGGTCGATTTCTATTCCCAAAAGATTGAGTTTCAGTTGGGCTGGGTTCCGCTTTTTAGAAAACACAACCAATTGAGTTTTTTGCGGAGCAAACTCGATCCCCAAATCTCTTGCCCAGGTTGACAGATTATTTAGAGAATTTTGCAATGGTCTTTGCAATATTTCTGCATGTGGGCCTTTTAGAGAAACCACAGCATCATCTGCAAGTTGTCGTAGCGTGCATTGTCCTTCCAAGCAACTATCAATGTCTTTCACGTAAAAATTATAAAGCAAGGGACTTAAACATGAGCCTTGGGGTAGGCCCATGTAGCTAATTCTGGAAGTTGCCAGTTGTCCGAGATTGAAGCTCATATGTTTTTCTGACAACAAATTATACAAGAAATTATTTAAAATTCCTGGAAGTCCACTATTGTGCAGTTTTTCTGACAATATTCCTATGGAAACTGAATCAAAGGCGCCCTTAATATCCAAGAAAACTGAAGCCAGTTGCTCCTTTTCCGCATAGGCCAGTTGAATATCTGTTGAAAGCAACGCTAGACAATCGTTTGTTCCTTTGCCCTTGCGAAACCCGAACTGTGTATTTGAAAGCAAATTATTCGATTCAACCCAATGGTCGAGTCGCGATAGGATCATTTTTTCTAACAATTTCCTTAAACATGATAACATAGCAATTGGGCGGTATGAATTAGGATCAGACGCTGGTTTACCAGGCTTTTGAATAGCTATTACTTTGACCTGTCTCCATTCTGGCGGAACAATGTTATTCTCCATAAGTGAGTTGAACAGGTCCAGTAATCGTCTTTTCGCGATATCTGGGAGATTTTTAAGAAGACTGAACTTGATCATATCGCGTCCCGGAGCGGAATTGTTGGATGAAAGAAGAGCCATAGAAAATTCCAGCATAGTGAAGGGTCTGTCCAGAGAACCATCTCTTGAGGATGTTTCCCAATAAATCGGTTGTGCTGGGACTGAGTCTGGACAGACCTTTTTCGCGAAGCTAAATATCCAACGGTTGGAGTATTCGTCACTCTCATTAGAAGAAGAGTGGTTTCGCATGTTGCGAGCCACTCTCCAAAGCGTTGTCATTGAAGTTTCTCTAGAGAGGCCCTCAATGAAGTGACGCCAATAACTACGCTTTTTCGCTTTCAGCAGGTTCTTCAGCTGTCTTTCGAGCTTTGCATACTCTTGATAAAGATCTGAGGTACCGTGCCTACGAAAAGTTTTGAAAGCATCAGATTTTTTAAGATACAACTGGGTGCAATCATCATCCCAGCCTAGTGTGGCTGGTCTTCTTTTGAAGGTTGCACTTGGAACACGTCGTTTTTGTGATTCTAATGCACTCTTGTATATCAGTTCAGACAGGAATCGATACTCATCCAAAGGTGGGAGGGGATTGAATGATTCGATGCCAAAAGATACCGCTTCTGCATATTTTTGCCAATCGATATTCCTTGTGAGGTCGAAAGGAACCTGAATTGGTTGGTCCGACCTTTCACTATTATGCTTTATGGTGGTTATAATGGGCAAGTGATCACTACCATGAGGATCTTCGATCACCTTCCACGAGCAATCGAATGATAGTGAACTTGATCCCAGTGATAGGTCAAGACGACTTTCTTTGCCGTCAGATGCAATACGTGTCACTTCACCTGTATTCAAAACGTTCAAGTTGAAATCGTCGCATAAATCATAGAAAATGGCCGCCCTGTGATCGTCATATGGTTCGCCCCACCCAGTACCATGGGCGTTCATATCACCCAGAATTAAAACTGGATGTGATAGTGCAGAAACCGCATTCCAAAGATGACGGCGGTTGATTGAAATTCTTGGAGGAATGTAAACGGAAGCTACGCAAAGATCTTTACCCTTTACGTTTATTTGGCAAGCGACGATTTCCACGCCAGGATGAGTTGGGATTGGAATTTTATAAAATGAGTAACTTTTTTTGATCCCCAAAAGTACCCCGCCATAATGATCATCTCGGTCCTGGCGAATAATGTTAAAATCGTGGAAGTTGAGTTCGTCTTCAGAAGAAAGCCATGTTTCACAAAGTGCAAATATATCACAATCAGAGTTGTGTACCAAAAATTTAAACAGGTCTAATTTAGGTTTTAAACTATGACAGTTCCACTGTAGCACAGTGATCATATCTTGAACCTCGGTTGATGAATTATCCATCAAAAGATATGATCGAAGCAAGGAGGGGCCATGATTGTGTCAAATTCCGAAGATACTCTTCTACTGCTTGGAGAAAAATGTCTAGTATGCCTCTGAAGGAGTCTGAAAGTCCGAGGGCATCATATAAGCGATCTACAAGGGCCCTAAAAGTGAATAGTCCTCGTTTGGGCTTGATAGGTTTTGCTGGAATTCGAGGAGCTTTTGTGGCTTTTTTCTTGCCACCTTGCCGAGTATTTCTTTTTGAAGTATACTTAACAGTTGGAGGCGGAGGTTCTAGGTCCTTGCTGCAGCAAGGAACTGCACCATCAGAGACCTGCTTCTTCGGAGTTTTTAAATTCCCTCCGCCTCCTTTGGTAGTTGTCAAACTTTTGAGGGAAGACTTTAAGAAAACCTTCCGGCGCAATCCCGGGGAAGATGGTGACTTCCTTTTTCCGGATGCGAGTACCTCCGAAAGAGATCCACCCTCATCAGTTTCGCCGTCGTCCTGATCATCGGAAGACAACTCCTGATAGGGATTTTCAACTGGGACAGCTGACTCAGACATATTAGCGGGCGTATTAAATGATTTCACCATTTCCGCATAAGTCTTCTTGGAGCGCTTAATAATTGAGCGACTCTCATTTTGAATACGCTTTTTGTATGCCGGGCATTTTTGCAATTCGTGTAGTTCTTGACCACAGTAGCTACATTTTTCAGCTTCCTGTGTGCAAGACTCTTCGAGATGAGCTTGGTTGCATTTGCCACAACGAGGCTTGTTGTCGCAAAAGCTAGCACTGTGACCAAACTGCTTGCAATTGGTACAGTTAAAAACCTTCGGCCTAAAAAGACGTACTGTGTAAAAAGCATTATCAATTACAACAAATTCCGGGAGGACGGAGCCTGGGAAAGTCACTCGAAAAGACCCTGACGGTGAGTAAACTTTCTTGTCCCCTTCCATGGTTGCCTTTTGGAGAGGTTTACAATCAAGAATACTCACATCAGCGATCGACCTGTTGTTGAAGCGTCCTACGCCGGTCTTAATATCATCGCAGGTCAGCGTTTCGTCGAGGATCTTCCCCTCCACCTCCACTTCTCGTGACAATATGTATAGCGAATATTCAGCATTGAAGCACTCGTGCTGAACAATTTCATTTGCTGCTTTGTAACTAGGTGCGGTTACACGCAGCTTGGACTGTTTCACTTGATGAATAACAGTCCCAGGATACTTACGCGTCAGCTCTCGAGAAATCGAGAGCATATTCAAAGGTTTGCTTTTGCGCCGGAAATAGACAACCCAAGGCCCAGGCGAAGATGGCTGGTAAAACCGCGTTCGCGCAATGATATCTTTGGGAGGCATTCCGCCTCCTCCATTCGATCCATCCATACGGGAACGAACACTCAACCGCCAAAGTTTATTCCAAAAAGTGACCAAAAGAGAAAAGTAAAAACCCTAGTGCAATTCTCTTTGAAGTTTGGCTATAATTTTGACCCACACTGTATGGTCTGCAGCCAAAAAAAACAAAAAAAAAAAACTCCCAAAGTGAGGAGAAAAAAAATATATGATTTAATTTCTTCGGCGCGTCTCACCCTAATGCCCCACGAGAAAAAAAACGAAGCGAAAAAAATGACCTTCAAACCTAAACACACTGTTGTGGAGAAGCGATACAATTCAAAGCGAAAAAAAGTGAAAAGAATTATACTCAGCCGTTCCCGTTTGTTGACTGCAGCAGCCGACCGTCCGTCCACAGCGTCGTCGGTAGCAACGGAGCCGCCTTTTGTCTGTTTGCTGCTACAAACCGGGATGGAATCACACACCTTCGTTCGATGATGATGATGGTGATTTTGTTAATGTGGCACGATATCGGGTGGATCTTTGTCCACCTGATTCGCTCCCTTCGCAAAGCGCGATCACCTGTGGCACTAATGTTTGCACTAACAAACTACTAATAAACTAATTAGTGGTAAAAAAAAGTCCACACGGGCGGTGGAAAAGACACCAAAAAACGTCTGCAAAAAGTGCCTTGTGATGGAGATAGGGATCCTGTCAACCTACTCGTACAAGCGCTCAGCAAGGAATGAGTACGACAGTATTGACCGCACAGAGCTATCGAAAATCATGGATAAAAACGGCTTTCCTGGGAAGCTGACTAGGCTGATTAAAGCAACGATGGACGGGGTGCAAAACTATGTGAGAGTTTCGGGTGAACTATCCAATTCATTCGAATCTTGTCGAGGACTGCGACAAGGTGACGAACTCCCATGCTTACTCTTCAACATCGCTCTGGAAGGTGTAATGTGACGAGCCGAGCTCAACAGCCTGAGTACGATTTTCACAAAATCCGGTCAATTTGTGTGCTTTGCGGACGGCATGGACATTATCACCAGAACATTTGGAACGGTGACAGAACTGTACAGCCGCCTGGTCTAAAACAAAAGGCGGAACCGATCAGGGGCCGTCCATATACCACGTGTACAACTTGGAGGGGGGAGGGATTCGAGAAAAGTCCACGCTTGTCCACGTAGAGGGGGGTGGGGGTTAGTCAAATGTCCACGTGGACAACATTGGCATAAGTACTAAGAAACAAGGATTTACAAACGTAACAAATTATGTCGCATTATTGATGAGATTCTCTTCAATAACAGTTCTTTCATACATTTTATTTTATTATACACTATCTGTCCCGGCAAACGACGTATTGCCTGCCTACTATGTTTTTGACATGCATTTCTGTACACAAATGGCCCGCAAAATGGAATTTCAAATTTTCTTGTTTTCGCTGCGTTTTCGGTCGATTTTCCCAATTATTTTTTCGTACGAACACGTCGGAGCCCGGCACGAATGCAACACTAAAAGAATGGTGTAGATCCGATGGCCCGTTCCCGAGCCTTTTCGTGACATACAAATACCATTCCATTTTTATTTATATAGATTATACATTGTCTTTTAATTGGAAGTGACTTCTACAAGGAAAAAAATTATGGTATCGATTCACTGACTAAGTTGATTGATTGACTTGTCTTTATTAAAGAGACTTTCAGACTGACTAAGTTGTTTAAATTATCAGAATAGCT
Source organism: Aedes albopictus (assembly GCF_035046485.1). NCBI lineage: Eukaryota > Metazoa > Arthropoda > Insecta > Diptera > Culicidae > Aedes > Aedes albopictus. The sequence goes on along the minus strand of NC_085137.1, from coordinate 240,873,867 downwards.
AATTACTTAGTTTTCTTCATCGAGGAATATTGTGAAGATTTAAAATGGAGTATGGTCTACACTGTAGGCAAATATTGGTGTTTCAGTTTGAAAATTTTCATTGAAGTTCTGCGTGAATATCTCAAAGTTTCATATATATTTTTTAAATTTCTTCAAATTTTCAAAATACTCATCTCAAACACTTTTTAGTTGCTTTATCTATAGGATATTAGAATCTAAATCTCAGTAATTAAAATTTGTTTCGACTATACTCTTAGCATTTTTGGAAAGCTGTTGTAATTCTTGTTGTTGTAATAATCTAAGAAAAATAATCTTATCACAATCAAAATCAAAGGAAAAACACCTTATCTTAAGGAGTGTATCGGAAAGTAGTTGAAAATGTTCAGAATGCTCTATCTCGAAGCAGGGTTGGTCTTTTCATTTCGATTCTTCTATGAAATCTTCACAATATAGTTAAGTTTAGAATACCTTGGAAAAATTTGGAAAATGTTTAGTATTATTGAAAATATGGTTAAATCAATACACCTCACAAAATAAAAATCTGCACAAAATGCAATTTTGTTAAGATTTTTCAACATTTCAAAAATCTGTAGCGAGTAAAATTTGTACGATAAAAAAACTGGAAAATATTGATGCTTGTTAACAGTTATGTACACATAACATATCATTCAACACCGACTTTCAAAATTCATATTTTCGAAAGAAAAATCTCCTATATCTACAAAATGGTCCACTCCAAAAAACGTCTATTTTTTGGTCAAACTTTGAATTTCTGCTTTTAATATCTTGAAAGGCTATGAAATTATTTTTTTTGCCCTAACTTACTCGTCCATAAATTAAAAAACATACCCTATTTTAAAAAAAATGCGAATATTTCATTTTAACTCGGATTTTGACGGCTACGCAGTCTTGTTAAATCAAAACGAGTTGTTATCTAACCCGACGTTTCGACACTTTGGATGGTGTCTTCTTCAGGGGAAACTAAAATAATTATATTTTTCTTATTGAATGTGACTGTTAGTAATTGTTCCCTACTTACGATACGTATTTCGTTTTTTGTTTGCTGTGATTTTGTCTAATTTTAACTGTCGGATGGTGTAAATGTTGGTACATACTGTGGATTACATAATTTGTGTTAAAAGTTACATTATTTGTCTTGATTTCAAGTTTGATGTCTTACTCTTCGGTTTTTGTAACACTGGTTAATTTTTGGCGTAGACACTTTGGCGCGATTTTGCTTTTTGAGTTATGAACCCCTTTCTGAATTTGGTAGCAGTTCCCTAGTGGTAAAGTTCATCTATGTCCCATCTGAGTTTGTGTTGCTATGCGATGTTTTTTTACGTTGGTGGATGTTTTTGATGCAGTGTAATACACCTGCATATGTGGTGCTTAAACTGTCTACATCTGTTCGTTTGTTTACAGTATTGTTAGTATTCGTTATATGGCACATTTCTAGAAATGGCAAAGTTGATGGTTTGTTGCTTTGGTCGATAATTAGTGTTTGGTCTAGGTTGAATCTGTGTGTGTATTGTACGGAATGCATTATAAGAGCTGTTGTTGATTCTGCTAAGGCTGTAGTAGCTGTGGTTGTGTTTGTGTTTACATCATTTAATATTTTGTCTAATTTGTTTATGTTTGATCTATGTCCATTAAGTCTTTTACGTAGATTGTTTCGTGTCATTCCAATGTAACAACTGTCGCAGTTGTTACATGGAATTTTGTAAATAATATTGCTAATCTCTTCTTTACTTACAGGGTGTTTCACTTTCGTGTGGATGCTTTGGATGGTATGTTGCTGTTTGGTTGCTATGGTGATATTTCGGTAGTCTTTGGAGAGGATTTTGATGATGCGATCGGACAGAGCTGGGACGTATGGAATTGCTCTATAAGTTTTGGAGTTGGTGTTTCATCGATGGTGTTTGGCTGTTCATCAATGGGTGTGCCGATTTCGTTGGTTGATTGATGACCCGGTCGAGTGGTAGAAGTGCAAGGATTTGCAGTACAGGGAGGGTGGGTGGATTGTTGACACGGTGATTGGCTGGGTGGCGGGTGAGAAGGCTGGCACGATGGTCGGTCGGGTGGGGTGGGGTTTCCCGGGTAGACGTGAATATCATAATCATATCTTGAAACGATCAAATTTTGATGTCATATCTTAATATGATATTGATGAGATATTCAAAAAGTTGCCAAATATCTACTCAATATCTCATCGTGATATGATTTCAAAATTAGTACTTAATTTGATTTTTGGAAAGCCTAGTGCAACCTGCTGTATAAATGTCGAAATTTCCCAACATTGCGCATAAAAACTATTTTATATATTTATTCACTGTTGTTCGTAGGCACGCTCAGAGAGTGTTGGAAGTGGACATCTAAGGACCGAAGGAGATGGTGAATTGCGAGGAAAGAACGTGGGGTGAGGTGGGCTTTGGGTTCAGGTTGGCTTTCTACTTCACAGAATTGTTACCTTGTTCTGTGGCGGAGTTGGTTAACGCGCCCTGTCTAGCGAACTTGGGGAGACGTGGGTTCAAATCCCACCAGAACTACGTGGATTTTTTCGCAATTTTTCCACTCAATTTGTCCATTTTTCAACACATATTGTGCCTATGAACTTCAGGCATTACGTATGTCTAACATACCATTTCGGTTGGTTATCCGAAAAACAACAACATTCGTGTTGAACTATTTTAAGTTTTCAACTTTCATTATGCGCCGTCCCCAAATAACGTAACGCTTCAGGAGATAGGGGTTCAATAAATTCCGTAACGCTCCAGGGGAATAGGGAATACAGCCTAGCGTTACGACCCAAACACAAAAGTTGGAGTTATCATACAAAATCACATTATGGATTCCGCCAGTTCCTAATGAACCAACCACCGAGTTCAAAGATATCGAATTTAGCGTTACACAATAAATAGATGTTCCCTTATGTACACCACAAATTTTACAAACGAGACTGGGACAAAAAGGAAGTAGAAGTGGACTTCATTTTCAATAAGCGGGTTTATGGATACGGCAATTGAACAAAAAAAACAGAGTACGTGCCGATTACTCTGCTTATAATCGATATTTGCTTTTCTTTTAAAAAGGCATAAAAATATATACTGATTTAATCTGATACATTTATTTATTGTTTCTTAATTTCTGAATTATTTTATTTCACCGAGAGTAAACCAGCAGAGGCTTTCCAATTGAGTCCGATGACAACATGAGCTGGATCTCGATGTCGAGCTTGCATTTGTGGTACGAATCCAATAAATGAATCACCGGACAATTTGGGAACTTTATCGGCCCGCTAAGCGAAATACGTCCATTTCGAAAAACGGATCGTTTAATTCTAGATTCAACAAAACATACCGCTGCAGACGACAAGCTTTTTGAGTTTCAACCAACGAATTGCGTAGCGATTCTGCATGGGGTATACGAACAGACGACAGTCGTGACGACTGAATCATCTAAATGTTTCCAAAGCTTTTCTGGGCGACAGTTCACAATAGAGCACGTTCAGTGAAGTACATACTAGATTTACCTTCTCACCATACAAAAATTCAGCTCATTACTACAATCTAGTACTTCACTGATTGCGTCCTATTGGTGGAAATTCGTCCTGTTTTAGGCGCAAAATAAACCAAACATGTTTCTACGCATGTCGTTTTTAAAGTTTGGATCACCAGCTTTGTTAACAATTCAGAGAAAGAGCGTGATATGTGAAATCATCTAGAGAACAGTGCTCTCTTAGTTTAGGAAAATATGCAAAATAGCCTTAATTCATTTTTATTTTCCATACCATCACGTCAGTTTACAAATTTTGGGTGGAAACTGTATTAATATTCTGCAATAGAACATTTATCATTAAGAAATCTGAAAAATACTGCTCAAGACCAAAATTAGCTCTTCACATTTCCATCTGCAACATCCAGAATTCGAAAGATCTGAAAATTACTGCTCAAGATCAAAATCAGTTCTTTGACACATTCATCTATAACATCCGAAAATTGTAAGATCTGAAAACTACTATTCAAGATCATAATTAGTTCTTTCACATACTCATCTACAACATGGCGGGACCAAACCAACACAACTACCATGACTCACAAACATTTTGGAAAACGTAGAACTTGATGCTCTTGTTACCTTCTATTTGCAGATATGAGTCGTAGTGCAGTGGTAATGTTACTGCTCATAAATCACAAGGTCATAAGTTCGATTCTGGTCGCGGCCATTTTTCTTTTTTTTTACTCTAATCCATCTGTCAGATCATTTTATGATATTGGTTAGATGTGCTACAGCCCAGATCTCCCCAGATATTAGTCTGATCTTATAACATCAAAATGAGATATTATCATGTTCTTCCCCATACTAATTTTTGATCTTATTTTTGATCTTTTATCTCTTATGTCAAACAAACCAATAGCTAATTATGATCTTGAGTACTTCACTGAGGAATATCAAATGATGATATTGTTCTGATTTTTACTTCTACTCGGGTTGGCTGGCATGATGGTCGGCTGGGTTGGGCGGTGGGTGGTTGCAGTGGCGGTGGATTGGGCGGAGTTGACGGTGGCTCGATGGATGCTGGTTCTTGTCGTGTTGCGGTCATTGAGAGGTTGATGTCTTCGCGTTCCGTGTTTGTTGACGATGATTGCAGATTGTTTCGCTTGTTTTGGTACAGGTGCAGAAGTCGGTTGATTAGTTGTTTGGGGTAATTGTTTTTTCGCAGGATTTCGTGTACTATTCGGTCTGTTTCATCGTTGGATTTGTTGTGGGTGAGCGACTTCACTCGATGGATGAGGTTGTTGGCGACGTTGAGTTTATATTTTGGTTGATGATACGATCTATAATTAAGCATCCTTCCCGATGCTATTGGCTTAGCGTACCACTCGGTTGTTAAGGACTGGTCGGACTTCCTAATGACCGTCATGTCTAGGAAGGGAAGTCTGTTGTTCTGCTCGGATTCAATTGTGAACTGTATGCGTGGTTCGATGCTGTTGAACACTTCCAAGACCCTTTGCTCGAGACCCCTGGGTATCGCCATGAAAATGTCCTAGACCAAACACTAATTATCGACCAAAGCAACAAACCATCAACTTTGCCATTTCTAGAAATGTGCCATATAACGAATACTAACAATACTGTAAACAAACGAACAGATGTAGACAGTTTAAGCACCACATATGCAGGTGTATTACACTGCATCAAAAACATCCACCAACGTAAAAAAACATCGCATAGCAACACAAACTCAAATGGGACATAGATGAACTTTACCACTAGGGAACTGCTACCAAATTCAGAAAGGGGTTCATAACTCAAAAAGCAAAATCGCGCCAAAGTGTCTACGCCAAAAATTAACCAGTGTTACAAAAACCGAAGAGTAAGACATCAAACTTGAAATCAAGACAAATAATGTAACTTTTAACACAAATTATGTAATCCACAGTATGTACCAACATTTACACCATCCGACAGTTAAAATTAGACAAAATCACAGCAAACAAAAAACGAAATACGTATCGTAAGTAGGGAACAATTACTAACAGTCACATTCAATAAGAAAAATATAATTATTTTAGTTTCCCCTGAAGAAGACACCATCCAAAGTGTCGAAACGTCGGGTTAGATAACAACTCGTTTTGATTTAACAAGACTGCGTAGCCGTCAAAATCCGAGTTGCACAGAATACAGTCGATTCTCCCCCATCTACATTTCATTTTATGTATTTTCTATTTGCGTAAACATGATTTTGAGGAGCATAGAAAAAGGGGGTTCCTCAAAAATGGCCTTTTTTCATTTTTAAGAATTGCGCTTAAATGCAGTGGAGATTTTTCTTGTAAAAAATAATTTGCCTATATCATGAGGATTCTTTAGCTTATTATATTTGCACAAAAAAGTTAACAATTCTCGAACATTATCGAACTTTTTTCGCAATTTCAATTTTTTAGAAGGTGTGCAAAAATTTAAAAACATGCGTCAGTAATCTAGGTTAAAAACTCAGTTAAAAGAACATTTTTAGAAAATCATAAGTCATTTCTTTTTTCAAGGATTTATACAGTATCTCCAAAAATAAAATTACTTAAAAGTTGTATTGAACTATTTTTGAGGCTATTTTAAACATTTTCAACTACTTTACGATACACTCCTTAACAAAACAATCAGACAATCATAGATTGAACAAACATTCTAAAAAACACCGTCTTCAAGCATATATTGAACAATCACTAACATTCGGCGATGGACATCACACGAAACACGAAATGATCCAGGGAAGAATTTTCCGTTTAAGGAACATTTTTCACTGACTGGAGCGGGACTCGGGAGTGTACAAACATTAAGCTCAATTATATTATATTTAAGACAATGTTTACGAAGAAAAAAAACAATATTAAAAAAAACTTGTCAAAATTACTTGTTCCATTTATTTAAGAAATATAAAAAAAAACATTTTTTTTTTCGGATGTCCACGTGGACATTGGGGGAGGGGGGTAGGGGTCAATGAAAACTCCACGTTTGTCCACGGGGAGGGGGGAGGGGGTCAAAAACCATGAATTTTCTGTCCACGTGGTATATGGACGGCCCCTCACGATCAGGTTCGTCTAGGTAGTAATGTTACGATACACGGTATACCGAAAAACTGTTCTTTCCTATATAATTTTACTATGAAATCGAGGACGGAACGCTTTTGCACCCTTATACACGCCCATCCTCCAGGAAGAAATCCTAGGTACGTCAATGCACAAATCCATAGAAAAAATAAATAAAAAAAAGTTGACATCTGCACTAGTAGTGCTGTTTGATGCTGTTTTTTTATCATAATCGGTATAACAAAGCGCATGTGGTTGTGCTATTGTTGTTGATGATGATGTTGTTCGTCAGTTCTCCAGAGAGGGTGTCCCGTATTGTAAGTTGCAGCCGTGGGTCTGTTGTCTATTGTTTCGTTAGAGCGTTTTCTCAGTATGCCAATCGATGATCTGCGACAGCCAGTTGAAAAATATATATCAAGGCTGGGAATTGAACCCATGACCATCACCGACATAGCGACTGTATAATCCTCGAGACCACGACGCCAGTGATTAATGTTAAATAAATGTTCTGAATAAGCATCTACGATTTGTTGTAGCCCATGGTGAGCATTATCTCAGCCACTTGAACATCAATGTAAACAATCACTGCGTTTTTCTATCTTACTACAGCATTAATTGGAGTGTTGACTCCCCTATACATAAACTAATAACAAGCTGCGGAGCGTTACCTTGAAAATTACCCCGGCCAAATTAATAAACTCGGCGGCATAACCAGAAAAGTGAAAACCATCAACGATCGTTTTGTTAAAAAAAAAACAAACTCAACCACCATGAGATGATGATGACGATGGCGCTCCGCATACTTTGTGTTTTATGGAAAGAGAAGTAATTTCTTCTTCACTAATTGATGGCTTTCGTTTTCGTTGGGGCCCGTTTGAGTATCCACGATCGAACGGGTGGTGTAGATTAATCCAAGGCCTGTTTGAAATGGCCCATTGATCGTTAAAAACTGGCCTGGCTCATTTGTTTATCACACGGCTAGCTGTTCAAATTTGGCCATCAATCTCGGCATCTAACTGGATAAGGTGTGAACAATAATTTTCAAATGGGCACATTATTTTTTACGATCTTCTAAATAACGCGGAACAACTATTCGGTGTGGCAGCTCCTGCTTTATTCAACAATGAATGGTGCGCTGTCAGTAATCAATCATGAATCTGATTCAGCTCACACCTCGAACGATAGGACAATAGAAATACACTAGAACTCCAATGGCGCTGTAGTCACATTTCTTATTTTATTAAAATAATAACTTTGATTGTAACTATTGATAGTTTTTAAGTGTCCAGTTGGTAGAAAATGTTTTGTTTTGGTAAACAAAGTTGATTTGACACTTTTAGTACCGCTCCTGATGCTGTAAGGGCGTGGCAAACTAGATGTTAGTCACACGAACAGTCGCGACATTGGACTTCTGTGGCTAATTATTCTACTGATAGGACGTTTCTCAAAATCCTCGTGAAGCTTCCACACACATCTCCCGTTCAAACGACAAGCTTCAAAGGACATCTATACCCTTCTCTTCACTACGGTTATAACAAAACTTCTACTCAATTTCCCTTTCGTTATGATAATTTATAAAAAAAAAAATAAGATTGGGTTCGTCATACCAGCCCAGACATGCGTTTAGGACACAGCCTACCATGTAATCAGACAAGTTTCAAAGGTGATCGTTTTGAGCGGGACAATGCCCACGAAGGTATCGCACTATGGGAAATTAAGAGGGTAACAATCATAAAAAGTTTATTTGTTGATTGTATTTTAATAGAATTTTTAAGAAGTGAACAGATCAAAGAACTAAAAATTGCAATATCATAGCAATAACAAACTTGTTATTCACCTTCGTTATTGTAATAACTAGAGTTATGGTATGCCTATCAATTGTCGGTATTGGGTATTGTTATTTTGCCATATAATCTCTACGAAGCTCATCACAGCTAATGATAACTTAGTATTGACATCTGATCAAAAATTGTTTCATGTAAACAATTGTAAAACATTGTTTAAATATTATGTAACTCTTGAGATGAGATTTTGACTTATATTTATTTAGTTTTCTCCTAACTGTGCAAAGAAATGATGGTGATTCCTGCGGGAAGAACGAAGGTAGCGGTGGCGGCAGATGATGACCAGGGAAAATTAATGTTTATTCTTAATTGACTCCTGGAAGAGAATTTTTCGAGAGGTCCAACAACACATCCAACATCGAACAATGTAAAAGAGAAGCGCTGAGAATTTGACGTGTTTGATTTTTATTGGCCTGCTGTGGACGGACGACGGTATTCCGGGGTGGCAGAACCAACATCTAGATTACAGTATCGGGTGGGAAGAACATTTTATTGATCCACATTTCAAACAATCGCGTTGTCAGAAGCCCAGTGCGCACGATCAAGTGTGGTTCGGATGAACTCGATGAGTGTGAGGAATGGTGCTTCTGTGGCGGCGTGGCGCAGTCTGTTCCATAGATGGGACCTCACCGATATGTTTGGATCAGTTAAGAGGATTAGGGTTTGAAATTGACGCCACTTGCCATGCTTTGAAGAGGGTTCTTGGCTGCTGCCGAGTCGATGCCAATACATATAGGGAAGCGTTAAATCTACCGATTAGAATTGTTTCTTCGCATGTGTTCAGCAGGGCAATCGACGCCAGACGGCCCAGTTTGTCTACGACGGTGTACGCAGCGAATACAGTTGTTTTCCCCTGATAGCGTGATTCGTGATGAATTTATTATTTGTATTCATGGCTATCTTTTGTGTGCCTTAGCCTCATCTCACTGATACGCGATAAAGCCTCCAATTTAGTTCGCTTCCAATCGTGGTTTGAAGACCAATATAAATGCTGATTTTTATGCCTACTTGTGCATGGCTATCCGGTCAGTTATGGCTTTTTTTCATCTAACTATAGAGCAGCCTCAGGCGGTTTTTATCGCACAGCATAGATAGAAAATAGTTGCGAATGGAAAGCATTTGATAAGCTCAAAACGAATAGATATGAACCGAAACGGGGTTGAATCACGAGATGCTACTAAATCTGAAGCGATTACAGACAGAAAGCGTTACTCATTGGATTGTTTTCGATTGTGGATTTGTTGCAGTTATGTTTCCTATGAGGTTTGATTGACAATTTGGAATGTATTTGGAATCATCTATCAAGATCAACTTGTCTTTTTCGATTATTCATTTCATTTATTCAGGACAACATCTTTACATAGAAAAGATGAAATTAACAAATCTTCGCTACGCATTTCGGGTTGCAAAACGGTGAGTCGAAAAGGAGAGCGTCCAACATAGCTCTGGTCCTCACAAGTTACTACGTCCTGCTTCCATGGGTTAAGCGATGACAAATGCCGCCAGCTGAGAGTTGTGTGCTTAGCAGGTAGTGAATCCTGGGCACAGTTATCCTTCTGACTTCAGCTAGATTGAGTAGGTATGCCTCGAGCGTCTGTTCACCAAGGAGGTGCGGATCAAACAGCGTCTGTTCTAGCATCCAGCGGCTGAGTATGAAAAGCTCCTCCACCGGAAGCTATACCTAAGGTGGCAGTCTCACCACGGTGGATAGGAAACCTTAAGCCAACAACCTACTGTTTCCAATACTCGAAAAACCGTCACAGAAACCGAAAATAAAAGATTACGAAACAACGGACAAGAATTGGAACTTGGAATGTATTAACCCTAGCCCAGCAGGGTAAACTTGCACAACTAGCCAAAGAGGCATGCCGTATGAAGCTTGAGATCCGAGGACTGAGCGAGGTCCGTTGGTCGAACTTTGAAGAACACAGATTGGCGTCGGGTCAAATTCTGCTATACTCTGGCCTACGAGGTGAACACGCTCCTCACCACCGTGGAGTTAGTTTCCTGCTCAGCTCTCACACCCACGCTGCGCTCATGAAGGGGGAACCTATTAATGAGAAGATAATTGTAACCACATCCAGAATACGGGTTCGAAACCATACCATGATCCAATGTTACGCGCCAACCGATGCTGCCGAATTGCAAGATAAAAAGAACTTTTACAGTCAACTGAATGCTGTCGTGGACAGGATTCCGAAAGGTGATATCAAGATCCCCATGGGCGACTTCAACGGGAAGGTTGATTCCGACAACTCGGACTATGAGCACGTCATGGGACGCCATGGTCTCGGAGAAATGAGCGAAACGGAGAGCTGTTTGCAGAGTTTTGTGACAACAATGACATGGTGATTGGGGGATCGCTCTTTCCTCATCGACCAGTGCACAGAGTGACATGGGTTTCGGTTCCGGGTCATTTGGCCGAATGCCATTTGACCGAATGCCATTTGGCCGAACGCCTTTTGGCCGAAAGGGTCATTTGGCCGAATACCATTCGGCCGAAAGCCGGTTGGCCGAAAATATAACTCGAAAGAACAGCCTATGATTCAAAGAAGGAAAAATATTTGATAAAATATTGACAGTTTCAAATCCAACTAACAAAATGTCAAAACTAGCAAGAATAGCCTATGATTAAAAGAAGGAAATAACTGTGAAGATCATAATGGTAGCTAGACTGTCAAAAACTTCCTCTGACTTCCTCATTCGGCCAGATGGCATTCGGCCAAATGGCGTTAGGCCAAACGGCATTCGGCCAAATGGCCATGGGTTACCCGTGATGGCGTCACGGAAAATCAAATCGACCACATCTGCATCAGCCGAAAATGGAGACGGAGCCTTCTTGATGTGCGAAACAAACGTAGCACCGACCATTATCTCCTAATCGGTGAGATCCGACTGCGCATTGCTAGGATTCATCGACAGGATGTGAAAATCGGGCGCCGATTCAACACACGCCGACTGGAAGACGCTGCGGTGAAAAGGTCCTTCGTTGAGGAGCTAGAGAACCGTGCTGCGAATATTCCTGAAGGTGGAAGCATAGAAGATCAATGGAGCCCCATTAAGGACGCCTTCATCGAGAGAGCTACGCACCCGAAGAAAACACGAGGAGCCAAAGTCGTAACCCGTCAGCGCTATTCGGCTCTCGAGAAGGAAGTGAAACGCTCATGTAGACGAGACAAAATAGCGTGGGCGGACTCCCTAACCGACGAAGGCGAGAAAGTCACAAACACCGGTGACATCCGTCTCCTCTACGATGTTTCACGGCGCATTAGTGGGATTAATATGAATGCTACGATGTCCGTGACTGACTGACCAGTTGAAACGCTGGTTCGAGCACTTTGGAAACCTTTTTCAAGTGTCGGTCAACCAAGATCCGCCAAGGGTTCGACGCATTACCCGTGTCAACACCGAAGCTCCATCATTGCAGGAGATAGAAACATCCATCCGTAGCATGACATCGAACACGCCCCCAGGGGTCGATTGCATATCAGCTGAAATGCTCAAAGCTGACCCCGTAGTATCCGCACATCTACTGCATCCATTATTCTCTAACATATGGGAAACCGCGACATTTCCGGCTGACTGGATGCAAAGCGTCTTAGTAAAGGTACCCAAATAGGTGACCTGACTGTATGCGATAATTGGCGGGGCATCATGTCAGTGTGTATCGTTCTCAAAGTCCTCTGCAAAGTGATCCTTAACCGAATACAGGAGAAGATTGACGCATCTCTCCGACGGCAGCAAGCAGGATTCCGTGCCAGACGATCCTGTGTGGACCATATTATCACGCTCCGTATCATTCTGGAGCAAATCAATAAATTCCAAGAGTCTCTCTGCCTGGTGTTCATTGATTACGAAAAAGCTTTCGACCGTCGTAATCACGGAAACATGTGGGAAGCCCTCATGCGCAAGGGTTTCCCTGAGAAAATTATTGGCCTCATTGAAGCACAGTACAGGGCATTTTCGTGCAGAGTACTGCACAACGGTGTTTTTGTCCGATCCCATCCGTGTCATTGCTGGAGTCAGGCAAGGATGTATACTATCACCGTTACTGTTCCTCACGTATTCGGCCAGATCCTGGTAGGTGCAATTGACCGTGAACCAAATTGTGGATTGCTGTGGCAACCCATTACCATGGTACACCTAAATGATTTCGAACTGGCTGATGACATTGCTCTCCTAGATCTTCGGCACTCTGATATGTTGAGCAAGCTCGATGATTTTGCCAATCGCTCCTCAGCGGCAGGTCTTACCATCAACGTCAACAAGACCAAATCGTTGGATGTAAACACGGTCAAGAAGGCGAGGGTTGCCAGATCAGTCGACGCACCAAAATCCGAATTTTTTAATCGAACGTGAAATCTGTGCTGCTGTACGCCAGTGAAACATTGTGTGTATCAGTGGAGAACACTCAACGGCTGCAGGTCTTCATCAATAGATGCCTGCGATATATAATTCGTGCATGGTGGCCTCACAATTGGATCTCCAACGTGGAGCTCCATCGCCGATGTCGCCGATAGCGACAGAAATTCGGGAACAAAAGTGGAGGTGGATCGGCCACACTCTACGCAGGGGCGGAAACGAAATCTGCAAACAAGCGTTATACTGGACCCAGCAGGACATCACAGCAGAGGCAGACCCAGCGGCTCATGGCGGCGCAGCCTCAACAACGAGATCAAGGAAGTCGACAGAAATTTGATCTGGCCACAGGTCAAGGCGATGGCTGGCAATCGCCCAGGATTGAAATCTTTCAATTCGGCCCTCTGCACCACCGTGGATGCCCAGGACTGAAAGCAAGTGAGTAAGTGAAGGGATTACCCGCAATCATGATTATCGATTGCTGGAGTTCGCTTATATCCGGTTGGGGGTAAGCTTGTAACGAAAATGTGGAGCTAGCAGCGATTAAAAGGAGAATAGAGGCTTTCCACGAAGCAGCACGAAAAAAATCCACTTTTTTTTATTTTGCATTTTTGATTTGCATATAATTTTGCACAGCTGTTCTAATCAAGTCTCGACTAACTTTCAAATAGGGCCTATGAAAAAATGGAACACATGCGAATGAAAAATCATATCTCTGAAACTGCTTGTTTGATCGGAAAATTGTCTTCGGCAAAGTTGTAGATTAATAAATGGTGGCTCTCAGAAAAATACACATTGAAAAATTTATTTAGTTTTTCTTCCGAAAAAAACTGAATTTTGTTACTAAAAATTAAATATCTCAAAAAGCAATTTTTTACCTTCGTGATATTTTGTGAGAATAAAGTTCATTCTGTTAGCTACCATCTGTAGAAATTTCATAATGGTAAAAAATGTACAAAAAAGTTATGGCACTTTGAACATTTTCGGTTGTGTGTTTTTTAGAGTGTATGACGAATTCACGCAAATTCGCCGTAGGGGTTTGGCAAAACTGTCTCAGAATCCGATGGCATTTATTAGGTTTAAAGACTATGTATTAAAGGTTCGCACCCGGGATATCCCGGGACAGAAAATCCCGGGATCTTGAAAAATTCGGGATTTCCCGAATCCCGGGATCAAATTTTTCACCGTCCAGAAAATCCCGGGATTCCCGGGATACACATTTCTTACATATTTGTTCGCTTTGATTTGGATTTGGAGAGTCTCTGAAACGTATTCGTAAACGTATTGTCGTGAAAATTTTTCGAAACGCCTTCAAGAAAAATCACGAAAATGTTACATAAACCACTTCAACTGTGTGTGGACGTCAAACTCGTTGGAATTTGACTGAAACGATGCTGGAGCACTTCAATAGGCCTTTCAGGTCTTATGCAGGACAGTGATTTCGAGGTAGCAATAAACCTTCAGAAAGCTCTTCAGCTAATCAAACCTGCTTCGGAAGTATTGGGAAGACGAGTTGCTACATTACTGTCTGCATTACTGAAGGCAGCTTGAGTTTCTTGAATTCGAAAATTCAAAAAAGTAACTCCAAAGTTGGAAACAACCTCTTCGATGCAATCATGAAAAGAATCAACGAACGGCGCCAAAAATAAATAATAACAGCGCTGAAGCTCTCTCAAGGTCTTCCGTTGTTAACGCAAGTGTCAGTAAAACTGGAAAGCTTGTCAAAAACGTAAATAATTAAGTTCATCAAGGAACTGGGAGTTCGATTGTTGCAAGACTGCCAAAGACAACCGATAATAGTACTGCCGAGTTGAATGCTGGATTATCCTGTATGCATGACACCATCGAGCATGCAAGAAGAACTGGAATCGGCTATAAAGGAATATGCCAACCGTCCCAGATTGATTCGGAAACAATTGATTTTTCAAAAGTAATTGCGAAAGAGCTGTCACTTTATGTGCTATATGGTGAGTTGAACCGACAATTAAACCAGCGAGCGCATATTTTCAAACTCCAGAAATATCTGTTCTAAAAAGTGAACCAAACTGTCCGATGAAATCATAATTAAGAATTGCTTCGTTCTTGAAGTCGTATTTCCAGAGAACGAATATAAATTGATAAAACCAGTTACCAGTTGATTTGAATCATTGGTTATATTTTATTGATGAATAAAACATATTCCTATCCACAAAATTGCGTTTTAAGCACATTTAAAAATTTCCCGGGATCCCGGGATTTCCCGGGACAAGCAACAAATTTTATCCCGAATCCCGGGACAAGCAAATTGGTCGAGAAATGGATCCTCTACTATGTATTTTAAAGCAAGATTGCATACGTTGTAATTTTTATTAATCTAGACTAATATTTGAAAAGGGCTAAAGTATTTGACCGTTTTTTACTCAATATAACTTAAAAATGACATTAACTACAATAAAGTTATGTATGGGTGACTTTTAGATAATCATGTGAACTTTTATAACATTGAAAAATGTCAATAAGCTTTAAAAGTCAAAAAAATGCAAATAAGAAAAATTATTTCAATTTGCAAAATATGACATTTTTGTTATTATTGAAAATTTTGCCATGTATCGCAAGATGGGCACTTTTGAAGAAAAGCATTTTTGAGGTACCGTGATTTCGAAATTGATCAGTGAGGTGAAATTGATCGACGTGAGGGTCATTTTCATTTGTTAAAAATATTGCTTTAAACTTAAAACAATTTGTATAAAACGACCATCATCTGGCTAAAGGATTATTGAATGATGAGTTACATGTTTTACAGTCAATTAGTCACATATTTCTGTATTAAATTAAATATTGTCCGTAATTGCGTGTTTGGCGAATCTCAAATACCCTTTCAAACTTTTGTTACCGTGGCTGTATCGCACATGTAATGAATATTCGAATGGATGCTTTTAGCTGCCAAATATTTGCTAAACACGATTTCATCATCAAAAATTTTTATAAATATTCGAATTTATACATAAAATTGCACTTTTCCGGAAGTAATCACTTTTTCAGTATGAAAAGTGCATACTTTAAGGCGTTTTCATAAAATTTACTAAATTTAAAACTTGAATAAATTAAAATTGAGAAAACTCGTAAAAGTTTTGCGTAGCATTTCGCATACTGGGGTGGTTAATTCAGGTGGAAAACATATTTTTAACACATGCAAAGGTATTTCATTTACTGATCAATTTCATCCCGAAAGCAAAATTATTGATTTTTTATTTTAAATGATATTTACCTATTGCAATAAAATGATTTGTAGTAAAAGTTTCAAACTCGTTGACTGATGAGAATCGTGGTCGTACTTGTTTTATTGTTTTGAGTTTGACTTTCTTTGGGTGATCGACTGTACGTTGGATGATATCTTTGATTGGCATTTCAGTCTAATTTGGTCAATCAAAAACAACTATATGTTTGCTTAACTCGACGTTTCGGTCCTTATTGGACCTTTTTCAAGGATTCTGTAATGTTTGCATTCGAATCATAAGTGGAAAATTTTTGACAGCTCCTCCCCTCTTAAAGTACCTCCCATACCTAATAGAAGGCTCCTAGCAATATCATAAACTTCCCCTAAAATGCTACATCTTTAATGGACGGTTCCTAACAACAAATACTTCATGTCATCATTTTGCGTGTTTCTCTCCAGTAGAAAAAAATGTTTTTATCCAGGGCGTTTTTACAGATATTTTCATATATTAAATTAAACATAGCTCCATATGTTTGATACACAAGTCTATCTAATGCAAAGTATTTATTTTATTCTCCTATGAATAAGGAAACTTTTAAGTTGAAATTTGACTTCTGGTTGATATTCTGAATTTCTATGTAACAGATCTGGTGTTCTGGTTCAAAAGAGAATCCTTAATTATATTCTTTGTATTGGATAGATTTATAAATGAAACAAATAAAGCTATGTTCAATATTAATATGTGAAAATCCACGTATAAAAATATCCAAAAATTGGTTTGACTCAAAAAACAACAAAACATTTTGTGTTGGGTTGGATTCAGATAATAGCAATTTAATTACTTTGATCCATTTTGAATTCTATTCTTAACGGTTGGTGTGGGGTTTGGTTCTCCGAAATAGGATTAATTTAATTTCGCAAATGGGCATGTATTCCAAATTGACTTCAATTTAGTTTTTAACTTTTTTTAGCGTGATCGTTTTTTCAATATTTCAATTTTTTACTTGAAAGTTCACACAAATTCCTTAAAGTCACACATACCACACTTTATTGTAGGTCATGTTATTTTTAAGTTACATTGGTATAAAAAAATGGTCAAAAACTTAAGCCCTTTTCAAATATTAGTGTAGATAAATTTAAAAAAAACAACGAAGTATGCAACGTTGTTTTAAAGTACATAGTCTTCATACCTACACAATTCTATTGAAATCTGAGAGGGTGCTGCCTATCCCAAAATCTAGTTTGCGGGAAATTCGTCATGCACTCTAAAAAAAACACGCAACTAAAAATGATCAAAGTGCCATAACTTTTTTGTACATTTTTTTACCACTATAAACATTTTAGAGATGATAGCTAACAGAATGAACTTTATTCTCACAAAAAAACACGAAGGTAATAAAATAGCTTTTTGAGATATTTGATTTTTAGTAACAAAATTCAGTTTTTTCAGAAGAAAAACTAAATAAATTTTTCAATGTGTATTTTTCTGAGAGCCGCAATATATTTTTCTACAACTTTGCTGAAGACACCTTTCCGATCGAACAAGCCGTTTCCGTGTTATAATTTTTTATTTGCTTGTATTCCATTTTTTCATAGGCCCTAATTGAAAGTTAGCCGAGACAAAATATGAACTTCTGATATGAAAAAATGGTTTCTCACATAAAAAGGAAAAGAATACAAAAATATCAAGTAGATTAAAAAACATCGATTAAAATGGATTCGTGCTGGTCCGTGGAAAGCCTCAATATAGAACGAAGCCACACCTTGAATTTTCAAAAGCACAAATCTGAGGAACCAAATGACGAATTGCGCTGAAAAGTTGATCGATTGATCAGCCGCTGGTGGTGACCAATCGATCAACTTTTCAGATCAATCCGTCATTTGGTTCCTCAGATTTGTGCTTTTGAAAATTCAAGGTGTGGTTTCGTCATATATTCACCTTAAACACCAAGAAGGAGAAGTGTGTGTATTGCGACATGAAGAAAAAACACTTTTTTATTTTGAGCAGCTTTTTATATTGTAACTATTGTTTTATAACTCTGCTTACTGTTTTTCTCGTCACAAAAACACGCTTTTAGTGCGTTTTTCTCAATGGTTGTATCACCGGTTAGCATTGAATGATTAATTTAACCGACCACACCCTAGAAAAAAGAGAATCAACTAGACATCTTCATCCAAAGTCACTGTTCCGGGTAATATCAAGCTGCGTCTAGAAATGAAAAGTGACAGGATTTTCTATTGACATTTAATCGATTACCGGAGAAGGTCACTGGCACTAGCTACGATCGGTCGTTGATTTGACTTTGACCATCAAGAGGCGACTGATCATGATCCAGATCTGAGATTCTTCAATCGAGAAGGAAAGCAGCCAAGAACACCTCACCTAAAGCCCTACGGCATTCCGTGAATCCGTCACTGGGTAAGTTGATTGATGATCTACAAAAGCATGCTTTTGAGAGGGTGGCATGTAGCGTCTTGGTGGATCTGCGTCATGATGTTGAGACAGAGCCAACTGCTTTATGGTGATGATTAATGATCAGTTCTTGAGAATGGAACAAAATTATATCGATTCTTTGAAATAATCATTGTTCAAATACAATTTTTGAAAAGTGGTTAAACTCAGCATACCAGGGTCATGCCATTGACCTGATTTTCACCCTCGGCAACGGAAACCGTTCCAGCAGCATCCGTGACACCACTTATCTACCTTTCATCGTCTAATTAATCTCGTTGCGCTCGTGCCCATTCATGGCCACCCACTCAGTGCCCTAATTGTCAGCCGCAGTGCGCGGCTCCATCGAAAACGGTACACCAAGAAGCATAGGAAGAATGCTGTCCCCACGCTCGCCCTATTCAGCATCTCACCTCCGACGACGACGAAGCGCATCGAATAACTCAATTAAAGTGCCTCAATTAATTCCGTTTAATCGTCGCAATTAGCTAATTTTCGAGCTAATTCAATCGTTCCGTTCGGGGTTCAATTTGTGTGCTGCGCTCCGTCCGGAGAAGAGATCAATTGCAAAGCGGCAACCCAACAACGGAACGGAACCAACTTCAAGATCAACTCTAATTGAAACGATCGTCGCCGTCGTCTTCGTCACCGTGGTCGCCGTCATCCACTTACGGAGGGTGACTTGAATGCGGGTGGCACACGGGCTAGCTAAGCGACGAACCGCCCGCCGCCACTTAGCACCATAAACGGAACATCTCGCGAACCGTCGCGTCGTCATGTGACAATCGGTGCTACTGAGTAGAGTTTACTGGCAGACGCCGTTGAAGCTGATGGTTTAGTGGTCAAGAGGTGACGACAACGCTGCTGGCATCTAGAATTACGCGATCTAACTTCTACTCTTTCAGCAGTGACTTCATCCGGTAGATCACATTTGGATGATGGAATTTCTGAAGGGTAGCGTGGTGCTACATATTTAATTTGAACGCGAATGGACATTTCATGACATTGGTTATGACGCATATGGGACATCATAAGAATGTTCAAGAATCTAAAATATGATTGAGCAATGCAGCCACATTGATTGCACAAATAATACTTCGGATGTGATTCCTCAATCTTGCTAGGTGCTTCAATCATACCTTGCAAATTAGATGCGAATCCTGAAGTAGTATCCACAAATGAACAAGTTTTACTGCATTGGAAAAGTGGATTTGGGCTACCTTTCATTTTTGATGTCCCAAATTCGGAATGCCATCGTCAAGAGCCGAGCGTAATTAGTGAAATTGTGGACAATTTCCCCCGAACCAATTATATGTACACCAATAATGGTTTCTCTTGCTCCATCCCCCTTCATCGTAGCAATAAAACAAGGAAATGTTTGTCCTAGAAATGAGTTGCGAATCCATCCGATGACTCATAATGATTTCTATTGCGCATGTTGTCATTGAAGAAAAGACATGAAATTTATTGGTAATTATGGCAATTAACAGTTTATATGGGTTCCACCTGCATTGCCAAAAACCTATTTTGACTTTCGTCATCTTGTGCTAATTTTCGTTTTTGCATTTAATTTCAAAAAATTCACAACATAAACGAATTGGAAAAGCCTGTTCGAATATCAAAATTTGCTTCTGCTCAAATAAAACTCAGGGTCAACACCTCAAACCAATTACTTCTATCTGTGATCGGTATTTAAACTCATTATCCATTAGTTTGCAGAAGATGCCGCAAATTGCAAGCTGAGCGCGTCTTCCTCGAATCGCTTTTTTCGCACCACTGACTGCACCGGTATAAAAATATTATATGGTGCGAGTTCATCATCCTCGCAAATTGCATGATTAATCACCCAAAATTCTTGACATGCACCGCGAGCAAATTGATAATCAAAAAATTACTTCCATCACATCGCTGCACTACTGGTTGACCGCCTTGCAGTGGCATCCTTCCGTAGCGGTTGCTGCTGCCAATGCAGTTTATCGGTCGGTCAGCCCCCGGTTGCATGTGAGACTTGGACGCACCTAACGGTACCCATCAGGCGACGAACCTCAATCACTTCTTTCAGGCCAGAAGGCCCAGGCCAGGTCCAGTCAGCCTCAACCAGCTCCGTTCTGCTTAAGTCTGATAGTCAGGTTTTCGCGCTTGCTATTTTTCATCTTTTTACCTCATTTTGTCTCGTTTGCCGTCACCTGCTTAAGTTGGACGTGAGTGTGAATCCGACCAGCCAGCCGACCGGCCGCGGTGAAAGAAGGGAACAACATGAACAAGCATAAACAGTTATTTGTTACAGCATTCAGGCCAGACGTTTGTCCCAAATCACCGTGGACCGGAGTTTTGAAATTTGCGACGAATATCTTTACAATAAAATCATTTATAGATCAATCAATCGAATGACAAACAGACACGTGATTGGCCGCAAACGACCCATCAATGAAGGAATGTGCTGGTTGTAGATCAAGCTCGAGCTCGAGCCAATTATTTTCAATTTTCTCAATGATGTATTGTGAGCTGCAATTACTTTCTTCTAACATTTTCATCGCTTCAATAAATGATCAGCAGCAGAGCTACAAGAATTATTTTCAGAAAAAAATACTAGACTCCAGGAGTCCTCATGAAAACGCGTTGGCGAAATTGTCCCAACTCTCTCTAGGATGCAAAAAAAAATCAGAATGATCTCACCCAGTTCTATGACGTCGGATAACCGCAACCACTCCTTGGTTTCTTCAATTTTCTGCAGTACCGTTGGCTACCAAGTGTGCATCCATTTCCATCACTTCACGAGAAAGGACATTGTGCCCCTGCCCCTAACTCGCCTCACTATTTACTTTTTCCAACGAGCAAGGTACCCCGATTGAGATCCCCATCGTAACTGCCCCAAACACGCGTCACTTTTTGCTTATTTTTCGACCAACAATGATTGAGATCCATATTTCAACTGCCCCAAACATGCGTCACTTTTCGCTTTTTTTTTCGACGAACAATGCACCCCGATCGAGATCCTTATCGAACCACTTGGCAAGGTCATCGACTTTTCGTCCACGAAGTCCAACATTAAGCAGCTTCAATTTATTACGTAACGACCTGAATACGGCCCTGTTGTGACTTCGTAAATCGATGACTGCAGCAGCGGCGGAACTGCTGAAAGTTAAGGTTACGAAGTCTACCCAGACGGAGGCCTTCGATATCACAGGAAGTCCAAAAGGTGTGGCGAATATGACTGCTCGTGATAAGAACTCGCAGAAGCGAGTGAGGCAGCTGTCAGGTGAGGAGCTTTCTGACGGCGCTCGCAAGGCCAGGAGGATACTAACCCCGAAAGTTGGCAGTAATGCTGGCAAGTCGGACCCCAGTCAGGTGTCGCAGATAGCTGAGAAGGGAAGGCCTGAAAAGGCTGGCCCGTCCCGGATGGAAGGGAACAGGGGGTTGCAACCATTGTTAGGCTAGGTAACCACAGAGTAGAGCGAACCAAGTGGAGAACCCCCTTGGGCGAAGGTCGAGCGGAAGTAGAAGAAGAAAAAGCCGCAGTTCGAGGAAGTCAGGGACGCCAAACCAATAAGGCGTGAAAGAGTAGATTCCAAGCGCAAGAAAGGCGATGTATTCGTCATCAAGACCGAACAGTCTAAGTATTGAAGTCTTGAAAGCGATGCGAAGCGCGCCAAGCTCGTGGATCTGGGAGCCGGCATGCGCAGTATCAGACGTGCTCGTACGGGCGAAATGATCCGGGAGCTGAAACGTGATAACGAACGCAAGGGCGCCACCTACAAAGGTTTGGCGGAAGAGGTCCTTGGCGATGGGGTAGAGGTGAGGGCTCTCACACAAAAGGCGACTTTGAAGGTGAAAAACCTAGACGAGGTCACCGAAGTGGATGAGCTCGTCACCGCACAGAGACAACAGTGCGAAGTGCAGGTGGCCACCGCAGCCGTTAGGCTACGGAATGGGCCAGCAGGGACACAGGTAGCTTTGGTACATCTACCTGTTGTGGACGTTAAAAAGTCTGTTAAAGTAGGGAGGATCAAGGTAGGCTGGTTCGTATGTTATCTGACATTCCACGAGTCACCGGAGGTTTGTTTCAGGTGCCTGGAACCAGGACTCAAGTCATGGGACTGCAAAGGCCCCGACAGGAGTAAACTGTGGAGGAGAGGCGAAGCCGAAGGCTATTAGGCACGATGCTGTACAAATCCACCCGTTTGTCTGATCTGTACCGGGAAATCAGAAAACAACAGGCACCCCATTGGCGTATTTAGGATTTTTTCCTAGGGGGTGCCTAGGGGGGGCCGCCAGTTTCAGTAGCTTCCAGGTTGTTTTGCTTTTTTGTAAAAGGAAATACCGATCCACCCTCAATTTCTTAGTATAATGATATACTGCGTCGCGGGAAAAAATAGCCCGCAAATTTAAACGCGCTATATTTTAAAGAACAACTTTTTTTTGATAATCCCAACCGTTGTACTGACTTGACACTTTTCCCATCATGTAAGGCTTGGAAACTTGATAACTTGATTGTGTATAATACATGGAATTTGTATTATCAGTTTAAACTCAACAATCATCGCGAAAAATCCTTTGTTTTGTGGATTAAAAACAATCAGGTCCGTAAGAATACATTTTCAGAGCAATTATTAGAAGTATAAATCTTGGAAACTACAAAATATTCGCAAAATTGCGTGTAACTTGTATTAATCGTGACATCCTCTTTGTTTATAACATGATAACAACTTCAATTAAAATAGTTTTTAAGAACAATTGTAAGAGTATTTCCATTTTGTGTTTGACCACAACATTAATGGCGACAGTGTTTTTGTTTCATTTGTTCAACTAAGTACCACGTGGGCATGAAAATACTTCTACAGAGAAATTGTTACTATGATTATTAAAACTACTAAATTTGGACTCCATTATCATGAGTTCCATTCATAAGAGTTCGTTCTACATAATCGGGGATTTCCGCAGACGTTGTGTTGCGGCGTGTTGCAGTGGACTGTAAAACTGCTTTTCTTCTCCAGGCTGCCTTGATTGCAGCGCGCCCGCCGGTCTCACCGATTCCCCAAGTGGATTCGGTGTATGGAAACTGCCATGCAGCGACCGACGGACCAGCGGCGAACTCCATAGGGTGGGAAAACTATCTCCAAATAACTCTAGCCCTGAAAAGGACTCAACCGGACACGCAGGCGACTGGCGGACCAAGGGAATTTCCGGCTCAGAGACAAACGACACACACACTGATTTTGTACTAATTCATTTTAATTTACTAATTACACTATGTACATAACTTTTCTTTCGGCCATCGTCGGCCCACACTTTTCTTCTGCCGGGCTTGGCTCGCCGGCTTGACTTCTCTGCTGTTGCTTCTGTTCACTACGAGATGCGTAACAACACTGATGCTCGCGCCACCAAGTAGCGCTTCTATTTCTCTCGTCTTCGACGGCCGTCGTCGACGACGACGATGTTTTTTTCCTCCTTCTCAGCGTGGCGATTGGCTCTTTTTTGGGGGGTTTCCTTCATGCGAAGATTGCGTGCTGCTACCTCGATTTGCTTGCGCTTTCTTCACGTGAACGATACGTGCTCCTTCTTCAGTTCGCAGCGTTGCGGACTGAACACGTTGTGTTTTCAATCCAATTAGATTCACTTTTCATTTCTGTTATTCGAACAGCCTTCATTCTGGCCATTTTTCTTATCTCCCTCGTTCGCACTTTTCTGTAGACAGTTGCAGTTTTCTCTTTCACCATCTTCTCTTCGGAATCTGACTAACGTAAACCCTAAACGCTTTCAGCAATATTTTGCTGAATTTTGCCGAGCTGAAGGGTCCAGCAAAATTTTTTGCTGAACTTTCAGCAAAGTTTGCTGAATTTCAGCAAAACGTTACTGGTGACCAGCAGAGTTTACTGAACAAATCAGCAAAACTTTGCTGAATTTCAGCAAAGTTTTTGCTGAAGCCTTCAGCTCGGCAAAATTCAGCAAAATTTTGCTGAAACCCTCAATCGATTTTTGGTGTGTACATTGTAGTAATCAGTCAAAATTTTAGCTGAGGCTTCCCAAACTAACATAGTATTAAGGCAGTAATAAATTGTAAAATGTAAAATCAATGTAAAAACAAACGATTTCGGCTCAGTTATGCCCATGTGGCGCCCGAGCCTCCCAAATAAACGAATAAGTAAAAAAAAAAATAGCTTCGTAAATTTCGGATAAACGAGTCTGGTTTGTACGTATAATACAATGTGTGTTTCGACAAAACATTCTTCCGGTAATTCCTCAGGGAATATTCCTGGAAATTTATTTGAAAATTGTTTTGCAATTTATTTAAATTAAGACTTTTTTTAAATCTCTCAATAATACCATTAGATTTGACAAATTTCTTCGGTAATATCTTTAGATCCCCTTCGACAATTACTTTAAGAGTTTATTTAAAAATATCCCGACTAGATGGACATTACAAAATTATAACAAGCTGTGTTATTTTGTTACAATAAATTTTTATAACAAGGGTTGTTATAAAACATGTACCGTTAGTAGTTAAAATAACAAAAATTCTAACAAAATTCCCACTGAAAAGAACAAAAATGTAATAACTTGTGTTATGATCATAACAAAAATATTACAAAATTTGTTCCATGAAATATGATAGAATATAACAAAATTATAACAAATTGTGTTATAATTCCTTTGACACCAATTAGGGTAAAAACTATTTTTATACTCATTTTTTGGGTAATTATTTTGAGTGTGTTATTCTATTTTTAGAAAATAATAGGTCACGCAAAAAAACTTTCTAGTTCATTATAAAACATACATACCCGGACGGGATTTGAACCAATAATCCTACCATCGCTAATTATCAGTCGCCTTTACCAATGAGGCTATCACAGCACCTGAAGCGAGCAATGAAAGAAGCTTTACTGGTTCCACGTATTGCCAGTTTCCCTATTCCCCCATCTCTTGTTTGTCAGTCGCAGAACAAAAATAGACAGAGATTTGAATGCAAGATCAAACAATGAACCTCTCTCTCTTACCAACAGCGCTATCGCGGTGCGCAGACATGCGCACTGAAACACTAATAACAGTGGTGGCGTGCGCATGGCCCGTCGTCGTTTGTTGAACAAAGAGAACGACGAAAAAATAGCCAGTCGACTATTTATGATTGAGCTTCGTCATGGGGTGCTTTCTGGCGGCGTCAAAGTTGCTGTAGTCGTGATTCTTTACGGACGGTGATGATTGAATTTGGTTTTTTTTCTTTGCGTTGTGAGACCGACGATCATACACGTACCAACGTAGGCGTAAAAGGTGGCTTTGTTTTAATTGATCACAATTATATCATAGGCTGATATGATAACTTTTGCAGATGCTATTTAGTTTTATTCTAAGATTAAGATTATTTTTGGAAATGAAAAAGTTGATATAATGTCAAAGCAAATATGGTCAAATGATAATAGGTCGTAATAAAAAAAAAGTTTGAGTAGAGAAATGCAGTGATCAATTTAGCGGAATTATCATTTACATTTGTATTGTTTAGGATTATTTAGTACCGCATTTGCTATCTCCACGCTCAATAACATCCATTACTTCTTAATACATAGTCTGTTCGGTACTTTTTGACGTTATAATTAGAAGTTACACAGAAAGAAATCATGAAAATTAAACAGCACGTAAGTTAAGCATGGATTGAAAATTATAGCAGAAGCTACAAAATTACAGCCATTTACCGAGAGATGATACTGTCCGCTCAGTAATCAGCCAATCATGCGTACTGTTTACATTTTTTGAGACATATTCGCTTGAAATTTACATGCAGTAACGTAAACGAGGACAGCTACGCTCAGTCGTCTGCCTCGCTGCGGAGACTGCTCTCTCGCTCTCTGTGGCCGAAGCGGTACAACAGTTTGTTCCTTTATGGTGGAACATGTTTATCTTTGAATGCCTTCTCTTTAGCTTGGTGAGACAGCCTAGAGGGGTTAGGCGCGAACTCTCACTCGGAAGATCTGAGTTCGATTCTCGTATGAAGATTTTTTAAGTTTCTTTGAAAAGTCGGTGCATAATTAACACTTTTCTCTCAGCAATCAGCAGTGTAATTTTAAGATCACACATAAATTTCTATCGAACACGATGGAGGTCAATTTGTTACATTCAGTTCGTCATAAATTTACAGATTTTGTTCGTACTGTGTAGAATAGCAGTACTGTTAATATGACATATAGGTAATCCTTGCGCTGATGGTGGGTACTGAATCATCATCATCATCATCATCATCAATAATATGATGCAGCAGTCAATAAACTTAAGAAGATAAATTAAGTAATAGTTATTGCAGTGGGCATTCGAAATGCAAATATCAAATACGGGAACACCAAAAGATGTGAAAACTTGAACAAACTTAATAGGAGTTCCCATTAACGAAACAGCTGCAAATCCACAAACCAGCAGCGCCTTGAAGGCCGTTATGCGATATCATTACAGCTAGAAGCTGTACTAAAGAAACTGTTTGTATACCAACACGGCTTGTTGGATGTAAACATTATTGTCAAATCTAACTTAAAGCGGGATATATAGCTACTGCACAAATACTGTGAAATTGTTCATGTTGCATTTATTGCACTTAAATCTAACTCCGGAAGACTTGCCGGAAGATGTGCAAATTAAATAAGAGTCCCAGCCAATAAACCTTTGCTACTATACAGTACGTGTTCATTGATTTTAAAGTAATCATTACGGAACATGTTTCCCGAGAGACCATGTCTTTTCAATACGCTCAAACTACTCCCAACTCCGATATTAGAATAGAGGGGGTTAGAAACAAAGGGATGTAAGTGACAAAACCCCACTTTTGAGTAAATGAGGTTTGAAGTTTTTCATCAATTTTTCATCCCATACAAAATGTATGGAGTTTCAAAAATAAACCGAATTTTCTCTGATATATTGGAATTTTTCAAATCATCATAAAAATAATCTTAAAAATGTTCCTGGGAGCTTGAAACCTGAAGTTTTTTTATATGCTCAGCTCAAAATGGTCACTTACACCCCTTTGCATCTGGGCCGCTCAATAGTATAAGGACATGTTCCAGAAAATTTGTACTTTTGGTAATACCGCATGACCCAACCGTTCTATTCGCATAATCAATAATAAAAATAGTTTCTTATTTTAACGAGTCGAAGTTCGGTTCAAAGTTGGAAAAATAAGAGTACCTTTTAGTTTTGAGAGTACTCGGATACGCTTCCGGCATTCTGCGCAGTAAAAAAAACAAACAAAAAAACGAATACATAATATTTTTATTTTTATTTTTTGTAATGTATTTAAAAATCAAAATTATTTCATATTCTGATATAATTGTGTTATTTTTCCAACGAATCATTTTATTCAGTTGTAAAAATAACAAAGTTTTAACAGAATTTGTTTTGAATCATTTATAACAAAATTAGTTACAAAAGATTATAATATATTTTGTTATAAATTAGTTCGAAAAAGTAATGAACAACCCATGTCATAACAAAATTATAACATAATTTGTTAGTCATATCAAAATGAGATATAATTATGATATATTTTTGTTATGATCCTCTAGTCGGGATATTTGGAATTTCATACTAAACACCTTTTACGCATCCTTTGAAAATTTTATCGGCAATTATCTAGGGAATTTCTTCGCCAATTCCATTAGGTTGATTGATTGATTTGTCTTTATTAAAGAGACTTTCAGCCCTTGTCAATTCCATTAGGATTTTATTTGGCTTTTTATTTCATTGCCAAATCCTTTGAAATGTTTTCTCGGGAGTTCCTTTGCCAATTTTTTTTTAGTAGTCTTTCAAACATTGTTTATTTAATGTCTACTTTTTTGTTTTTTTTTTTTTGGATTTTCATTATCCTTGCCAATTCTTTCGAAAACTCCTTCGGAAAATCTTCTACAAATCGCTTCTATAATTTTAATGAAAATTATTTATACAATTTTCTTCAGTTATTATGTAAGGAATTCTTGCAGCAGATAATTTCGGAATACCTTCGGTAATTCCGATGTTACTTGCATTTATTTTATTACAAATGTCTAAATATCCAATTTAGCAATTTTCAGAAGCAATTAATATAAATACAATTAAATCATGAAGAATTAAAATATATAAAAAGAAATGGCTGAAATAATTTCAGAGCAATAGTCGTTGAAATAATAGAAAAAAAAAATCCAAAGAGATTGCTGATTAAATTTCAATGATACTATTGCAGATGTTTAAAATACTCAAAGAAATGGCCATACTGGTCTAGAGAAAACGGAGTCGTGGGTTCAACGCGATTTTTTTACAAACTCATATCTCAATTTGTCAATTAGCAAAATTTTGTGCTTTCTAATCCATTGCAAGATTTCCCGTACATTCCTATAGGCTTTCACTAGAGATTTGTCTAGTAATACTTCTTAGGATTTCTCTGGAAATTCCAACTATTCCCGAAATTCGTTTAGGGATTACTCTTGAGATTTTTATTGAGATTTCTTCAGCTGGAATTCCTTAAAGATGGCCAAGAGGAGCTCCAGGAGTAATACCATGATTAATTTCTAGAGTAAACGTCTAGAGCAATTCCTGGATGAGTCTTTAGAAAAATCCCTGGAAGAATCAAAGACATTTCTGGAAGTATCTAGGAAAACTACCTAGAAGAATCACAACAAGAATGCCAGGAGGAATCCCTAGATGAATTTCTGTAGGTATCACAGTAAGAATTTTTGGAGGAGACCTAAGAGGCATTCCTGAAAGAGCTTATGAAATCCCAGGAGGAGTTCCTGGATGAAAGTCAAGAGGAGTTTCTGGAGAAATCCAATGAGAAATATTTGGAGAAATCCCATGAAAAAAATAGGATTTCCAGGAGGAAACACCGAAGGAACTTCTGCAAGGCTCCTAGGAAGATTGCCTTGAATAATCCCAGCAATTTTTTGAAAGAATTTCTGGAGAAATTCTTAGAAGAATCCCTAGAAGAATTTCTCTAGGTATTATAGTAAGAATTTCTGGAGGAGTCCTAGGAGGAATTGCTGGAAAACCGCAACAGGAATAGCTTGTGTAATCCAGCTGCAATTCCTGGAGGAAGGCCAAGAGGAGTTCCTGGAGGAATCCCATGAGAAATTTATTAGAGAACCCTTGGATAAAAAATCCTGGAGGAATCACCGGAGAGCTTCTGAAGAAATCACAGGAAAAATCATAGGAGGTATTCTTGAAAGGATTTTGGGATGTATCATTGTAGAAATCTCAGCTGAAATCCTAGGAGCAATCGATGGAGAAAACTATACAGGAATTTCTAAACTATTTTGAATTGTCTTTCTCACTCCCTAAGTCAAGACAAGTATTTTATACTGTTCCGACGTTTCGGCCTTTTGCTTGTGGCCTTCTTGAGGGATTGTATTGTCTACTGTCTACTGTCATGAATAATTTCTCCGGATTAGCCCAGGGGAGGAGAGATGGAGTTTTCATGCCTGCTGTTCGCTAATTTAACAATTTTGAGAATTTTTCTTTAAGCTACACAATCACTCAACACTGCAACGACCGTTTCAAAATGGATGTAAATGGAATTTCTAAAGAAACCTCATCAGGAATGCCTGGGGGAATCCAGTGAAAAAAATCTTTGGAATACCCAGAGATGTCCCTGCAAGAACCGGTAGAGATATTTTATGGAAGAATCTATAGAGAAGGTCTTGAAGGAATCTCATTAAGAATTTCTGAAGAAATATCAGGAAGATATTTCAGAAGAATTCCAGCCATAATGCTAATATAACTTCGTATAGGAATCACTAGAAGAATTTCTGGAGGTATCATAGAAAGAACTCCTGGAGGAATTACTGGAAAACCGCAGGAGGAGTTGTTTGAGGTATTCTTGGAGGAAGGCCAAAAAGAAGTTTCTGCAGGAATTCCATGAGGAATTTCCGAATGAATCTTTGGATAAAATCTTCGGAGGAATTTCTGGATAAGTCCTTGGAGAAATCCTTGATGAAACAACCAAAGCAATTTCTGTAAGAATTTCAGGAACATTGCTTGGAAAGATCTCAGCAAAAAATGCAGGAGGAAGCTCTAGAAGAATCCGTAGCATAACTTCTGAAGTACCACAGTTGGAATTTCTGGAGGAAGAATAGCTGGAAGAACCGCAGGAATTGCTTGAGGAACCCCAGCTGGTGTATCTGGAGGAATTCCTAGAATTTCGGAAGGAATTATAGAGGTAATTTATGCAGAAATCCTAGAATCAGTCCCAATGGGAAACGCTTGTAGAATTTCAGCTGGAATTCATGGAGGAAGGTTAATAGAAGTTCTTGGAGAAATCCCCTGTGGAATTTCTGGAAGAGCCTCTGGGGGAAGTTTTGGATAAATTCTTGAAGAAAGCTCTGGAAGAATCACCAGAAGTAGATTTACGGAGGAAATTCCTTAGTAGAAATCCTGAAGGTACCCCAGTGAGAATTTTTGGAGGAATTCCATGAGAAATTTCTGGAAGAATCTCTGAATAAAATCTCTGAAGGAATTCCTGGATGAATCACCGGAGGAACTTTTGAAAGGATCCCCGGAAGATTGTCTTGACTAATCCCACTAGGAATTCCTGATTGAATCCCAATAGAAATTTTAAGAGGAATGCCTAAAAGAATTCCGGAAAGTATCATAGTAAACATTTCCAAAAAAATCCTAGGAGAAATTACTTAATCAATCTCTGCAGAAATCTCTAGTATGTACTCCCTATCAGGACTGCCTGGAAACTCCTAAGAGAAGTTTATTGAAATATCGGGAGGAATGCATAAAGGAAGCCTAGAGAGAGGTATTTCTGTAGGAGTACAGGGAGAAATCTATTGATTGATCTTACCAATATCAAAAACGCTAAAACGTACAACAGGTATATAAGTAATTCCAGGTGTGCTTAAGTTTTGTTCAAATATGCCATTTATAAATATTGGAATTATTGTGTAAATTTTTAAATTTTAGGTGACTGTCATGGAAAAATTCTAGGGGGTGCTAAATTTGTTCTAGGGGGTGCCAGGCACCCCTGGAACCCCCCCTAGCTACGCCAATGAGGCACCCAACGGGTGGTCCAAGGTGTCTGGCCTTCAAAAAAGCCGCAGTGAACAAATCACAGTGTAGGTAACGCAGCTGAATCTGAACCACTAGGGTAAAAAATATAATTTGGACATGTATGTAATTTGGACATGCACGGCAATATACGTCTTGTACCGGAGAGCTAATTAAAGTAGATACTGCTTAATATCGATTATTGAATCAAGCAGACCCTATTCTGATGACTTACGTTGAAAATACGCTTAACAATAACGAATTTACTTCAAAATTATCGAAAGTGTAAATTGTTTCACTAAAACCCCTCAAATGCACAGGTATGCAAGACGACATACACTTTACAGTCACATACAATATTCACCCCAAAATCGTTGAAATAATAATTGTAAGAAATTTAAATGCCTTATTGCAATGAAATATGCTCAATAAAGAAGCATAAGGCAGCCAATCTCTTAACATTCATCTAGAACGCTTAAAGTAGATGGTGTCCAAAATATATTGCATGTTTTCTACTGTTAATATATTTTGGTCATCTGACGAACTACATGAGGATGTTGTGCGATTGCATACTTGGAGGCGTATTCTGTGGGTCTAGCGATATTTTTTCGATTTTAGCAAAAACTGTAATAGTTATCAAAATAGATGCCTGTTAAGCGGAGAACTTTGATTATTTGCAAGAAAATATTTGTTAATTCATGCTACTTTCATGATTTGGCAGTACACATGGCTAAACATTGAGTTACTTGCCCTGTCCAAATTATATATACCAGAGTGTGTCCAAAACATATATTCGGTGTCCAAAATGCAATTCTAACAGGCGATTGCAAATTGTGATTTTCTCAGCTTAAAATGCTTTAGTTAAGGTTTTTGTCACCAGAAACGCAAAGTACAATCATATTATAAGCGTATAAGTAACTTTGCAAAATAATCAATTGCTTCCTAAAGAAGCTAGGGGACGATTTTTCCAACGTTGTCCTCAGCCTGTCCAAAATACATGAATTACCCTATGACGCTGCTCAGCAACTGCTTTGTCAGGCTGTTTCTGAGTGGGAGACGGATATCGCCATCATATCGGACCAACAGCGAGTACCCGCCGGCAACGGCAATTGGGTAGCGGATGGATCCAGAAAAATGGCGGCAAAATGGACGACGGATAAATACCCCGTCCAGGAGTTTGTGTCTACTATCTATGAAAGCTTCATGGTCACTAGCGTGGTTCAAAAAATCATTTTTGCTCCACATCGCTTATTCGATTCCTAACCAGATTATATGCCTTCTCCCAAAATTTGAGCTTATTTGGTAGAAAATTGAGACTGCACAAGCCCTTCAAAGTTTGTATGGGAATTACTATGGGAAAACGATGTTTTTCATTCAATCCACCGTAGCATTTCTCCAAGTGCCTTAGTGGGTTAGTTGACCCTAGGCTACTCTAGGCTACTCTAACAACTACAACTTTGCAGAAGACCGCATTCAAATCGGACGCCTCATTAATTAGTAATCGATTTTTATCCAAAATCGAAATGATGGTTAAACAATTCGGTGGGCATCACTGTATTTTGCAGTGAAACATAGTAGCCATGATTTCAGTGTGCAGCAATGTTGCCTGCTGGGAAGCTGGAGGATCACTGTTAAAGTTTGCCCAGTTCGATACAAATCGATAACTAATTAATGAGGCGCCCGATTTGAATGCGGTCTTCGGCAAAGTTGTAGCTGATAGAGTAGCCTAGGATTACCAAGGGTCGACTAACCCACTAGGGCACTTGGGGAAATGCTACGGTCGATTGAATGAAACACATCGTTTTCCCATAGTAATTCCCATACAAACTTTGAAGGGTTTGTGCAGTCTCAATTTTCATCCAAATGAGTTCAAAATTTGGGAGAAGGCATGTAATCTGGTTAGGAATCGAATAAGCGGTGTGGAGCAAAAACGATTTTTTGAACCACGCTAATGGTCACCAAAGTAAACGGGGTCTTCTTCTGTAGCTGTTATGCGCCTCCGCGGTGACCAATCGAACAGTTCACGCAGATGCTGGATCGCATGACAGTGCGAATGCCAGTGGTAATAGCGAGTTATTTTAATGCCTGGACCGTGGAATGGGGAAGCCGTTTTACGATCCAGTGGGGTCAGATCATACTAGAGACGCTGGCCATATTAGATGTCGACATGGCTAATGTCGGTACCAAGAGTGCATTTAGACGAAACGGTGCGGAGTCCATTATTGACATGACTTTCTGTAGTTCTGGACTAACAAGTAGTTCGAACTGGAGATTAGACAATAGCTACACTCACAGCAGACAGCGGGTAGAGGAAGACGCGGCTAGGCCAAGAAGACAACCTGTTGTATAAAATGGCCTTAACCACACACTACCCGGACCTTCATGTTCGGGTGTCTGTTAAGCTAAGATTTCCCCCCTATGATTTAGCGGTAATGGCGCCTTTCTCGCGCCTTCGCAACCACATTTCAACAAAACTCAAGTGACATTTTGATGAATATCGCACTTTCATACGTTTAACAAAAATCCATTTCATGGCATCAGAAATCATATTATGATACTTGACGCCGATCCAGGAAGCATCGGTTTGCCGGCGTGGCAATCGGCAGCGGCGTGAAAAATCACACGCCGATCGGCATATCGGTCCTCAGAAAGGATATGGCCATCAAAAATAGAAAATTTCTGCAGCAGCACATAGCTAGATGTCCACTTGTTGTAATCCAATCGTTAAAAAGTAATTAACTTTGTTCATAATTGTTCAACAAGCCCCACGCTGATGCACGCCGAGTTCACGCCGAACGCTCGGCAAACACGACTACTCTAGACATCTCTTCCATACCAGATGTAACCATATTGAATGGATATAGAGCCTAAAAGTCCATTAAACATCCGCCATCTTGGATATTGGTCTGCCATCTAGGTTATTCTGGTTGCGATTTTTGGACTTCGTAAATATACCACCCATCTCTCTCTCTTCTTGGCGTAACGTCCTCATTGGGACAAAGCCTGCTTCTCAGCTTAGTATTCTATGAGCAATTCCACTGTTATTAACTGAGAGCTTCCTCTGCCAATGACCATTTTGCATGCGTATATCGTGTGGCAGGCACGAAGATACTCTATGGCCAAGGAAGTCAAGGAAATTTCCTTTACGAAAAGATCCTGGACCGACCGGGAATCGAACCCGTCACCCTCAGCATGGTTATGCTGAATACCCGTGCGTTTACCGCCTCGGCTATATGGGCCCTTATACCATATACCACCCATATTGAATAATTTATTAGCCTAAGACACCATTGAACAGCCGCCATCTTGAATTTTGGGACGCTATATTAGATTTCAGACTGTCATCTTGGATATTCTAGTATCCATTTTTGGACATGTCTCCCATATCAAATATATCCATATTACATAGTTTTAGAACATAAACCACCATTTAACAGACAACATTTTGAATTTTGAGCCGCCATCTTAAATTGTCTGCTCTGTTGGATAGTTTAGTCGTCTTTTTGGACACCAGACATTTTCTCCATACCAAACATACTTATATGGTATGGGTTTGGAGCATAAAACTCCTTTAAACAACCGCCATATTGAATTCGGAGTCGCCATCTTGGCGATGACGACCAGAACCATGAATGCAGTCCAGACATCTTCCCTATACCAATCATACCCATATTGCATGGTTTTAGTGCCTAAAACTTCATTAAACAGCCGCCATCATGATTTTTTATCCGCCATATTGGATTTTATACCGTCATCTTGGATATTTATCTCAATTTATAGGGCAAAATATGCGATTTTGGGCATTTTGATTGCAAGCCATTAAGCATGGAAATGTTTTTTTAAGCAATCAAAGAGTAAACTGGTCAATTAACATCTAAATTAACGACTGACGCAAAATATTTCGTTTTACTAAATCAAATTTGATAGATTTAGGCATTTTATGTTATGCCGTTTTTTTTTTGATCCAGTTCCCACCTGGGTTGGAACTGGATAAGATCACAGTTTCAACCCCAACCCGAATACGGTTTCGCTTGTACTAAAGTTTGTTTAATGTTGTTTGTTTACACATTTTCCGCCAATCCAGTTCCAACCCAGGTTAAAAAGGAAAAACGGCATTAGTAAGTAAACTTGCATGCAATTTTGGAAGGTGACTTGTATGGGAAATGTCGTACCGTACCTAATATAAATCGCTTGTAACTACCAAATTTGATTTGGTAAAACGAAATATTTTACATGAGTCGATAATTTAGATGTTAATTGACCAATTTACCTTGTGATTGCCTAAAAAAACTATTTGCATGCTTATGGGGGCGTGATCTGGCGTGCATTGGGCAAGACCGAATATGTAGCGTACTGTGTTATCGTAATTGTGATGTTTATGTATGTAATGTACATTAAAACTATGAAAGTTTTTTCGCCAAGTTTTCGTTTCTGTCCCATGTTGTTAACCCGACGACGACTACGGATGGACGGTGAAGTTTTCAAGATAAGCGCTATCACACAGAACCAGAAGGGTAGCGAAAAAAGAGCGGACCAGCTCAGCTAAGTGCTAGGGCAGGTAAAAGTGCGTGTGCGGCTAGCTGGCTAGCTAGCCTCCTAGAATCGAGCATGATACGAGCGCATAAATTGTAAGAGCGAGCGTCGCGTCCCTCCTACCCGAGAGTGTCAGCTGAGGAGCATCATTAGCATATAGTTCCACTCGGATGCTGTCGGCAGCGACGGCGGCCGGCGACCGGCGTGCGTCCATCTCAAGTGACGAATTTTAATCGCTGGCCATATATGTTGTTAATTAATGAAGGTTCTTGTGTTCTCCGTACCACCCTCGAAGAATGAGCGCTCGTCTGCCTGGATAGGCTGGACGTCCAAGTGAAGCTGTGCAAGCAGCAGACAGAAGAGTCATGCTCTCGGTCGGGAAAGCCTCGGTTGATGATTTACATTGAAACCACTGGGTATTGTATAAATAATCGAGAAGAGTAGGTACGTATGAGGAATGGTCAAGCGAAGATAGAATAAGGTAGAAAACAGCAATTTGCGTGATAATATTTTCACGAGCAATTAAGTATCGAGCGAGCGTGCTGGGTAGGCTCATGTTTCATAGAAAGAAGGTAGAAACTGAGAAACCCTTTTGCTCGATGTTGAATGAGCGTGTGACAATACAAAGAAGAAAATACTTTATTACATTGTAGTTGAAGCAATTTGTCAAGCGAGTATACAAACCAACAAGTACTCTAACTTTTTTATGCATTCTGAAAACATTTAGGGTTTTTTTAGAGGTTCCGTAAAATTTATGAATGCTGAATATTCCGAGATGTTTTCTTGAATATTTAGAAATATACCCCAGTACCAAAATGATCCGATGAGTAAATAATGTTAATACATAGATAGCAATTCGAAATGAAAAAAAAATAGATTGTAATGTTTTGTTTTTTTTTTTTAATATTTACGTTTTAAATATTGGTAAATTAACTTCCTTATATGTAAAGGTTTAGAAAATTTTCCGTACAATTATTGATTGAATATTCAATGTATGTATTAGTTCCTATGTCTGGTATGTAATCCATGTCTGGAAAATTAAAATGAAAATATTACATAATTCAGCAAGTGCAAATTCTTATTTCGTACAATACTGCAGCGTCCACCAGGTTTAATGTGTGAAGGCTTGCAATATTTCTATTTTCCTGCAATATCTCACTGGATTCACGTCCCGGCTTTCAAGCGAGCAATGATCTTGCGCAATCTGGCTTACCATTGAGACTCTCCCCACAATCACTACGCCTAGACGGGCTACATAACAGGTTCCCTTTCTCAAATGAAACCGAATCTGACTTCAAAATGGTGTGGTTGCAACGGTTGCGGCGCGCGCGCGCTTCGGCGCAACCAGGCTCTACCTAATAATAAAATGAGCAAACATCAAGTTCAGGGGGAGAGTGCCGATTAGTATCTCGTTCCTTCTACACTATTATTAAAGCTGGCCTGCAGCAGACGAGACTCTCTGAAGGGGTTCGTCGGGGGGCAGAGCCTCCAGGGGCTATTGGATGCAGAGTGGATTTTTAGCAGCAGGGATGCCAAAAATTTGTTAAAGTTCCAAAAACAGTCGTTTGCCAATCGTTACCATGGGATTCATCGTTCTACATGTTGAGAAGTGCTGTCAACTGTACAAATGCTGATATTATGCTTTTAACCTTTCAGGACGCGCGCCATCAAGCAACCCAAACTGCACCGCGCTCGCACTGCATACGACGAGCGAAGTTTTTTGGTAGTGTTGTACTTTTTACAACAGCGCGCGCGCTGAAGGGTTAAAGTACTTGTTCATAGGTACTAGCAATCAAGTAATTTGACTGACAACATTGCAAATGCAGTTGAAAGTTTCTTGGCTTTATAAATGCTGATTTTATGCTATTTGTATTGCTTTCATAACGCAGACTTAGCTCTAATAACAGATGCTCTGCATTGCAAAACTCGGTATAACTTAGAAAAATATACATCTGGCACCCCTAGTCAGCAGACATCGACCGAAGAGGTTCAAACAGGGGTCGATTCACAACTTGAACAACAATACGATCGATTGCGCGGTCTTCCAATTGCCTGCTGTGTGTCTGTGTATTAGTGCGAGCCAGCAGTGCAATGCTGTGCAATCTTTCATTTTTATACGGCCACTTTCAAGGAATTTCGCTCAAGATTTTTATTTATACAAACATTTAGCGCCGCCTTGCCATGTCCTACTCAATTGAATGGTAGTTGAGCTGGTGGAAGATGCTGACTTGGTCGGAGGAAGAAAAACATCGAGTGGATTTGGCTACTTGAACTGGCGCAGGGTTTTTAGCCTTGCTCGAGATGCACCATCATAAGTCGCAAAGAGATCATAAATCATAATCGTTTCACATTTGCCGGGTAATGAGGTACGATTTGCGCCTCTTTTCACTTCACGGGCGGTAGAAAAGTATATGGCTGCGCAATCCCTATAGGTGGAGTTGGTACGCGGTTGCTTAAATGGCTGCTTTTGTATGGAAATTGAGTGGTTGTAGTAAGTCCGATTGGGGATTACTCACTGATTACGTAAGGAGCTGTTTTGTAGGACTCTTCATTATAATCAGTGTACACCACGTTTATCAAAAAGCTAAAATAGAAGTTGCAGATTTGTTTCAGAATATTGTAGTCCTTTCGTAGAATCTTACACAGCTTTTGATTAGTTCCTTGAGTGCACGTTACAGCTACGGGTTAAACGAATGAACCTTCTGGTTGTTTTTAAGATATGATGATTGTTTTCGTATGAGGATAATGCTTCGTGGAAAAGCGTAGAGATTACCACCTGCATGTCGAAAAAAGTTCAATAAAAGCTTGAGATAAAACCCTCTCAGATTACAATTTGCTGAATCTGTTCAACAATAAAACAAGCGAATCAATCATTTCGACCTTGATTTCACTCAATTGAATTTCAAAACCATGGACTAAGTCAACTCACGTAGTGTTTATCGACCTTGACACACGCAACCGGTATCTGCAAGTTTCTGTAGCCGGCGGATAGCCCAATACAAGACGCACTTGGAACCGATCAGCGAAACCACTTTTACCGATTTTCTCACCATTGAAGAAACTCTCACCTACCGAATAGCACACATCGCTGCAGGTGACGGCATTCACCGGACGTCGTCACGCGTCGTTTGGTCCATCCCCTTCAAGTCAACTTATCTTGGAAGGCACAGCTGACTGCGGCTAGTGCCCGGCATAACGATAGTCATCTCATCGTCATCGCCATGAAGAAGATAGTCCAGCGATGGCTATCTATCTACGATCACGGCAAAAACGATACACTTTCACTTGTGCATGATTTGGACTGCCGCCGCTGGCAAATTGTGGGTAAAAGGGAAGTATGGATCCGTTTCAAAACATAAATTTGCCTTTGGGAATGCGGAGCGTCTACAATCTGCCCCGTAGGCCATCTCTTTTTATTTTACCATCTTTTATAATGTGCCTTTTATTATGCGCGTTTTTGATAAAAAAATAGAAACAATAGGGGGATTCACTAAACAGCGTAAATCGATTATACTGATTAAACGTCGGGATCACCAAGGCAATCTTTGATTTTTTCATTCGCAAAATCATGAAATATTTCAAATAAGCAGAAAATCATGGCTTACGCAGCAATTTAATCTGTTAAGTGAGTACCCCTAATATTAGTTATAGGATGCATGAGCCTATTTAACTACAATGTAGCTTCATATTAAAACACTTTAAAACATCATATTCATAATTGAAGCCTTGTGTAAAGCATATGTCAAATGAAGGAAATAATGCATTACATAGCGAAACGAACACATGTTTTCATTGTCCGCGGCCATGTCTTCCAATCAATGGAAACGGTCATTTCAATTTCTCGGCCGTTTCCCATCCGATTTGCATAATTTATCTAGATGAATGTGGTAAGTTATTAATAGAGCATTCCCAGCTCAACGAACGAATTATGTACAAGCGACCTTTTTCAACCTTTTGTTTCGGGCTGATAAACAGTGAGTCGATAAGGAGAGCGTCCGACAAATCTCTGGTCCTCACATATTCGTAACTCCTGCTTCCACGGGTCAAGCGATAACAACGACCGCCTGCTCAGAGCTGTGTGCTTAGCTGGTAGTGCAGCCTGAGTACTGCTATCCTTCTGACTTCAGCTAGATTGGGGAAGTGCAACCCGCGTGTTTGTTCTCCAGGAGTTGCACCTCCTTGGTGAACACTGGTAACAGATCTAGGGGTACGTGCGCAGGACGAAAGATTTCCAGCCCCTAACCTCCAAGAGATTGAGGAGGAGGTTAGCCTGTTGAAAAACGACAAAGCCGCTGGAACAGATCAACTACCAAGCGACCTTCGAAAATACCGTGAAGAAGCACTGGTCAGAGCGCTACACTGGGTTATTACCGAGATTTGGGAAAAGATAGACCAAAACATAACAAAATAGGCAAAATAAAATATTAGGCCTATTTCATTTGTTTCACTTGTTTTTGGCAGCGTACTGCGAATGAACAGAATTTGGATTTGTGTAGACATTCGCAATGTACGAAGCCAACTACCATTCGCACTTGAGAAAGAGATGAGAGGGAGAGAGAGTGAGTGTAAAAGAACCGATGCGAGCCGAGTGGTGTCGGCATCCCGCATCTGATTATGTGAAGATCGGTGACGAACAGTAAATCGAGTTCAGTTGATCGGGTATTGCTAAGAGCAACGGTCGTGTTGCTAGAATCTGTCGAGGCCACGATACGACAATCACCATTATTGCAAATGTCTATATTGTTCGAAGACAGATACTCTAATAGTGACTCACCTCGACTGTTAATATCCGTACTACCCCAAACCGTGTGATGTGCATTGGCGTCACAGCCAATGATAAACGATTTGTTGTTTTCTTTACAAATGATGCGATCTCAGGAGTTTAAACTGGATAAAAAAATGGATTAATTCACATAATAAGCTACGGCATATTTGGAGTTCGTTTGTTTGCTGCCCGAATTTATCAAAATCGCATTCCTGAGATCTACACATTTCGAGATTTTTAACGCAATAGTGAAGGCCACACCTAGGGGCAAAACACTGTGCAAACGAGAGCAACTCTGAGAGATTCTGAGTAACTCTTTTTATCGATGATCGACGAAATTGGTTGAAAGACATCCCTAAACCTACAATTTTCATTCAGCTCACGCAACACTTTGCAGTTTGACATTGGTGCCAGATCACACTTTGGCATAAACGGGAGAAATTCTGATGAACTGTGAGGAATTCTGAACAACACCTCGAACACAGATTTGCTCTCGCTAGATCTGTCTTGCCCCTAGGGCCACACCGAAATAATAAGAAGTTAAACTGCAGCTTAACAAACAGTACGATAGTTTTCGTAGTTTTCATAGAATTAGTTCTACACAGTATCGTGCCAAAAATATAAAATTTTATCTTTGTTCGGCATAACAATGTTAAAATAATATCATTTGAAGAGTAGAGGTGAGGAAGAATATGGTATGGGATATAATAATGTTGGTTACATTCTGAAAAGATAGACCAAAACATAACAAAATAGGCAAAATAAAATATTAGGCCTATTTCATTTGTTTCACTTGTTTTTGGCAGCGTACTGCGAATGAACAGAATTTGGATTTGTGTAGACATTCGCAATGTACGAAGCCAACTACCATTCGCACTTGAGAAAGAGATGAGAGGGAGAGAGAGTGAGTGTAAAAGAACCGATGCGAGCCGAGTGGTGTCGGCATCCCGCATCTGATTATGTGAAGATCGGTGACGAACAGTAAATCGAGTTCAGTTGATCGGGTATTGCTAAGAGCAACGGTCGTGTTGCTAGAATCTGTCGGGGCCACGATACGACAGAAGTATTACCGAAAGAATGGATGGATGGTATCGTGTGTCCCATCTACAAAAATGGCGACAAATTCGAATGCGGGAACTATCACGTGATCACACAACTGAGCGCTGCCTACAAGATACTCTCTCGATTGCAAGAGAGTTCGTGGGGCAAAATAAGGCTGGATTCGTGGATGATCGCGCTACAACGGACCTCAACGGACCAGATGTTCGCCATTCGCTAGGTGTTGCAGAAATACCGCGAATAAAACGTGCCCACACATCACTTGTTCATCGATTTTAAATCAGCGTATGATACTATACAATCGATAGAGAACAGCTATGGTACATTATGCACGAATACGGATTCTCGTATAAACTGATAGGATTGATCAAGGCGACGATGGATCGAGTGATGTGCGTATGTAGTTTGAGTATCAGGTACACTCTTGAGTCCCTTCGAATCTCGCAGAGGGTTACGGCAAGGTGCTGGGCTTTCGTGTTTGTTGTATAACATTGCTCTAGAGGGTGTATTATGAAGAGCGAGGATAACCACGAGAGGTACGATCTTTACAAGTCCGTCAAGCTGTTTGGTTTTGCCGATTTCCGGGCTGTTCGGGCTCGTTTGGAAGTTAGCCATCAATGTTAACTTCTTTTCCCGATCAGCCTAGATAGATATGTAGTATCGATAGCGGTTCTCTCAATTGGCTAAGAATAACACAACGGACCGCCTGATCCAGTGGTACGAGTCCACTTAACAGCTTTCCCCTAATTCATGGTGTTATGCGGCTTTATGCTTACCGTGCCAATGAATGAATGATTAGGGGGGTCTAATAAAAACCCAACCACAAACGGAGCCTGTGGAGAATTTGGGCGTCCTCCACAGTATTACACCCTTACTGCGCTAACCGTAGCAATGGTGCAGTGGACCTTGGGCCGAGATAATCAGTTGCCCTTCTTAAGTTCCAAACTTTAAGGCTTAACCCTCAAAGCCCCAGGACAAACTTCTTTTTTATAATCGTCTGATACTCAGGATCTGTAAAATATAAAAATAAACAGTTTTCACTATGATCAATGGGAAGAGTTGTACTTCATGTAAGAGTAGTTGTCAAACCGGAAGTCCATGTTTGAACTTGTTTTTGCACCGGAAATAAGTGTTCCCTGGAGCAATATTTTGGCCAGTCGTCTATGAATCTGGTATTTTATAATAATTCTGACATTTTTAACAACTTGAAATGGTAGGCCAACGCAAGAACACAATGCACACTGGGCCACGAGCGGGATCTAGCAAGTAAAAACCTCTAGCGTTTTGGGAGTACATTTTTTTGAGATGGTGTCTTCGGAGACTTGTATTTATTTTACTCGTACTTTTATGTGGTGAAGAAAATTAGTTGGTAAATTTGCCGCATAGGTGGCGCTGCGATACTAACTTTTTTGTCTTACGTCCTAGAGGTTTTCCGTCTTCTGCAAAGTTGTAGAGCGTGCAAAAATAAGTAAAGTCGCCGAAGACACCAAAGTTCTGTGACTTCAAATAACAAAGTTATATTAACACTAGCTGTCCCGGCAGACGTTGTACTGCCATTTTGATTGTGATCGTTTGACAACTGCTGGGGAGTCATTTTGGCACCGCACTCTAGATTGGTTTTATTGTGATCGCTTTGAATTTCTTCCCCGCTCGTAACAATTTCAGTAATTTTACAATTGCTCTTCTTTTTAGTTAATTTTCGTAACTTTTTGTACATATAAACACAGCCACTATGAAAACGAATCGAACCGTGCAAGAGCCATCCTAATCGGTTCGGCCGTTTGTGAGTTTTGTTGCCTCAAAGGAACTTCAAACTCATTTTTATATATATAGAATAGTAAAATTTACGTGAAAATCACATTTTTATGGCTATTTTGAATGTTTATCGCAAAATTATCAATTTTAACACTTCACACGTGTTAATCAAAGTAACCTGCGTTTGATGATACCAACTTTACAATTTTTCGGGATATTTAAAATGGTTTTTTGGGCAAAATAGTAAAAATTACTATGATTTTTACTAGCAGTTTTTTCAAAAAGTTGCAAATTTCTGCAAAATTTGATGCTTGCTTCAAAATATACCACTCAAGATCAATTAAATCTGAAAGTTTGCCGGAGGTATAATTTGGTGTTTTTGAGATATCTTGTTCTAAAATATTGATGTTTTTATACCTAAATTAATTTGAAAGTGATGCAATTCTTTATTCCGGATTTGCTGCCATTAGATCCTCACGAATAACTTTTAAATAAAAAGTTTATGTTTAACCAACGCCTTAATTACTTGAAATTGACGTTTTGTGTACAATTGTCTTGCGCATCAATGTATTGAATCGACAATGAACATATATTTATTGGTCAATTGTGTGAGCGACTTACGTTAGTGCAAAGTTCCGGTAAACCAACCCGTGGAATCAATAATGATTTTCAGTGAACTCAATGACCTCAAAGTACATATGTTTGGATGGATATTGATGAAATTATGAAAAAAAAACTTAGCTCATCAATGCCGTGTCATTAATTGGCACAGTGACTTAGTAAGTAAAGCACTTGCCTATTGTATAAGGGTCGTGAATTCAAATCTCATCTTGATCTGAGGATTTATTTTTTATAATTTAACCAATAATTTATTCATTTTTACTTTATATGTATATATAACTGAAAATCATTATTGACCACACGGATTGGTATAACGAAACTTCGCACTTGCATGGGTTGCTCACACAGGGCCAAAAACCATTACAATTTCTTTCTTTCAATAGACCAATAAATATATGAGCACTGT
This sequence comes from Aedes albopictus, assembly GCF_035046485.1. Classification (NCBI taxonomy): domain Eukaryota; kingdom Metazoa; phylum Arthropoda; class Insecta; order Diptera; family Culicidae; genus Aedes; species Aedes albopictus. The sequence continues at coordinate 240,829,300 of NC_085137.1, read as the reverse complement.
TGATTCAACAAGTTGATACACAAAACAATTGAACACGAAACGTCAATTTTGAGTAATCAGGGCGTTGGTTAAACATAATCTTAATTGAAAAGTGATCCGTGAGTATCTACTGGCAGGACAACTCTGGAATACAGAATCGCTTCTCTTTCAAAATAAGTTAGATTTAAAAACATAAATATTTAAAAACAAGATATCTCAAAAACACCAAATAATACCTCCGGCAAACTTTCAGATTTAATTGATCTTGAGTGGTATATTTTGAAGCAAGCATCAAATTTTGCCGAAATTTGCAACTTTTTGAAAAAACTGCTAGTAAAAATCATAGTAAATTTTACTATTTTGCCCAAAAAACCATTTTAAATGTCCCGAAAAATTGTTAAGATTGTATCATCAGACGCAGGCTACTTTGATTAACACGTGTGAAGTGTTTAAATTGATAATTTTGCGATAAACATACAAAATAGTCATAAAAATGTGATTTTCACGTAAATTTTACTATGTTTAGTATAACTTTGTTATTTGAAGTCACACAACTTTGGTGTCTTCGGTGACTTTACTTATTTTTGCACGCTCTACAACTTTGCAGAAGACGGGAAACCTCTAGGACGTAAGACAAAAAAGTTAGTATCGCAGCGCCACCTATGCGGCAAATTTACCAACTAATTTTCTTCACCACATAAAAGTACGGGTAAAATAAATACAAGTCTCCGAAGACACCATCTCAAAAAAATGTACTCCAAAAACGCTAGAGGTTTTTACTTGCTAGATCCCGCTCGTGGCCCAGTGTGCAATGCTGAGGCTGCTTTCTAGCATGAGTTGCCTCCTAAACTTGGTCCCAGGAGTGTACTTCCGGTAGGACTCCCTAAGACCCAATTTCGTGATCATAATAATTTTGCACCTGAAAAGATGATTTTAGAAGTTTGGTGTCTATGAAGAATTTGTTTCGTATATTTGAGGCCTTCTTTTAAAAGGATCACTCATGTGATTAATCCACCTAAAATTCAAACACGGGTCATACTTTTAGCCATCGAATTATTACTAGACCATTGCATACTTTTAGGCGTTTATCGGTATCTGACCCAATTTACAAAATTGATTCCAATTTGTAAAAGCACGCTTCGCTAAGAAATTAAAGGCCAGATTTAGATTCCACTTTGATTGATCTACCGAGAATTAACTGCTAATTATTGAAATAGTAGCCAAAAGGCAGCTGTAGAACATATTTCCAAACATAGCACCAGGGAACACTTATTTCCGGTGCAAAATCAGGTTCAAGCATGGACTTCCGGTTTGACAACTACCCTTGCATGAAGTACAACTCTTCCCATCGATCATAGTGAAGAACACTTATTTTTATATTTTACAGATCCTAAGTATCAGCCGATTAAAAATAAAAAGTTTGTCCTGGGGCTCTGAGGGTTTTTTTTTTTTTTATCTGTATTAGCGAGATTTTTAGCCCTAGGCTAGTTCATCTCGGGGCCCACGCTTTTACTTCCCTTCCGAAGGAAGAACTCACTATTTTGTGAGTTTGTCGGGAGTGGGATTCGATCCCAGGTCCTCGGCGTGATAGTCAAGTGTTCTAACCATCACACCAGGTCCGCTCCCGGCTCTGAGGGTTAATAAAGGCAGAATTATTCAAATGCTGTGAATTAGCTTACATTAGTACCTTTATGGGTTCACTTAATGCGTTTTCGCCATTGGCGTTTTTCAATTGACACCGATTTGGTTTGTCGTTGATGTTTTGTGCTGTGCTTGTGAAGAGTGCAACCCTGTCTAGTTTTGGTAGTGGCTTCGGCTAGGAAACCTCAGATCAATTCTCAGCGTAAAAAGCGCGTGTAGGGCAAGTGGCTCTACTTCTAAAAGATCTTTTTCGTAGGGTAACTTCTGTTTCGGTTACTTTGTGAACCCAGTTTTGCTTATTTCATTATAAATGAAGTGTCGTGCCTCGAGCATGCTATATATTAAAATAACGTTAACAGTATGGTTCAACCTTTCCTTATTAATGCCTTCAAACAAACTCTTGTATTCAGCATCTTTTCTTTTTGATATTTGACAGCATTGCTACGATGATTACATCATCTGAAGTTGCTCAAACATTATTTTGAGATGCTTCAGTTTGATGGATTACTTAGGTAGTACAGTTACTTAATATAGAATTGCACATAACATAACTCTTCATGAGCAGAATTTGTCATGAGTTGACTGATTGGGATGTGTTAGATGAGAGGAGTCTCTATTTGACCTTCTTTGCACTTTTGAATGTTCCTGGGCAAACTTTGCGTATTCAGGCGTCCCTGCTCAACAAACTGGGGAACCTGTACTAATTGGTTGCGACAACATTTTGTGGATAACTTGCTTCTTTTGCTACTCCAAGAGAGTTTCATTGTGGTTTTGTTACTACAACGCCCTCCATTGTGGTATACCATAAATATTGCTTTGAAAGAAGCTTGTCCTCTGCGGTCTGTGTGGACCGCAAGAGGTATTCCTGAATGGAACTCTGACCTGTTCAAGTTCAAAATATCTTCGGAAAAACCATTCTTTTGTATTGTAACGAATCTCTGGCTTCCATCCGAGAATTGTAGCTATAGAATCGACTAAGTGGGCACTAAAAAGCTCTGCTAACTTCAAAACTCCAGGAGCAAATCTCTAGAGGGATTTGAGTATTTTAAACATGTTTTGAACTCTTGTAATTTTCTATTGGGTATTTTCATGGCGTGAAATTACTCCATAGTTTTATTCCGAAAGGGTGAGTGCGTTGTATAAAGAAGGAATGAGTTCCAGATTTATCTGGTTATTTCGTTCTTTCTGAAATGCTTGAAACGCATTGTCGATTTTCACATCTGTGATGTTCGTCTGGCTAACATGCCTATTCATGTGTGCTCACATGCCTCCCAATTTGGCCTTTCAATGTCATATTGAAAGTCGCATGACGTCACAAGCTGCCTCCGATGAGCTATAGGCTCTCTTTACGTTTATGCGTTTTACAGTGTCCTTTTCAGGGCACTGATTAAACCCATTGTGGTATGGGCTATGAGCCCTCGTTGCGCTTATACGTTCATTCCCTCTTCTAGGGCACCCCTTCCTATTTCATCCCCTTCTCCTTTCCTAATTCCCATCCCCTGTCCCATTCTCCCTCAGGTAAATGATTAAATTGGCTTATATAGTGTATCAAACAATTGTCCGTACAGCAATTTTTTGGTCACAATAATTTTTCATTCAAATGATCATAACTTTTTTACACATCAATCAAATACGCTGAAAGTTGGATCAATCATAAACCATTCATATTAATTCATATCATATTAAAGCTCTATTGGTAAAATTTTGAGCGGGATCGAATAGGTTTTCTGAAAGTTATAGAACTTTTAGTAAAACTTATAAGATTTTTGAACACATTTTTAAAACACTTTATCTCCATATGTACTCGATGAAACTTTTTCCGAATTTTGTACTTTTACACAGCGAAATTTCATATCGGTTAAGGCTCTGAATATCCTGGATTTGAATTCCTATCTAGTTTTGTTCAGCTGAGGACCCAAGGACCTTACTGGTGCATCCAGTGCGCGAATTATTTTTCACTTTTGTGTTGGTACTTTTGGCTGGCAGTAGGATTCATTGGTTAATGAATATCGATTCGAATGAAAGTATACGCAATTGTTGTGCTAAGGAGCAAGTTATTACCCTTTGTGCAGAAGCTGCTGCAACGCGAAAGAAATAATGGAAGGTCAAAGGTCCAAGTGGATTCGGAATTTCGGCTCGTCATGGTGTTGCCGATGTAATGCTGGAAATCAGAATTGACGTGTGTCCGTTGCAACACCTTTTGGACATTCATCATTACAACCGGTGAGATCTTTCTGATTTGATTTGTTTTGAGTAACATAATTGTGAAACACATTGATAATGGATCAAAATATGTGACAACACGTGATGGACACGCCTCGCTGGTTGTACCCAGATGCAGTGTGTTGCACGACCGTGGTGATGCTCACGGTTGTTGTTTTTTTTTATTCATTGTAGTGTTTTAACCTTTTTTTCAGCTTTTCTGTAGTGATTGCTGTATTACTATTCTGTTTCTTATAATGTGGTGTTTCATCCTGTACCATAATTGGAGAGTGGGTCATCATATTTTTTCTCGTTTCAGAGAGCGAGTAATGGAGCTTAAGCCTAGGCTTTCGAGCTTGGACATGAGGCTCAAATTCCTGTGTCCCATCCCAGGAAGAAGAGCACCGACGGAGTGACATTAACCTTCTTAGCAAAGTCACTCCCAACGAATTTAATTAACATTCATGCTACATACTATGCTGAGCGGTTGGTACGAGATGTCCCCGTTCTATAGCTTTATTGTGGTATCAATGTCCACATCAAGACGCTGCACAGTAGGCCTGGCCGCTTCAATTCTTGTACTACATCTCCGATGTGCTGCAAGCTTTGATAATGACAAGAAAAATGATAGAAGTAGTCGATTCTATCATTTTCCAGGATTCTTTCAATGAATGGCTGTGTATGTGTAGACTAGACTAGATATGTACTCGATGAAACTTTTTCCATTTTTTTGTAATGCAGCTTATACTTAAGGCTTTCATATGCAGCTTCGTTTGAGGTTTTATATTCACTACAAAAAAAATATGAAAAACCTGTATATGTTCAGAGTGTCATTTGGAAATTGATCATATTTTGATCAATAAATGCGCCAAGTGTTTTCAACGTTTTTAAACTCTCTTAATGTAATATTTTTATACAGGACCTACTAAACAACACATGAAGAGTAGGTCCTATGTATTTTGGAAAACGTGTGGCAGATTATATGTGCAAAAAAGGTAATTTTTCAAACATCATCAACTACATAAGCACATTTTTCATATTTTTTGTAGTGAATATACCTAAAATCTCAACTGCAATGAAAACCTTAGATATCAGCTGTAACACACAAAAAATTGAAAAAGTTTTATCGAGTACATACTGAGATATAATGTTTTAAAAAAGTGTTCAAAAATCTTATAAGTTTTTTTTAAGTTCTATAATTTTCAGAAAACTTATTTGATATCGCTCAAAATTTTACCAATGGAGCTTTAATATATGATTCATGATTGGTCAAAATTTCAGTATTTTTGATTGACGTATAACCCTTTCGTGACGGAACATTCATTTATTTAGTTAACATCAAATTCATGATAATACTGAATCAACAATTTGCCGCCATAATACTCGATTTGCAGCTGCAGCTCTCCAACGTCGGTCACGCCCAACACTCGCCAGATCACGCTCCACCTGGTCCGCCCATCGTGCTCTCTGCGCTCCACGCCTTCTTGTACCAACCGGATGGTTAGCAAACACCAACTTTGCAGGGTTGTTGTCCGGCATTCTTGCAACATGCCCTTCCCACCGTATCCTTCCGGCTTTGGCTACCTTCTGGATGCTGGGTTCGCCATAAAGTACAGCGAGCTCGTGGTTCATCCTTCTCCGCCACATACCGTTCTCCTGCACGCCGCCGAAGATCGTCCTTAGCACCCGTCGCTCAAAAACTCCGAGTGCTTGCATGTCCTCCTCGAGCATCGTCCACGTCTCGTGCCCGTAGAGAACCACTGGTCTTATTAACGTCTTGTACATGGTACATTTGGTGCGGGGGTGAATCTTTTTTGACCGCAGTTTCTTCTGGAGCCCATAATAGGCACGACTTCCACTGATGATGCGCCTTCGTATTTCACGGCTCACGTTATTGTCAGCCATTAGCAAGGAACCGAGGTAGACGAATTCTTCTACCACCTCGAAGGTATCCCCGTCTATCGTAACATTGCTGCCAAGGCTTGTCCTGTCTCGCTCAGTCCCACCTACCAGCATGTACTTTGTCTTAGCCGCATTCACCACCAGTCCGACCTTTGCTGCTTCACGTTTCAGGCGGGTGTACTGTTCTGCCACCGTTCCAAATGTCCTAGCAATAATATCCATGTCATCCGCAAAACATACAAATTGGCTGGATTTCGTGAAGATCGTACCCCGGCTGTTGAGCCTGGCTCGTCGCATAACACCTTCCAGGGCGATGTTGAATAGTAGGCAGGAAAGTCCATCACCTTGTAGTCCCCGTCGAGATTCAAATGAACTGGATAGTTCACCCGAAATCCTTACGCTGTTCTGCACACCGTCCATCGTTGCTCTTATCAGTCTAGTCAGCTTCCCGGGAAAGCTGTTCTCGTCCATAATTTTCCATAGCTCTGTGCGGTCGATACTGTCGTATGCCGCTTTGAAATCGATGAACAGGTGATGCGTTGGGACCTGGTATTCACGGCATTTCTGGAGGATTTGCCGTACGGTGAAGATCTGGTCCGTTGTCGACCGGCCGTCGATGAAACCGGCTTGGTAACTTCCCACGAACTCATTTACTTTGGGTGAAAGACGACGGAAGATGATCTGGAATAGCACTTTGTAGGCGGCATTCAAAATGGTGATCGCTCGAAAGTTCTCACACATTAACTTGTCGCTTTTCTTGTGGATGGGACAGATTATCCCTTCCTTCCACTCCTCCGGTAGCTGTTCGGTTTCCCAGATCTTGACTACTAACTGGTGCAGACAGGTGGCCAACTTTTCCGGGCCCATCTTGATGAGTTCTGCTGCGATACCGTCCTTACCAGCCGCTTTGTTGTTTTTGAGCTGGTGGATGGCATCCTTAACTTCCCTCAGCGTGGGAGTTGGTTCGTTCCCGTCCTCTGCTGCACCAACATAGTCATTTCCTCCGCTGCCTTGGTCCTCCGTGCCTACATTCTCTTCGCCATTCAGGTGCTCGTCGAAGTGCTGCTTCCACCTTTCGATCACCTCACGTTTGTCCGTCAGGAGGCTCCCTTCCTTATCCCTGCATATTTCGGCTTGCGGCACGTAGCCTTTGCGGGATGCGTTGAGCTTCTGGTAGAACTTGCGTGTTTCCTGTGAACGGCACAGCAGTTCCATTTCCTCGCACTCCGCTTCTTCCAGCCGGCGCTTTTTCTCCCGGAAGAGACGGGTCTGCTGCTTCCGCTTCTGTCTGTATCGCTCCACATTCTGTCGGGTTCCATGCTGCAGCATTACCGCCCGCGCTGCATCCTTCTCCTCCAGAACCGCTCTGCACTCCTCGTCGAACCAATCGTTTCGTCGACGCCGTTCTACGTACCCGATAGTGCTCTCGGCTGTGTTGTTGATGGCTGCTTTGACTGTACTCCAGCAGTCCTCTAGAGGGGCCACATCGAGCACACCCTCGTCCGGCAACGCTGCCTCGAGATTCTGCGCGTATGCGGTGGCGACATCCGGTTGCTTCAGTCGCTCTAGATCGTACCGGGGCGGCCGCCGGTAATGTACGTTGTTAATAACGGAGAGTTTTGGGCGCAGTTTAACCATCACCAGGTAGTGATCGGAGTCGATATTAGCGCCACGATAGGTCCTGACGTCGATAATGTCGGAGAAGTGCCGTCCATCAATCAGAACGTGGTCGATTTGCGATTCCGTTTGTTGTGGTGATCTCCAGGTGTAACGATACGGGAGGCTGTGCTGGAAGAAGGTGCTACGAATGGCCATGTTCTTGGAGGCGGCGAAATCGATGAGGTGTAGGCCATTTTCGTTCGTCAGCTGGTGGGCGCTGAACTTTCCAATCGTCGGTCTGAATTCCTCCTCCTGGCCTACCTGAGCGTTTAGATCCCCTATGATGATCTTGACGTCGTGGTTTGGGCAGCGGTCGTACTCGCGTTCGAGCTGCGCGTAAAATGCGTCTTTGTCATCATCAGTGCTTCCGGAGTGAGGGCTGTGCACGTTTATTATGCTAATGTTGAAGAATCGGCCCTTGATCCTCAACCTGCACATTCTTTCGTCGATCGGCCACCAACCGATCACGCGCCTCTGCATGTCGCCCATCACTATAAAAGCTGTTCCCAGCTCACGTGTGTTGCCGCAACTCTGGTAGATGGTATGATTACCTCTAAACGTTCGCACCATAGATCCTGTCCAACACACCTCCTGCAGCGCTACGATTCCGAACCCGCGGTCCTTCAGTATATCGGCGAGTATGCGGGTGCTCCCGATGAAGTTGAGAGATCTGCAGTTCCACGTACCGAGCTTCCAATCGCAAGTCCCTTTTCGTCGCTGTGGTCGTCGCCATTGGTATCGGTTCGCATTCTTCTCTTGTTGATTTTCCGGTGCTAGTCTAGCCTGACACCAACCCACTAACCCAGGGAGCTGGGCTTACCTTCCCGGAAGCTACGGGTTCTGCATTGGCATTTCCTCCAACTACAGTGCTAAATAGCTAGGCTCGAGCGCCAGTCTTCGCCGGGGGTGGTGTTTTTAATGGGCGCCCAGGAGATAATATTTTACCTGAGCTTCCACCCCCTCGTGACGGAACATAAAAGAATGATTTTTCTCTTATAAACTTAACGTCTTCTAGAATAAAACTTTCTTTACTTTGGCTACTTTAACCACCTATGCACTTTTTGGGGTCAAATTAGGACCAGCACAATTGTGCTGGTCCGTCCTCAAGCCGGTCGATGTTCTGTAAGTTAAGTAATTGCTAAAAATTGCCTACTTTTAGGCGTTTTATGGTACAGAAGATTTATTGAAATTACTGCAACACTGCAAAGTGTTAGTTTGTAGAAATTTAGACGTATAATTTCAAATCTAGGAACACGAGATCAGCTTGACAGGGTATTCAAATCATAGAAGTAAATAAGAAGAAGATAATAAGAACAGCAAATCCCTGTTCCAATCTAATTCATGATTTCGATAATATGGAGTAATATTATTCACCCAAGTATTCAAAGTTCTTTAAAAAAAAATTCGTACAAGCTGATGTCGTGTTCCTTGAGTTGAAATTATACGTCTAAGTTTTTACAAACTTACACTTTGTAGTGATTTAATAATTAAAATCACTCTTCTATACCATAAAACGCCTAAGAATAGGCAATTTCCGATGGAACTTGGACCGCCTTGGGGACGGAACAGCACAATTGTGCTGGTCCCACTTTAACCATCCAGAAATCTTGTGCTTTTCAACCAAGCACCACTTTTTCTTCGCCATTTTGCAGAACTACTCTTTTTCTATCGATTTTCATCTCTGCATACCTGGATTAAACAAATATTTATGAAAATACGACAGATAAAGTTTTTTCAACTTCTAGGGTGATTGTTTACTTTTTGTTTAACTAATTCTGGCGTTTTTTTATAAACAGCTCCAATCAAAGCTGAGGCTCAGAAATACAAGTTAGAGTAATAACTCGAACATAAAAATTATTTACATCACATATTTTGAGGAAAAAACAATTGAAAAAACTGTGTAAAACCAATGCCGAAAAACAGCACGATTGTGCTGGTTCGTCCCGAAAGGGATAAAAAAGTTATGAACATATGAATGAAAAATTATTTTGACCAAAAAATTGCTGTACGGACAATTGTTTGATACACTGTATGTATGGCGATGGCACAAATGTCCCAAATGGAGGATAACGTGCCTCTGGAGCCGGCCTTCTGATACCTGATACCTGATGGATCGAGTGATGTAGTTTGAGTATCAGGTACACTCTCGAGTCCCTTCGAATCTCGCAGAGGGTTACGACAAGGTGTTGGTATTTCGTGTTTGTTGTTTAACATTGTTTTAGACAGGGTGACAGGGGCTTCGCAGAACTCTACGATCGAACAAAGTTTGCCGTCATACGAAGTTAACTATCTACAAAATGCTGATTAGACCGGTAGTCATCTATGGGCACAAAGCATGGACCCTACGTGCAGAGGACCAACGCGCCCTTAGAGTTTTCGAACGGAAGGTGTTGCGTACCATCTACGGCGCAGAGCAGATGGAAGACGGCTATTAGAGAAGGCGAATGAACCACGAACAGCATCAGCTGCTGAGAGAACCAACCATCGTTCACACCGCGAAAATCGGGTGGCTACGGTGCACCGCGGTGGGCGGGTCACGTCATCAGAATGTCGAATAGCAACCCGACTAAAATGGTTCTCGAGAGTCATCCGACCGGTACCTACAAGAAGACGTAGCGCGCAGCGAGCTAGGCTGGTCGATAAAGAGGAGGACGATCTGCGGACCCTTCGCAGAGTACGGAACTGGAGACATGCAGATATGGACCGAGCAGAAAAGAGACGACTCCTATGTACGGCAGAGGTCAGTCAGGCCTTAGTCTGATCGGTAAGTAAATATGTCAAACGTTCATGTACCTCGAGTTTTCTTCACAGAATGTCAGCAATTTGGCTACATTTTATTAATGGAAATCATTAAAATATTCTATCGGGGACTTATATAAAAAAATACAGCTTCATTGATAAATGCAATAACTAAGTAAAACACAAATAAGATGTGACTGCAGAATGAAATGTAGTTCAATGCTGCATATTAATCGCCCAACGAGAGATGTCCAATGTCAAGAGTAGGAAGGTTCGCAACGCGGAATAACGACAGCCCGGTCAGCTACGAACAACAATGCTATCGGAAAATATTATCTGTGACCGGCATGCGCTGCGTTGGCCACCACAGCACAGAGAGTCTATCTATGCCAACTTACTCGCATGCGGTGGCCGTAGAGTGATGCGGCACGCAGAGGTACACCAGCATTGCACACTGCCCGCGCCTCCGCTACCACCACTACTGCATGTAGTCGTGGGTCGTAGCGTGACTCGAAAGCTTGATGAGGGAGTGCACTGGAAAAATGAAATAGCAGCGCGGCCAACAGCAAAAATTCCGATCGACTGCATTTTAGCCGGTCGAATGGCCGTGATCATGAATCTCTGGTCAGCTGATTGTGGAAAATAAGTGGTGGCAAGAGGAACTGAGCGGAACCAGATCGTACGACGGCGAAACACGGATGATAATTTTTATGATTTTGATGCAGCCGGGCATCACACTGTTGGTGTGGCACGGAATGAATCAAGAATCGAAGGAAATACATTCGGTAAACGATATCGATCGATTCAATAATACCCGACTGCGAAGAGATAATACATTTCATAGGATCATCACACGAAACTTTTGATTAAGCAGAGGGGATAGTACAGTGCAGCTAAATGACATCAGAAACATTGTCGAACATTGTTAAAACCTACACTTAATTTTGACCCTCATTAACCGTTTAAAGAGTTTTTTTTAAGAAATAGTACATTACAATTTTTGATTAAAGACAAAATGGTAAACGATACATGAGACCCTATGATTTGATTGTATGTTGAAGCAATGCTACTCGTTTATACACTGACTATGTGTGTTAAAGATTGTCATCATATATATAAAAGCCCAGAGTTGTCTGTCCTTCCGTCACGCTTTGAAATGTTTCATTGAAATGTTTCACCATAGTTGTATCACTTCAGAAATAATAAGAAGAACTTTTTGGAATGATCTGGAACATCAATATTCTGAAAATTCCAAGAACTGGGAGTTACTGAAAGTTTCAGAAGGAAAGAAGAAGAAGGTTCTTGAATTTTCCGGAGTATTTAATTTCTTAAATATTCGAGACCTTCTAGAAGTTTCTGGACGCTCCAGAAAGCAGATGCAATATTATGAAACATATTCTTCTTCTTTTTCGCATAACGTCCCAATTGGAAAAAAGCATGCTTCTCAGCTTTGTGGAAATTACTGAAAGTTTCAGAAAAAAAAGAAGAACGTTCTGGAATGTTCTGAATTATTAAACTACTTTAATTTTCGAGAACTTTCCGGAAGTCTCTGGAAGTTCTCTTACCCTCAGCATAATTTTGCTAAATACCCGCGAGTTTACTGCTCGGCTGTATGCGCTCCGAACATTAATTCACGGTGACTGAAATGAAATGAAATATTCGCAGTTCCTGAGAAGCTTCTAGATGTTTCTTACCATTCCAGGGATTAGAACCCTGTAACAGTTAAAGGTGTGTACTTGGAAGTATACTTTCTGGCGTTTTTCATTTCTGAATACATGATTCTATCGAGTCCATTGCTGAATGAAATGTTTCGCATATAGGGGAAATTTCCTATTCTCGGCCGTTTTGTTCTCTTCGTCTAAGGGGGTTTTTTGAAACCTATTGAACTCAGAATTGGTCTCAAATCCTTCCCAACTAAGCTGAATTATATAGCCAAGTTTCAGGCAATTTGGCTGACAAAAACCCCCCATGACGAAGAGAACAAACCTGCCGATAATACCCATTGTCACCCTATTACAATGGCTTCTGATGAAACTTATGGATTTGTTATTCCAGAATGCTCAGGAGTCTCCTTGAGGGATGAACATTTTCTGAATATAAATTAAGGAGATCAAAAACGGCATATGAATCCAGGTGTTGTCTATCTGTTCTCCCGTCGCGCTTAGCAAAGTTTGACTGAAATATTTCACGTATATTTCGGTGAGGCCAGCATATGATCTGAATTCGAATAAACTCCTTTTATACCAGAACGTCAATGTAATTCGAGAGGTTTCTGTTTCAAATATGAAGACATTTTTCTAACTTTCCTGGGCAAAGAGGAAGAAGCAGAAAAGAAGAACAATAATCTAGAACATTGCGTATGACCCGGAGGGATGAAAATTCTATTTATACAAATGTTCAAGAATTTTCCAAACATAATGAAAATTCTCGGCTTGGATTACAAAAAAAAACTTCACCAAGAAGAAAAATAAGTTTCTGGAGCATCCTAGAATATTCTTTGAAGGAATCAATTTGCTTTTTTCCATTATTGGTAGAAATTTTCCGGATCTAAAACAAGGAAAAAATATATTCTAGGAATCAAACCAATAAAAGACATGTTCGAGTATTTTTCACAAATAATAGCATATTTAAAAACTTTCTGTTTAGAATTCGGAGAAGTTTTTGGAGCCTAAAATTGCAAAGAGATTAAGAAGGAGGAAATTCTAGAACACTTCAGAGGAATAAATATGGTTTCTGAATAAAATTGTAGATAAGCAAAAAATGCATATCAACATTTTTAAGCCATCGTCATAACTCTCGGGATTGTGAAAACGTGGCTAGCCACGTCGGGCCAGCTAGTATTAAAATAGTTCACAACAGCTCGCATCCCATGTAACAATTTCATTGCTGATTGGTTTTCTTTGATTTTTATTAGGGTTTTATTACAGCAATAATTAAAACTCACAGTTTTATGACTGCTTTTATGAAAACCATTGATAAAATGTTTTATAGTACACTTGAAGATATCCATAAAGACAGATTTTAAGAGTAAACAAAACTTTCCGATTTGTAAACCTTCTGGTAATCATTATTACCACAATAAAACTGTTAAAACTCTCAACAGATGGCGATCCGTTCGATTAGTAACGACATCTGTTGGTGGAAAAGCAGAACTACGACAGTAAACTTGCTTTCGTTTTATTTTCGCTGATTATGGTTGTCGCCATATTGAAAAATTAGCTAACGTGAATGGAAAATAGTTCATTTTGCTCAAATTAGCAATGAAATGATAGTTTGCCACCATTTCCATAAAATGCTCACATAAATAAACTTTCTCTGCTGAGTTTTCTTGTGATTCGACATAGTTTTACTAAATTCACAAATTGATTTATTTCATTCCAAGATGAAAATATTCACTATTTTCGAAGCGCATTAATTTTATGATTCTGCAACCCCAATATTCACGGTAAATTCGAATGCGCATCAGTCTACCAGCACAACAACTACTGAAATATTGCTTTGAAATAACCGCTTTCTACTTACGAATGATGTATTCTCCTGAACTTTACGTGCCATCGAAGAAGCTTCTCTTCATCTTGAGCTGTCATAGTTTTTGTTGAAAAAAAAAACAACAACAATCGAGAATTTTTCAACTAGGTTTTAAAATGGGTTTATTGCTACTCTTAATGCGGTTTGTAAAACCTCTCCGAGAGTGGTCCACTTAGCCGGAAGATGCTCTTAAAGAGGTTATCAAGAGGTTTCGATGTATGATTCAGTTTTATTGCAAGTTTTATAAAATTGGTCATGAAGATCTCTTGTAGAGCCGAACAAAACTTAAAATGTTACTTGGGATCATACTCTTGTGCTGTGCGGACGTAAGCTCTCTCTGCTGCAGGAAGTTTTACTACCTAAAGCAAATCAAAAGTACTTATCAGTACTACCTCTAGAGTAATGCGGGGCAAAAGTTCGCACGGGGCAAAAGTTCGCAGTGGGTCTTTTTCTGAGCACAAGTTAAGAACCCAAACAAATCTGTATGGGTTTAACACATAATCAGGTCAGTTACTCGTCAATAAAAATTGGATTGATTTCGTTATGGTTTGGCAGAGTTATGCAAAAAATGTGTTTCGAGGTGTTTTGATAGAATTTTTGGACCTTTTGGAATAAGAATTTGTAGTAACAAGAAGAAGAAAAATCTCATAACCTCTTGACGTCGGAGAATCGTTATTCCATAGTAGTTCGAGAGGTGCACTCGAATAAACAATAAACTACTAGTGCTTCTTACAGAAAGGGACATTGTTAAAACCTCTACAGTGGGGCAAAAGTTCGCAGTAGCTGTGGGGCAAAAGTTCGCACTAGATTTCTGAATCTAGTACATCAATAGATTTACAGAATCTTTGAAGCAATGAAGATTTCGTATAGAAACTACTATATATGTAATATGTGTAGTATGCACCCTGAAATCGTTCCGGCAGAGGGTTTGAACTTAGTTCTGTGAGAAGTTCCATTATAAGACAAACATCATGTTAACCCATTTAAATCAAGAAATAAAAAATGGTCAAAAAACATTTTAAACATTTTCTTCGTCATCCTCGTCGTGTCTTTTCGTATGTTTCTGAAGTTATTATGTTCATCTACTCTACCGGGGTCTTTCATAGCTTAGTTTGTAAATTGACAGCTATAACTCATCACCATACTGACGGGGATAAGATTCGATTACGGTCCTGTTCAACAGTTTTGCTGCATATTTGTTTTTTTTTCATGTATTTTGTGCAACATGTATCTCTATGATTACCCCACAATGTATTTTGGCAACTTTCAGTAACGCTGGAAAGGACAGCTCTTAGTTAATAGTTGTGGAAGTCTTCATAAAACACATTCTATACAAAAGCTGAACACCAGGTCGTATTCCAGTTGGGCCGTAATGCTAAAAACAGAAGGAAACAGATTTCATGGCTGGATTGAAAAGACGAACATGAATTAACATGCAATAAAAGAACATCACACAAATAAACTACCCTGTACAAGGTGCGAACTTTTGCCCCGCATAATGCGAACTTTTGCCCCCACTATGGGGCAAAAGTTCGCATTGGAGTACTTGTATTAAAAATTGTATTACTAAAACTACAAAAGTAATGCGAAAAAATCTAGTACTACATTTTGAAGGCAACATGATAGGGACTCTTTTAACGAAGAAAAATGATATTGTTTTCTTTTCGTTTATTAGTAATTTTGTGAAGTCTGTTAGGTGCGAACTTTTGCCCCGCATTACTCTACAATAGCACTTTTCAGCGCTAAATTTATACCTACTGATTCCTTTTCGATCCTTGCCTGGACACGTGCCTTCGATTATTCGTCGGACCCGTTTACGGAAGTAAAATTCCGTGAAACGGTGGTAATCCTAGTTGGACACCGATTAGGGAAAAAACCTCCTGGAAGGTCGCTTCTAATTAAATCATGGTTGCATCATCGAACAAAAGGAAGGGTGAATCCTTGAATTCACCGCTTCCTTCCAAAAAAATCGGTTTCAAAACTGTCGCTAAACGCGGCAAAGTTAGAAGGAAAGGAGAACTTTAAGCTTCTCCGCTTCCTTCTACTAAAACAATTGTTTCGGATGAAAATTTCGTTGAAATGTGTGATCCCAATGAAACGATGAAAATTTTTTCGGAGCAGCAAATTGAGGATGCCTCTAGCCCAGGTACTTCAATTTCTGCTAAAAAACAACGGGTGCCGCCAATCGTGGTCATCGTCTGTGAATTTGCTGGTTTTAGGCAGGAGATCTTGAACTCCATAAGGGGAATCAAGGTTTCCTTCCAAATTGCCAGGGAAGGAGACTGCCGCGTATTGCCGGAAACCCTGATAGATCGGAATCTTCTTCTCAAGTACCTTACTGAGAAGAAGCATAAATTTTTCACATACGACGACAGGTCTGCACGCTTGTTCAAAAACGTATTAAAGGGTCTCTCAAGTGATGATAAATCGCCTGACGAGATCAAAAATGAACTCAACTTATTATTTGGATTCAATCCAGTCCAAGTAATAAAAAAGAGAACCCACTCTGAGAATTCTCAGCAGGGTATCTCTCAAGAATTTTATTTAGTTCACTTCAACAAAAGTGATCTAAATAACTTGAAATATTTGGAAAAGGCGAAGAAAATGTTTCTTGTCCAAGTGGCATGGGAACATTTTCGTAAGCCTGGGGGAAATTTCCAGAACCCAACTCAGTGTCGTCAGTGCCAAGGTTGGGGTCACGGAACGAAACATTGCCGCCTGTCCGGTAAAGGAAGATACCAGAAAGTTTAAGGTTGAAGGATTCGTCATTGACGTAATCGTCATCGTTGAAAAATACTAAAGCAGTTTTCTCGCTCAAAACATGAATGTTCGAATTGAAAATGTATTCACTGTACTCCATTCTCCACTCGCAATACAGTGAATACATTTTCAGTACCGAAATTTCAGCTTTGAATGAGAAAACTGCTTTTATTTTTTCAATGATGACGATTGTGTCAATAACGAATCCTTCAACCTTAAATGCTCAAATTGCGGTGTCAACCTTAAGTCAAACTTTTGGGATTGCCCTATCCGCAAAAAAGTTGTTGAATCACGTGCCCGGCAGATGAATGCGAACGCTAGTCGTACCCGAAACTCTGCAGGTAGAATTTCTAACAACACAAAATCTTCCATCAACGATCGGTTGAATAATTTTCATACCGCTCGTACCTATTCACCGGAGGTAGTTAACCACCAAACAAACCTTCGGGCGAATAATCTACCCTTCAGCAGTGGAGTGAGTAATATTTCTAGTTTTGTTCAAACGAATCGAGCTACCTATGCCCATGTGGCTGCGGGTAAGCAAAATTCAAATAATTCCTATCACCAAACAACAAATTCGGAAAATGCACGTGATTCAGGCATGTCTGCTTCCGATTTTGACTTAATGAGCATGTTGCAGTTATTACTGAAACTTATTTAAACCTGGATCAAACGAAACCCAAACTATTTTATTTATAGAAATGATCGCCTAGATGGAGTATGTGGTGGAGTTGCTATCATCATTGACAGGCGCATCTTGTTCATCATTTGAAACCAAAGCCTTGGGTGTTTCTGTTGAAACAAACTTTGGTAAACATACTTTCATTGCTGCCTACTTGCCTTTTCAAATCTGATTTGCGAAAATTAACTCGCAACACGACCAAATTTTTCATAATTGGTGATTTTAATGTGAAACACCGTTCGTAGAATAATCTTCAGTCCAATTCAAACGGCAGGATTTTATTTGATGAGTGCTCTTCAGGATATTTTTCTATTCAATGTCCCGATAGCCCCACTTGTTTTTCTTCACCGTTTCACCGAATTGAGAAACAAAAAGTTTCTCAATTGAACCCCGGCTCTAAGCCGTTTTGGAAATTGACAAAAATTGAAAAATGGAAAAATGCCAAAGTTGTTCCAATTTTGAAGCCTGACAAAAATCCTGCCGAAGCTTCTAGTTATCGTCCAAAAAGTTTACTGTCATTTATCAGTAAACTTTTTGAAAAGCTTATTTTAAATAGAATGATGATTCATATTGATGAAAATTCTATTTCTGCCAATGAGCAGTTCGGATTCCGCCATGGACATTCGACTACTCATCAAATTTTACGGGTAACGAATTTCATTCGTTCCAATAAACCTGAAGGTAAATCCACTGGCGTAGCACTTTTCTATGTCAAAGCATTCGATAGTGTTTGGCACAGAGGCTTGATCGTAAAATTGAATAATTTTAATTTTCCACTATATATTATTAAAATTATTCAAAACTATTTATCAGATCGAATACTTCAGGTAAACTATCAAAATTCCAAGTCAGATAGATTACCTGTAAGAGCTGGTGTTCCACAAGGCAGCATACTGCATACAGCATACTCCCATGGGATAAATCTTATTCAATATTTTTACCTCCGACTTACCTGATTTGCCACAGGGATGTCAAAAATCGTTACTTGCAGATGACACAGGTATCTCAGCCAAGGGGCGAAGTTTGCGTGTCATTTGTAGTAGATTGCAAAAAAGTTTAGATATGTTTTCTTTTTATTTGCAAAAATGGAATATGTCTCCAAATGCTTCCAAAATTCAACTTATCATATTCCCACATAAGCCAAGAGCTCTTTATTTGAAACCCTCAAGTAGACATGTTGTCACTATGAGGGGAACTCCATTAAATTGGTCGGACGAAGTTAAGTATCTAGGGCTCTTACTATTTAGAAAAAAACTCAACTTTTGAAAACCACATAGAAAGTATTCAAACTAAGTGCAATAAATACATTAAGTGTTTATATCTTATTATTAGAAAATCAAAACTTAGTAGCAAAAACAAATTTTTGATTTATTAACAAATTTTCAGACCGGCCATGTTGTACGCTGTCCCAATATGGTCAAGCTGTTGCAATACCAGAAAGAAGCAACTTCAGAGTTTTCAAAATATAATTTTAAAAATGATTCTGAAGTTACCTCCCTGGTATAGCACTAATGATCATCAAATGTCTAATATTGAAACATTGGAACAGATGTCAACTAAAATCATTGCAAACTTTCGTCAAAAATCGTTGCAGTCTTCCATTGCTACGATTAGTTCTTTGTATAATTAGTCTAAGTTAGATTAGGGTTGGGATAAGTTAAAAAAAATGTACTTCTGACACGTAGAGAAAAATAAAGCCTGCAAAAAATCTTAACTGCTACAGCAAATGAAATGTAATATGTTATTAATTAGTAGTGTGTTATAATACACAGAATACCCAGATTAAGTTGAAGAATGTAAACTAAAAATAAAATAAAAAAAAGAGAAAAAGTACAACGACTATAAGCAGCGCTTTGTGACCACACCATCGACCATTAGAATCGTGACTTAATGGACATATCCAAGGCAAAAAAGGTCACCATTCAAGAGTAACGATCGAAAAAGCTAAAAAGTCACATTTTTGAGCCATCTGAAGGAACAACAAAACGCAGTCAAAAATTTCGTCTGAAATGCATTAAGAAATCAAATCCGTGAAATTTAATAAGATAATTCTTTAAGGTGAAACATCAAGAAATCCCATTGCAATTTTGCATACAAACTTCAGACGCACAAATCTGACGAACGTCGAACTAAGCCGCACTTGTTTATCCTGACTTTGCTCACTTGTAAAAATATGCAGCTTTTCCAAATCGAGCGCATTTGTTTATGAATTTTCAGGATTGGTGCTCTCGAAAACGTGAGTAGGGGACCAAATCGGCCATTGTGGCAGCCATATTTGTATTCTCTTATGTTTCTCCTTAAGACCAGCCTTAAGCTTCACAGTGCAAAATGCCAAAACCGTTATACAAATTTCGATGAATATTTTTTTTTAAACTGAGATTGAAATGTTTCACAGTGTTATGGTCAATTTTGAAAAGTATTGAAACTTTTGGATTTTCATAGGGTATTAATTCCCTTCTTAAGCATGTGGCTCCCATTTTCATCCTACGAAAAACAAAGGGTTGAAGCGCTGTTTGTTTTGTTTCTTATTTTTTTTGTTAGAAGTGAGCATCCATAGAATCAAAAAGAACGGAATCAAACGGTGCCTTAATCGCTTGTTTTTGAATAGGATGAATAAGGGAGCGTGAGATTAATGATGGCACACATACCCTAGGAACTTTCATTGTTTGATATTTGGTTGCTTATTGTGTTTATTGTTTTACCGGAAATTGTAATTTTCTTATGTGTCGTTAGTTGATCTTTACTCACTGCTTTACGTCATCAGTCAATTGGCTTCTCTGACGATTCTGAGATACAGTCAGGTCTTTTTTTACGCGGTTTTCATTTACGCGGCCGCGTAAATGAAAACTCCATACAAAAAAAATCATCGTCTTATTTTTGCATGATTCGTCGAGAAATGGTGAGACTTTTTTTACGCGGTTTTTTTGAATTTAGAACTGAGTTTTATTTTTACGCGGTACGTATCCCCCGCGTAAAAAAAAACCTGACTATAATTCGATATTCTAAATCTACATGTCAAACTGAGCCGAAATCCAAGCTTTCATGAATTTTGGAGTCCGGGAACCAATTGAAAAATCAATTTGAAGTTTGTATGGGAGCGATTTGTCGAATCACCCCTCGACGCAGTTTGTACTGGGCGGAACTGTCAAACAGTTACCCAGCTATCAAAAGGTGATTTCAAAAAATCTCTTTGAAATTGATTTTAGGTACCAAAACAAAATTCTGAAAATCTGAAAAAAATCATAGTGACTCAGAAAAATGTGCTCTGCCGCATGAAATCAAAAAATTTTACATTTACATTTACATTTTACAAAATTAAAAAAAAAAACAATTACATCGCCATCTATTAGATGAACTTAATAAGTTCATATACTACAATCAAACATCCAAAAATTTCTTTCCTATCGGGGTAACCGATTAATAGCCATGGCGCGATGATTCAAGACAGGAATTGGCAATAAAAAACAAAATAAACAACCTCACACTGACTGAATGCATTGCCATCGAACAGGATTGGCATGCGCGTTGCAAGTTTCTGATGGGCAGGAGCAACTTCTTCTACAGTACAATGCTTTGTACAGCTCGGCAACAACCCTGGCCGCCGCCGGGTAGGAGCTATGTTCGCTTGTCCAATGATGATGATGATGGGGTTGATACTGCATCGATTGAACGATCGATAAATGCAGCTCAATAGAGACCAGTGCCTACACGAGTGAGTGGTGGATATCCCGGTTGTGTCTGTCCAGCTAGCTCTTCAACAAAAACATCACTCGTTTACACATGCGTTTATGCAAAATATCTATCAGATCAATGCTAGGCAGGCAGCGTACCTCTACCCTCCCCGATGGCAATGTTCGACAACCGATACAACAACTGGATTCACCACCATGGACTGATCGAAACTAGTTCTTCTGGTCCATCCTCATGCGCAGTGAGTCCACATGGGCCCATCATCGTGGTTGTTTTTGGTCCTGTCCTGGAAAAGCCACTGGGCAATCAGATGCAGAATCTCTTAATCGTCAATAAATTAGCGTAGGAATGGTGATTATCGCCGTTTTCTAGTGCAATCCAATGAGCGGACGTCCCACCATGAACTCCTCCGGGGTGGTTTGGGGATCACTTTGTTCGGACGTGTTTAGAGCTCGCGATGCATCTTTTTTTTTTGAAAAATTGGAATCTAAGTGACTTGCCGAGATTGATGATATTGCGATGGATTGATTTTGGATACTGTATTTTAAAAAATTAAAGAGTTGTTGGGACTAGCATTAAATCGATCGTTGATCATGGATGAGAACGGTTTCTCCGGGAAGCCCACTAGACTGATAAAAGTGACGGGGACTGCGACAAGGTGATGGATTCTCATGCATACTGTTCTATAGCGTTTTCTTCTTTTTCTTCTTGGCGTAACGTCCTCACTGGGACAAAGCCTGCTTCTCAGCTCGTTCTATGAGCACTTCCACAGTTATTAACTGAGAGCTTCCTCTGCCAATGACCATTTTGCATGTGTATATCGTGTGGCAGGCACGAAGATACTCTATGCCCAAGGAAGTCAAGGAAATTTCCTTTACGAAAAGATCCTGGACCGACCGGGAATCAAACCCGTCACCCTCAGCATGGTCTTGCTGAATACCCGTGCGTTTACCGCCTTGGCTATACGAGCCCTTATCGTTCTTAAGGGTGTTATGCGGCAAGCCAGGCTCAACATCTAGGGCACGATTTTCACGAAATCCGTCCAATTTGTTTGTTAAGCGGATAACATGAACATTATTGCAAGAACTTTTGGAATGGTAGCAGAACTGCACACCCACGTGAAACGCGGAGCAACATAGGTCGGACTGATGGTGAGCGTGTCAAATACAAAGAACTTGCTGTGATAGACGGGGACAAGTTCGAGTCGGCGGAATGCTTCGTCTATCTCGAATCGTTATTAACGGCAGATAAGAACGATGGCCGTGAAATATGGAGGTGCATCATCAGTGGAAGTTGGGCCTACTATGGGCTCCACAAGAACTTGCGATTGAATAAGTTTTACCCTCGCATCTAATGTACCATGACAAAACGCTGATAAAACCGGTGATTTTTTCTGGCACGTGACCTGAGCTATGCTCGAGGAAGACATGCAAGCACTCAAAGCTTACAAACGTCGGATGCTTAGGACCATCTTTGGTGGTGTGCAGGAAAACGGTATGTGGTGGCGAAGGTTTAGGGACAAAACGTCGAAAGACAAAACGTCAAATGCCAAAACGTCGAAAGGACAAAACGTCGAAAGGACAAAACGTCGAAAACGTCGGCAGTGACCCGAGATAATGAGACATAAATGAGTGTGGCCCCGTTAATAAGTTCGTCATCCTGCCATCTTGGTGGATCTACCGTATCGCCACCCCTCTCAGGCTATCAACAGGATTGAATTGATTCACATAAAATCTAAAAAAATCCACACTGAACTGCGAACAGTTACACACTTTTCGACGTTTTGTCCTTTCGACATTTTGTCCCTTCGACGTTTTGTCCTTTCGACGTTTTGGCATTCGACGTTTTGGCATTCGACGTTATTTCACCCATTCGGTGGCGAAGGATGAACCATGAGCTTGCTGCACTCTGCGGCGAACCTAGTATGCGGAAAGTCGCAAAAGCTGGACGGTTACGATGGGCAGGGCATGTTGTGAGAATGCAGGACAACAACCCTGCAACCCTGAAGAGTAGAGTGCAAGATGTGTGACCAGGTGTGGCAAATGCGGCTGAAGATAGAGGACTGCAGCCACAAACCGAGTTTTGTGGCGAGAAATTGTTAATTCAGTTTTATTGTAAGGGGCTGTCCATAAACCACGTGGTCATGAGGGGGGGGGGGGGGACGGCCAATGACCATTTTGTATGGACAATTAAAAATTTTTGTATGGTCTAATGACCACGCGGGGGGGGGGGGTTGAAAAGTTCCAAAAAAATGACCACGTGGTTTATGGACAGCCCCTAATAACGATGTATTGTCGCGCGCCCACCAAATCGAAAGGTGCGTGTGGGGCACGCGACGTGAGTCTCGTTCTCGACACAACTGTCAATTTGACTTTTGTCACACATTTCATCATCTTTTTTTTTTACGGTTCATTTTTTTATTTATTTACTGTAAGATTTTCAATCTGAAGTCTAAGACTTTTCGAAGTTGGTTCTAGATTTGTGGATTTTAAGTTGAAATTCTGTTTAAAATGTATAATCCCATCATACATAACGTCCGGCACCAACACGGTGTATCATGCCCTTTATGGCTACTACTTTCTTGGGATTTCGAAGCCAAATCTGGCTAAAATTTACGGTAAGGCTGTTTCTACGATCTACGAGTGGATTGGACGATACGAACGTGATGGTTTGTTCCGAAGGAAGCAACGAGAGCGGATTTACAAGAAGTTCTGCGTCAAGAAAAGAGAATGGCTGGTGAATCTTTACCGGAACGAACCGATCCTGTTCCTCGATGAGGCGAAACAAAAATTCCAAAGTTATTTTCAACTCTCAATAAGCGTTTCGTCAATTTGTATCATCTTGCATGAATCTGGGCTTAGCTGGAAAACTATCGAACGTCGGGCTATACAGATACGAGATTCTGAGATAACAATATTTGTCCAGGAAATGCTTGCGATTCGATGCGATTTGTATAACTTAGTCTTTCTGGATGAAGTTTCCTTCGATAACAAGGATATGTTACGCAGGAAGGGGTATGGGGTGGTTGGACAGAAACTTATCTATCGTGGAGAGTTCTCTAGAAAACCTCGAGTCTCACTTTTGTGTTTCCTTGGAATGGATGGAATCTTAAATAGCTTTTGGACGGAAGGAACATTCAACAGGCTGAAATTTTTCAATTGCTGCCGTAAATTTGCTATGAACAATAATCTCGTTCAAACATATCCAAGATTTCATTCAGTCTGGATCCTAGATGGAGCACGCATCCATTGCGATCCACATATTATTCGATACCTGAGGTCCGTTGGTATTATCCCCATATTCCGTCCTGCCTACTGTCCTTTCTTCAACCCGATTCAGATTGTATTCGGTTTAATTAAAAAGCATCTTCGGCGACATCACCAAGAAAATTCATTGATTCTGGAAGAGATCTGTGATGATCTGAACTACTTTTAAGTATATTCATGTCACAAGCTTTTTAAAAACTGTGGCTACATGTCCGGCGGCACATTTCTTCCAGAAAAGGGCTTGAGTCAGGATCCAAAATATATGGATTTCAATGTTTATCCCAGATATTTTTTTTTTATTGAAACGAAAGCGAAAATTGGCATTGATAAAAGCGTGTTTGTATATTTAAAAATATTGAATGATTGAATCACAAATAAAAAAAACAATCGGATCTAAAAAACAAAACAAGATCCTTATTTCTCTACATATCACTGCTGCACATGATCATCGTCACTGCAATCCATTACTTTTTCAGCCAAAGAGTGGCTCAAGCTTTATTCTGAACGAGTAGCAAATTCCATCGCACTGAACAGCTCTGATTCCGTACTTCCTCGAATAGTCATGGCTTCCAGTTTCTGATGAACGTCTTGAAAAATTGAAATCCCGAGAGACACTTTTCTTTTCAAATCATCCAGTTCGCGGCACCAGGCAGTATTGGAAGTCTTAGCTACAACCATACCCCGATGAATCGATTGTAAACGAGCTGCTTCCGACACCGCTGTCCATCGGAAGTATTTCGACAGCTCTATCGGAGGAGATTCTGCATGTTTCAAAGCCTGTTGCTTATGAGGAACGTCGTTTTCAAAAATAACTTGCCGATCCATCAAATGTTTGGCGTGAATCCAGAGTGATTCAAGTATTTCTTCCACTGAATTACCATTCACCAAAGCCCTACCTGTTTCTTTCGGGCGCAGCTGACTGCGATACAGCTGACGACAAAGTATTCCGTTGAACGAAAACACGAACTCTTCTCCTCCAGATTTGTCCGCGGCATCTTCTGTGGAATCTTCCGAAAATCCGTCCTCTCTGGCATCCCCATCGGCTGCAGCTGGTCAGAGATTCCGGTGTCAGTCTCCAAATTATCTCCGATCAACGATCACCATCAATGGATCTGTGCCATTTCCTTCCTCCTCATCTAAATATTCCTCCCTTTCGTATTCCCTGCAACATAGATAATATCACATATTAATGAAGTCATCTTAACTTAATATGAGTAAATACACTTAATTCTCTGTTTCCTGGTCCATAATTAAGTTTTCCCAGTTAAATTGTAGATGTTATTAACTGCTTTTTGGAACGAATTTTATTCAGCAATCGAGAAGTTGTGGTGAGCAACAAAAATAAACCCATATGCACGCATAACTTATTTTACTCATTTACGGTTCAAGTTAACGTTATCCAGAAGTTTAATTGTGAAATTTATTTTTTGAAAGAGGATACATCAAAGCAAAAAATTACTCTTAATGATGAAGGCTTAATATAATAGCACTGCTTTACGACGCTTAGAAACAATGATCAGAATTGTTTGAAGTAATTGGAAGTGTTTTTCTTTTTTTTTTCATACACATTGAGGTAATTTTTTTAACGTGTTAGTTGCGTGTGAGAAGATTGCTTCCCGACACGCGCCCTGTTTTTGATTTTCTGTCAGACATACAATAATACCAAATAAATGAATGAATTATCGCTGATGTTGTTTGCGAATAAATAGTAAGGGAGACTGGGAAGACTTGATCCCTTTTTCTTAATTTGCCTGTAACTTTAAGAAAAAACCCAAATTAATCCACCTAGAGGTGATAATGCCTTTCTCGTCGTATATGTTCTCACGATCTTTCCGTCGACGTAAGTCAAAGTGTTCCTGAATCCTGATATTTTTTAAGAAAAGCAAGCATTTTGTCAAAGCCATCATTGAATTGACTTAAAATTTATTGATGGCACATACTCCGACGTTGTGTTCAGCGTAAAAGCAGAGCTGAATAATATCAGATTTCTCAGTTGACTGCTTGAGTACCTTCACTAACATTGGGAGCTGATCAATATCAAGACGATACTAACAAGCTAAGATATAACTTTTTACACATTCACAGATAACTTTGCGGTCTTCGATAAAGTTTTTTCTGCACATTCTAGGTTATATTTTATTGACCGTTAAAAACAAGAACGTAGTGAGTATAGTGAGACGTCTGTTTGTATGTGGGTTAAATATGTCAAGATTTTGTTCTCTTACACATATTTATCGCTTGCATTGATTTTATTTACTTTCGTAGTTCCGGCGAAGCATCAAACGCTGGTTGTGCAACCCTACCAGTAGTCTCTAATGTGGTATGAGCCTATTTTCTAGTTAACCGTTCCTCAGGTTATAAAAAAAGCCGTGATGTGATGTGTCGCATGGTACATTTGGATACATTCCGGAACAGGTTCCGGAGCACCACCGGGTCTCCCAAATATAGTCTGAGGCAATATCATTGCTAACGTACATCAGTTTACCTAAAAAAACACGATTTGATTTATCTTATGCATGGGTACAAATCACTTTTACATTTGACCACTTCCAGTGGGACACCCAGAACTAGTTTCGGCACACTACCGGTTGTCTAAAATATGGTCTGAGGCTATGTTCTTACGAATCGATCATCGTGCTATCAAAAAAGGGTCTCCAGTTGGTCTAGGAAACGGCGGGTTTGATTCCCGTTCCGGTCGGGAACATTTTCTCGACTTCCTGAGCATAGTGTATCATTGAACTTCCCTCACAATATACAAATTCATGCAATGGCGGGCAAAGAAAACTATTCAATTACTAACTGTGGAAGTGCTCTAAAGAACACTAAGTAAAAGAGAGGCAGACCAAGTTTCAATGTGAACGTCGAGCTATAAAGAAGAAGAAGAAGAAGAAGAAGAAGAAGAAGAAGTCAAAAAAGCTGCTATTTGATGTACTGTCAAACCCCGCGTATTCATCACTCCTTAATAAGACACTTTTTAACTTGTACCCCGCTCATTCGAAATTTGTTGAATTAAAAAAAGTGATCAAATGTCACAGTGTAATACCGTCAAACGGGGTTAGGGAACGTTCATAAATTACGTCACGCTTTTAGGGGGGAGGGGGGGTTTAGTAAAGTGTGACAACCCATACAAAAATTTCAGAGGTCTCATACAAAAAGTGTGACATAGGGGGGAGGGGGGGTTGAAAATGAGCAATTTTTGCGTGACGTAATTTATGGACGCTCCCTTACTTGCAACAGCGATGTAAC
This sequence comes from Aedes albopictus, assembly GCF_035046485.1. NCBI lineage: Eukaryota > Metazoa > Arthropoda > Insecta > Diptera > Culicidae > Aedes > Aedes albopictus. The sequence goes on along the minus strand of NC_085137.1, from coordinate 240,802,006 downwards.
TTGCAACACGATGGCATACAATAATTGTAAACTTTTTTCACATTATAATGAAAGCTAGTATGCTCCACCATTTCGGTTATCAATATTATTTGTACCAAAGATCGTTTTAGTGAAAAAATCAGTTTTGTTTCTTTGCTAATTGTTTAGCTACACTGTTAAAACGGTTTGCTCATTTTATGCCATAAAAACAAGTATGAAAATTGTGCTTTACCTCTCTCCTATGATAAGTGCGATCAGTCTGATGACTTTCCTTGTAGTTAGGGTATCTAATAGTAAGCTCAACTGAACGATAAAAGTTTGATAAACTTATCGTCTAAGTAATGTAAACAATCATTATCATATTCGACAACCACTATGGGGTAACTTGCAACAGTTGAAATTTACAAAACTTTCTAAAATTTATTTTCATTTCACAATATTTCGGACAAAAATAATCGAAATGGATCATTGATTTATTGCGTAACGTGCTAATTTTCAAATGTCTTCTTCTTCTTCTGCTTGGCGTAACGTCCTCACTGGGACAAAGCCTGCTTCTCAGCTTAGTGTTCTATGAGCACTTCCACAGTTATTAACTGAGAGCTTCCTCTGCCAATGACCATTTTGCATGTGTATATCGTGTGGCGGGCACGAAGATACTCTATGCCCAAGGAAGTCAAGGAAATTTCCTTTACGAAAAGATCCTGGACCGACCGGGAATCGAACCCGTCACCCTCAGTATGGTCATGCTGAATACCCGCGCGTTTACCGCCTCGGCTATATGGGCCCCGTCGACTTAGTTTTATCATTTTTTTTGCACAAGACTTTCAAACATTGTTAAGGACTCCCACATTTTAAAATTTTATTCATGTTTCACCTTGATGAAAGTTTAATTCAGTTCTGTCGCTGCTGTCGTTCGACGCGGACGCATGCAAAATCTATCCCCGGATAATCGATCGCCTTCTGACCCTGCGGTTAGGTAGTGATAACACACGCACGCTTTGCTTTGTTCGTCGGTCGTTCACTTTCATTGCTGGTCGGCGGTGATATTGTATCCCATCAAAATCGGCAAAAAATGATTGAAATGAGCGAGGTGATGAATACCGTGCAGTTTCGGTTCCCGCCAGGTAGCCCAAGACCCTCTTGGGAGGAAATCACCAAGTTTCTGAAGGAGCTAGACACGGATACAATGCAAATGGAAGCTGCTTATAAGACGGCACATAATCGGTCGCTCTTTATTAAGTTTGTCTCCTTGGACGCTATGAAAGAGGCGCTAGCAAAGAATGTGGAACCAAGAGCATTTGTGTATTCCAGCGGAAAAACGGTTGAAGTGCGGATGTTACCCGCGGGCACCGATATACGGTACGTCCGCGTGTTTGATCTGCCACCTGAAATAGATGATGGAAACTTGTCGGCGGCGCTGCATGATTTCGGTAAAGTTGAACGCGTAGTCAGAGAGAAGTTTCCAGCGGAATCTGGTCTTGGACATTTACTCACGGGCGTGCGTGGTGTCTATATGGAAGTAAAGCAAAATATCCCCCCATCAGTTCATGTTTCTGGATGGAGAGGAAATGTATTCTATGACGGTCTTAAGGATACTTGCTTCTTATGTCAAGCCATAGGACACCGGAAAGACGTGTGTCCCCAAAGGAAAGATCGGAATAAGGCAGGAAAGAAACAGGAGAAGACACTTTCGTATGCTGGAGTGGTGGCTGGTGCAGTAGAGCCACTAGAAGAGGAATCGCTGGAAGTTTTCGAGGACGACATCATCGAAGTCCTGGAGGAAAGTTTTGACAAACCGACGGATACCACGGATCTGGCCCAGGCTCCGGCTGCAGCTGGTGAAGAAACGGACAAAGCGGAAAAGAAGAAGCGTAGAGAGCAAGGTATAGCAGCATTGGAGGAAGTTGGTCAGGCAATTCTGGAGGCAATGACTAATCCAGTGGCGAAGCAGCGACGGGCTCAATTTGCTGCCTCAGGATCCGGATCCAGCTCTGGTTCGGGCACGGTCCCGAGGAAAAAATGTGCGCGAAAAATGTATTATTGACATTGTACTGTTTCTCTTATAACAAATTTTGTTAAGTTCCTCGGCTCTGTAGAGTTTTTGAATAAACATCGAGCCTAATAAATAAATATTCTGGAAAGTTTAATTCAGTTTATGAACATTCTAAAACAACCACCAACATCTATTCTGAACCTAGATGATCATGATGAAATGATCTGAATCATTTCAATAGAATGCCCAAATTGACGGATTTGATGTTTACAAAGTTGAATTTAAACACCCATTCATATTATTTTAGCTGAAGTAGCCAAACACCACTTCAAACTAAAAATTACCTAAAGATTACTCACTTTACCTTTTCAACAAATTACATTAAGCATTGTTGACATTTTGTAACTACTACTGAGTCATGAGAACCATGTATATTTTATAGTTGACAGACGTAAGACCTACTGTGAAAAGATATACTCTCGCTTATAATAACTACCAACCCAAGTACCAACCCTTTACGAAAAAATCGTATTTCCGTTGGTTAGTGTACATCTTTTCAAAGCATTTTTCATGCATTACAACCAAAAACTTACAATATGACCAATAATATGAATATTAATGACACATTCTACGGGCCCCGTATCATCAATACCAATTTTTCGAAGTTGAGTTAAGGCATATTTGACATTTTTATCACATTCTACAATACTTTTGTCATCCAAAAATGTATTCGACATGATATTAGGGTGACAATAAATATAAATTGAACGACGATCAAGATTAACATTAAAATCATGATTTTAAGTCTTTTAGGCACACTTTTCATCCAAACTGTCGTATTTTGAACACCAATACACTGATTTTTCAAAAGTCTTCCATCATTTGTACATAAATGTATGAAGATTTTTTAGCATAAAAAGATTTTTAATCGGAAGACTTTACAACTCTGAAATATAGCTGATCATAGCATGGGTTTTATTGCGTTGTAACGTCACGAAAAATCAACATTTTCAAATTTTATTCAAATACGGAAAACATTACAAATATGAAATTTTGTATGCTCTTTGTACTCGAAAAGATCTTTCAAATGAGACTAAAAAAAAGTAAATCGGTTCACGGAAGCCTGAGTTTCACCTGGTTGAAGTTTGCGTTGTAACGTCACGAAAAAAGTTCTGTAGAAAAAACCAAATCTTTCTGGTTTGGACGGCTTCTGAATTTGACAAACGAAGTTCTATATTCAAAACAGTTTCGTTCTCGTTGTGTAAGAGCTCTTTTTCAAGATATCGTTTATGAATTACGTACCATTGCCCGTTCATAAACTACGTAGACTTTTGAAGGACGGGGGAGATGGTGTTTGGCCAAAATCTACGATGTAATTGTACTACGATCGATATTGTAAAATTTTTCAATCGTAATCAAATACCACTCAAACCGAAAATTTCTGTGATATCAGTGGTCAACAGACGAAAAACTGACGAAATTACAAAGTTATTAAGTTGGTCAAAGACTTACAGTTGATGGATAGTTTGAGTTCCACCAACAGGCGGCGCTGAAGAACTTACCAATTTTAAATTTCATTCATCTCAGGACCCCTATTACATAGAAATACGATTTCTTCGGCAAAGTTGTTTGGTAAGTAAAGGACTTGCAGTTGATTCACCAATAGATGCGAGTTTTTGCCACTAGAAGTCCATTTTGCAAAAGCAGGCAAGGTATTAGAATTTCTTTAAAAGTATTCTACAAGCTGGAACTTTTTTCACTTTGGACATCTTGTATTCAAATCAAATTGTAATCGAAGATCAATATATAATTCAATATATAACTTTCAAAATTCAATTTGATTTGATTCACTTATTCCTTAGATTTAAGAGTTAATAGAACAACAGTCAAGAATATGATTCTGCTTAAAGCACTCCATCTTTGTGTAGAGCTAACCAATCAAGTCCAATATGGTAGAAATTACAGATAACAAGATCAGGAACTATCAGTCAAAATTCGAGAATTTTTGATATATTTTACAAAAAGTTACGGCTTGTTGAATGTGTTTTGGGTAATTAATAAAATTGCCATGCTTTTGAAAATTTGCAACTACCACCACTGTGTGGCAGAAATTAATACCATACGGTAATTAAACTGAAAGTCCTTGATGTACCAAACAACTTTAATGAAACAACCATCTTTCCAATTAATCACGATCCTGAGATAAGTTAAACTAAAAACGTGTATGCCCGCTAACGCCTCCTAGTGGAACGATTTGAAATCATACGGCCCATCAATTGAAAGTTCTTGACCAGCCAAACAATTTTGTCGAGGACACCAACTGTCTAAATAGTTAGGATCTTAAAATATATGGGATGGATATTACGTCAGTGTTACATCTATTTTTGATATAACAAGAATCGCCGACAAACAGACGTAACACCTACGAAATTGAAATTCATATATCTCAGGACTCTAATTACTTAGATTTTAGACTTTTAGAATGTTGATGTCTTTGGAAAAGTTGTTTATATTGTCAAGAATTTTCAGTTTAAAAGCCGTTTGGATCAAGTTTCGAACTGACTAGTGGTAGTCGAAATTTTGAAAAATTATGCACTTTATATTTATTCAAAAAATATTCAACATGTTGTAACTTCTTATAAAGTACCCAAAGATTTTCCCAACTAGTAAAAATTTGTTGAAAACTTTTTGAGAAATTCTAAACTATTGTAAACTTTTAATTAGCGTCGCCCAGTGTGTCTGAATCTCACATCCAATAGTAAATCAGCTGTAAGTTTTTGACTTATCAAAGAGCTTTGCCAAAGACACTAACTCTCTAAGTAATTATGACTCTGACATATATAGGATGGATTTTTTTTTTGTCAGAATTAGATCTATTTGTCTCTGGAATCACAGAAATTGATGCCCCTAAGTGGTATGCAGATCCTCAGGTATGTCTTTGTTTTAATAATTGCTCGCACATCTTAAAGCGTTTTTAATTGAATCAATGACATTGCATAAATTATTGAAAAAATGTTTAATTCGACGGCGTGATGAGTTATATGCTGGAAAATGTTAATATCTGGCGGTGCAAAATAATGGATCTCAGCGCGCTAGTCTTTAGAACAAAACTAGAAGAATATGGGTGATACTGAACCGAAGATGGGTGCCGGTGTCATTAACCTTCATGAAGGAGTATTCATACTATTGATAGCAATAACTTGGCACCCCGAGCCATTTATTACAAAACGGATTTTCAATAGAATAAAGTCCCCCTTGAAGCAGTAAAGATAATGCAATGATATATTCACAAATTCGGGAAAATTTGGCTGATTATTCTGTTTCTAACATGATGTGCATTTTCGTGACGTTACAACGCGAGCAGAACCCTGTTTGAAACTGAACGGGCATTGTAACGTCACGAAATGTAAAAGTCGATTATCCAAAAACAAATCCGAAATTTAAATGTTTTATTCCATTGAGTTGAAGAACAAACCAATAAATTTCAATGGTGGAAAAAAAATCAGAATATCATAAAAATCCGAGCAGATATTTGAAGATGTTGGTAGCGCGTTAGAGAGGGTCGGATTCTAGCGCGTTGTAACGTCACGCTACAAATACGCATTTTGAACACGTTTTTCTAATGAAAACTAAATGTTAAATAGGTCAAATATATCAGAAATTTTACAAGGAATCCGAATATGAAAAAATATTTTGAGGTTTACGCTCGTTTTCATGAGTTATAGTGGAAAATCTGACTACGAATGCGTCAAAACGTTGTAACGTCACGGTAGAATGTGTCTAATACAGTTTAATGGTAGCTTACCTAGTTTCACACCATGTGTTGCAAGTTACCCCACAGATGGGCTAACTTGCAACAAGCATGTATTTCGCTCTTCCTGATAAGGTGGCAACGTTTTTTAGTAAATGAAGTCCTGCATAGTATTCTACTCGTGGTAATTAGTGTACACGATGCTTCACAGTGTGTTTCAAATGCTTAGAATTTCAATGATATTGCTTCAAAGTCGAAAAGTGTTGCAAGTTACCCCATTTGACGGTACACTGTAAATACAAATGATACGATATTGTGATGTTACTTACACCCGCAGCGGCTCCTCGTGCAGCTGCTACTTCCTAAAGTTCTAATTTGGTGCATTCCGACACCTGATCCGTTTGGTGATCAACCGCAGTGAACCTCGGAAGCCAACAATCGTAAAATGTACAAGCTATCAGTTCGTACCACCACAATATCTGTAAGATTTGTGTCCAAAAACAAATCATACAATCTAAACAAAACTAAAATAGAGTTAGTTTATTTAATTGAAAGTTTACACAGGTAATTTGACAGCAATCATTGTCGAATTCACGTGGTTTTATGGTACGACACGGATGGATTTGATTCAATTTCACATTTACAACTTTCGGTTCACATTTTACCACTTATCGATTGTCCCTGATGTGGTCTTAGACTAGTTTCATGCAAATTAATCATCAGTTCTCCTAAAAAGTCGCAAATTGATATAATGCATGTATGGGTTTGGTTCATTCGTGCATTTCGCCAGTTCCGGCGAGGCACTCGCATCTGGTTCCGGAACACTACTGACCTGAAACTATTTTCTTGCTGACCGTTCTTCGCGTTATCGAAGAAGCCGTTATTTAGTGTGCTGCGTGTATGCGTTTGGTTTTTTTTCTACATTTGACAACTTCCGTCGGGGCACCTGGAACCGGTTTCGGCACACTATTGGTTTTCCAAAGTATGGTCTATGATTTTTTTTTTAACCGTTCATCAGCTTACCTAAAAAGTCATTAAATGTGTCGAATTTATGGGTTTGGTTCTCCTTTACATTTGACCGCTTCCGATGGGGTAACCGTAATCGGTTGCGGAACACTACCGGTTGTCCCCAATATGGCCGGAAACTTTTTTTTCGTCAAATCAAGATGCCTTAAAATCCGCGATTTGATGTGTCGCTTGCATGGGTTTGGTTCCCTTTTATATTTAGCCATTTCCGGCGGGACACCCGGAACCGGTTCTGGATCACAACCGATTCAGATATGTTCTGAAAATATTCTCCTGCTTACTGTTCATCAGGATATCAAAAAAGCCATGATTTGATATGTCCCTTGCATGGGTTTAATTAACTTTTATACTTTGCCACCTTCGGCGGAACATCTAGAACCGGTTCCGATATGAACTGAGAATGCTTTCCTGCTTACTGTTCATCAGGTTATCGAAAAAGCTGTGGTTTGATATGTCACATGCATGGTTTTATTTCAATTTTATATTTGGCCACTTCCGACGGGACACCCGGAACCGGTTCCGGGACACAACCGGTTCAGATATGGTCTGAGAATATTATCCTGCTTACTGTTCATCAGGATATCAAAAAAGTCACTATTTGATATGTCGCATGCATGGGTTTGATTAACTTTAATACTTGGCCACTTCCGGCGGGACATTTGCAACCGGTTCCGGAACACTACCGGTTCCGATATGGTCTGAGAATGTTTTCCTGCTTACTGTTCACCACGTTATCGAAAAAGCCGCGGTTTGATATGTCGCATGCATGGGTTTAGTTCACTTTTATGTTTGGTCACTTCCGGCGGGACACCCGGAACCGGTTCCGGGACACTACCGGGTCAGATATGGTCTGAGACTATTTTTCTGCTTACCATTCATCAAGTTATCGAAAATGCCGTAGTTTGATGTGCCGCATGGATGGGTTTGTTGCGTTTTCATATCTGGCCCCTTCCTGGGGTACCGGTCCGGAACACATAAATGGCCATAACTCCGGAAAGGCTGAACCGATCTGAACCATTTTCAATAGGAAACAATGGGACCAGATTCCGCGTCGAATGAACCGTCGGTCAATAAAATCGTTTGAGGTTTACTGCCAAAAAGTGATGTGAGTTTTTTTGTACACACACATACACACACACATACACACACACACACATACATAGGGCAGCAGGGACAGGAGTCCAGGGGCCTGACGAACCTCCCCTTCTGCGAGTCGGGTGGAAGCTTGGGAGTCTTCCCCAAGCGAAAACCATTCACACAACCGTGTGGATTACCACCTTTGGCGCTTCCCTCGGGGAGTGACCGGGCTTCTGGTCTCCAGACAGCTCAAGAGGAGGATGCCTAGGATGTGGTGGGGGTTCAACAGTGGGCTCTGTTGGATTCCCATAAAAAGCCACACATCTGCAAGCAACTCCGTACAAGCGACCTGGTACCGCTTCCAAAGTGCCTTAGCCCAAACACCCGGAGTGCCAACCGGCACATTAGGATCGACGCCAGTAAGACCCTAATTATGGCAAACTGGCAGCACATGGACATGGACACGAGCAAGGAATACGTATATACTACCAGACGCTACAGAGCTGACAACCGTACTATTCCACTACCCTAGTAAGAATGGGTGACACCTTTCCGAAACGGCGAGTGGGCTAATGGTATGGTTGCCCCCGTCCCGTTAAAACTTTGGCAGGCCTCCAAGTACGTTCCGAACTCGCCACCTTAGCCGGTGGAAGTAGGCTCAGTTGAACATTCCTGACTAGTGCCGATCTGGCTCTGAACACGGTTCCCCATAAAGGACCGTGTCAACCCTAGCATGGCCTCACTGCTTGCAAAGATCACCATGGGATCACGACGGCAACTACTTACGACGGGCGAAGATAGCGGCTTGGAGGGGGGACCCAACCAGATGGAGAAGAACAACAATTACACAACAACGGAGGTAGCAGATGATAAGGATGCGAGCGCATTCCTAAGGAGCAGTAGGTTGACACGTTCGCCGGTAGAAACTTTTAGTATCGCGGCAACGGATAACAGCAGCACGCCACGAGGTAGGCGACATGGACTCTTTGGAGCAAAAGGGGTAACGAGTCAAATGTCCACACCAAGCGGTAGCACTAAAGGAGGGCCCCCGGTGTCTACACCGAGCAGCAGCACCACTCAAGAAGGCCTACAACTTGCGAGGCCCAAGGTGTCAATGGTGGAGTTGAGCAGGAAGGTCATCGAGCTGCACGAATACGTAAAAGGCCGTAACAACGTGCACACTGAGATTAAACAAAGGGTGTCGAGCCTCAGGTACGCCGTGTTGGAAGCTGACCGCGAGCACACAGCGTTGCGTAAGAGAGCTGAGACTGCTGAAAAGGCCTTGAAGCTGGCCTTGGAGCAGATTGCGGCGGTGGAAGCATCAACAGAGTTACAGGAGACGCCGAAAGGACGCAGAAATAAGAGCTCGAACAAGCGGGATAGAGAAACACCAGGAGAGGAGGAACGCCCGAAGAAGACTAAGAATGTTCAAGGTAGCGAGGAGTTGAGCGACGAGAGAGCCAACAGCGATTGGAACGTCGTCAAAAATCGCAAGGAGAAGAAGAAAAATCAGCCCAAAAAGGAGGAAACGAAAGGGAATAATCGGATCGAAAAAGGTAGAATGCCGGCTCGAGACGAAAGGAGATCCAAAGAAAACAGGCAAGAACGCCGTCTGCCCCATCGAGAGAGACACATGGGAGACGCCCTGCTAGTCAAGGCAAACGACCAACAGTCGTACGCAGCAATCCTCAAGAAAGTCCGAGAGGATCCGGAGTTGAAGGAACTGGGTGAGAACGTGGTGAGAACCAGGCGCACTCAACAAGGAGAAATGCTCTTTGAGCTGAAGAAGGATCCGGCGATTAAAAGTTCTGCCTACCGAGAGCAGTTCGCCAAGTCATTGGGCGACCTCGTCGGGGATGGTGGGAACGTGAAAGCTTTGTGCCAGGAAGCAACGATCGAATGCCGATACCTGGACGAGATCACAACAGTGGAGGAGCTTGGTCGTGAACTGAAGACGCAATGCGAATTGGGAGAAGAGGTTCTAACGATCCGTCTGACGAAGGGGTACCAAGGCACACAAACAGCGATGATTCGACTGTCGGTGCCTGCGGCTAGCAAATTGTTGAAGGTAGGCAAGGTACGAGTTGGTTGTTCGGTGTGTCCGCTGAGGGTCGCCGCCCGAATAGCAAGGAGTGACCGCAAACGGGTGTTGAGATGCTTCAAGTGCATGGGCTTTGGACACATGTCGGCCAACTGCAAAGGCCCAGACAGATCTGAACAGATCAACCTGAATCATTGTGATACCGCACAGCAACTGTTGAGGCAGTCAACAACGGAAGCAAAGTGCGATGTTGCGATTATTGCAGAGCCGTACCGAGTTCCTCTCGGTAACAACAACTGGGTGGCAGATAGCACGGGAACGGCTGCTATACAAGTGATGGGAAGATTTCCAATTCAGGAAGTGATCGCAAGCGCGTACGAAGGTTTCGTCATCGCCAAAATCAACGGTACCTTCATATGCAGCTGCTATGCACCCCCAAGGTGGACAGCAGAGAAATTCGATCGGATGCTGGAGGAGTTAGCCGACAAGCTGGTTGGACGTAGGCCAGTACTGATCGGCGGAGACTTCAATGCGTGGGCCGTGGAGTGGGGTAGCAAGCTAACCAACGCAAGAGGTTACAGCCTGCTGGAAGCACTAGCGAGGTTGGAGGTACAATTGTGCAACGTTGGCACCGTAAGCACATTCAGGAAAGACGGGCGGGAGTCGATCATCGACATTACCTTCTGCAGTCCATCGCTAGCAAGCAATATGAACTGGAAAGTAAGCGAAGAGTACACCCACAGTGATCACCAGGCGATCTGCTACAGCGTTGGCCAACGGAACCCTACGGCCATGCAGAGAAACAGAATATGCGAGCGAAAGTGGAAGACGAAGGCCTTCGACAAGGATCTCTTCGTTGAGGCACTCCGTATGGACAGTGACACTCCAGACCTAGATGCGGTAGAGCTAACAAGAGCGATTACAAGGGCATGCGACACTACAATGCCACGGAAACGGGAGCCAAGGTACAGACGACGTCCTGCGCATTGGTGGAACGAGACACTCGGCACCCTCCGTGCTGCCTGTCTAAGAGCCAGAAGACGCTATCAGAGGGCAAGAAACCCCCCGGATAGGGAGGAGCGGAAGTTGGTGTTCCAGGAGGCCAGAGCCGCATTTAAAAAGGAGATAATCGTGAGCAAGTCGAACTGCCACAAGGAGCTATGCCGAGATGCCGACGCAAATCCCTGGGGTGACGCGTACCGAGTCGTGATGGCGAAGATCAAAGGTCCAGCGATGCCAGCCGAGATGTGTCCAGACAAGCTGAAGGTAATCGTGGAGGGTCTCTTTCCGAAGCACGACCCAACGACGTGGCCACCAACACCGTATGGTGAGGAAAACGACGGTAGTGCGGAAGCTCGGCGAGTCTCCAATGTCGAGCTGGAAGCAGTGGCGAAGAAACTAAAAGCGAGCAAAGCTCCGGGTCCGGACGGGATCCCCAATGTGGCGTTGAAATCGGCGGTCCTAGCTTATCCCGATATGTTCAGGACGGTGATGCAGAAATGTTTGGAAGAAGGTCACTTCCCAGACATATGGAAGGTGCAGAAACTGGTTTTACTGCCAAAGCCAGGAAAACCGCCGGGTGATCCAGCATCGTATAGGCCGATATGCCTGCTGGACACACTTGGGAAGCTGCTGGAAAAGCTCATCCTTAACAGGGTGGTACCGTTTACAGAAGGAGAGCATGGACTGTCACAGATGCAGTTTGGATTCCGTAAGGAAAAGTCGACGGTGGATGCTATCCGCACGGTCCTGGAGAGGGCCGAGAAGGCGTCCAAACAGAAGAGGAGAGGAAACCGGTACAGCGCCGTAATCACAATTGACGTCAAGAATGCGTTCAATAGCGCCAGCTGGGAGGCCATCGCCGTAGCGCTGCACAGAATGCGGGTTCCAGACTACCTGTGTCGGATCATGAAAAGCTACTTCCAGAACAGAGTCTTGGTGTACGACACTGAAGCTGGACAGAGGAGAATGAATGTGACGGCGGGAGTTCCACAGGGCTCCATCCTCGGGCCAACGTTGTGGAACGCTATGTACAACGGAGTGCTAACGCTACAGCTACCCACAGGCGTCGTGCTCGTGGGCTTTGCGGACGATATCGTCTTATCAGTAACAGGCGAGTCACCGGAAGAGGTAGAAATGTTGGCGGCAGAATCGATTGGTATCATCGAAAATTGGATGAATGGAGTCAAGTTGAAGATAGCCCACCACAAAACGGAGGTGCTATTGGTGAGCAACTGCAAGGCAGTGCAGCGAGTGGAAATCTCCGTCGGAGAACACGCAGTGGCGTCGAAGCGAGAATTGAAGCACCTGGGTGTGATGATCGACGATCGGCTAAACTTTAACAGCCACGTCGACTACGCCTGTGAAAAAGCAGCGAAGGCGATCAACGCACTGTCGAGGATCATGCCAAACACCGGTGGTCCGAGAAGCAGCAAGAGGCGGTTGCTAGCGAGCGTGTCATCTTCAATACTGCGGTACGGAGTCCCAGCCTGGGGTGCGGCGCTAAAAACCAAGCGAAATCGGGGGAAGCTAAACAGCGCGTACCGGCTCATGGCCATACGAGTAGCGAGCGCGTATAAAACAATATCGTCGGAGGCAGTTTGTGTGATTGCAGGGATGATCCCGATCTGCATCACCTTGGAGGAGGACATCGAGTGCTACGAGCGGAGGAGGACCAGCCAAGTGAGAACGTTGGTGCGAACGGCCTCAGTGACAAAGTGGCAACAGGAATGGGATTCCACGGAGAAAGGAAGATGGACCCATCGGCTCATCCCTAATGTGTCGACTTGGGTGAACAGGAAGCATGGAGAAGTGAATTTCCACCTAACCCAGTTTTTGTCTGGTCATGGCTGCTTCAGGCAGTACCTACATCGGTTTGGCCATGCCGTTTCGCCCTTCTGCCCGGAGTGCGAGAACGTGGAGGAGACACCGGAGCACGTAGTGTTCATCTGCCCCAGATTCGAGGCGGTAAGAAGATCGATGCCGGAAATAAGCGTGGACAACATCGTCGACGAGATGTGCCGTACTGAAGAGACGTGGAACGCGATCAACAGAGCAGTCACAAAAATGATGACGGAGCTGCAGCGAAAGTGGAGGAGCGACCAGCAAGCTGGGATCGCTTGAAAATTAAGTGCACAGATGAGAAGCACTGTTTAGAAGCGACAAAAAGTGCAAAAGCACTGTAACAGAAGAGCGCATGAGCGCATTGCCCCCCCTGAAGCAGTCGCAGCAGTGGTACCAGGGGGATCGAGGCATCTAGATGTAGCAGAGTTTTTCCAATCGGTTTTCTCTGCTGGGGAGGTAGGGAGGAAAAAAAAAAACACACACACATACACACACACAGACATCACCTCAATTCGTCGAGCTGAGTCGATTGGTATATAAGACTTGACCCCTCCGGAGGCTCTATCAAATTTTCGTTTTTGGAGTGAACATATAGCCTTTCGGTACACCTTGGTGTACGAGAAAGGCAAAATACAAACTAGATCCATTTTTCGTACAGAATGATAGGTAAACATTAGAGTGGGTCATCGTTTATATGGAAAAATGAAAAATTCAATGTTATCCCATCAGATCAAAGCTTTTTTGATCCCTTTTCAGGACTTAAAAAAGTGTGCAAAATTTGGGCACGATCGGTTATGTCTACGTTTTGCGCATTGCGTTTGAAGTTTGTATGGGGTTTTACATGGAAAAACACACTTTTTTGTATTTCTCTCATAACAAGCTCGAATTTTTCTAAAACAATGTATCCGATAAAGTGAAAACATAGCCTGGGGTGTCCTGAAAAACTTTGTCGAATACCGCGAAGTGATCTGATGCTTATGAAAAAAGTTATAGCGTTGGCATTGCTTGGCGAAACAGCATGATTTTGTTGCTATTGTTATTCCTTTACATGTTAAAACATAAACACATGCATGCGGTTCGTTGGTTACAACTGTTTTCACAAGCATCGGATCGCTTTGCGGTATTCAACAAAGTTTTTCAGAACATCGTAGGCTATCATTTTACAGTATCGTTTAAAAATTTCAGCAAAACTTTTTCAACTTATGACCAAAATGCAAAAATGTATGTTTTACCATATAAAATCCCATACAAATTTCAATTGCAATGCGCAAAGTGTAGAAGCAACCGATCGTGCTCAAATTTTGCATAGATATTCAGGACCCGAAACGAAACCAAAAAACCCAAATTAATCCACCTAGTGGTGATAGTGCCTTTCTCGTCGTATATGTTCTCACGATCTTTCCGTCGACGTAAGTCAAAGTGTTACAGAATCCTGATTTTTTTTTAAAAGCAAGCATTTTATCAAAGCCATCATTGAATTGACTTAAATCTTATTGGTGGCACATAGTCCGACGTTACAAGGGCGTAGCCAGCTTTTCGGCCAGGGGGGGGCGAGCACCCTTACACTGAAAACCACTTTGCAGTAACAAGGAGTTCAAATACTTCATCATTAAAAAAAAATAGAAGTGAAGTATGAAAAATGGGTGATTAACAGGAATGGTTCAATGGAAGAGTCATATATGATTATAATCCTGACGAATTCCTCAAGATATTGCTTCAGGAATTTCTTAACAAATGCCATCATGAATTTGAATTTATTCAGCAGTTTCTCCAGAAATTTCTTTAATATTTTTCCAGGTTATTTTAATGTAGATATTCCAGCAGAAATTACCTTCGGAAAACTTGCAGTAATTCCGTTGAGAATACCTTCAGAAATTTCTTCAAAAATTCCTCCAGAAGTTTTATTACGAATTTTACCATGCATTCTTTTGAGAATTTCCCCAGTAATTCTTTACAAATATCATTCTTAATTCCACCAGAAATCCGTTTAAGAAGCTCCAGAAAATACTTTAAGAATTTATCTGGGAATTCTTTCAAAAATTTCATTCAAACTAAGAATAGAGGAATACCCTAAGAAATTTTTGGAGAAATTTCTTCGAAAAATCCTTTAATGAATTCCTTCGGAATTACCGGAAAAAAATCTTTGAAAATTTCTAAAGGAATTCCTTCGGAAATTCCTGGAGGAATATCTTTGGAAGTTGCTAGAGGAATGCATTCAGAAATTTTTAAAGGAATCAATTAAAAAATAATTTCAGGAATTCATTTCGAAAATCCTTGAGGTATTCCACCGGAAATTCCTTGACAAATTCTTCAGAAATTTCTTGGGGAATTCCTTCATATCTAATGCTCCTTGAGAAATTCCATTAGACGTCGAGAGTTCTTCTACGATTTCCTTTAGAAGATTCTTCGGGAATTCCTTGAGGAATTTCTTTGAAATAGATTTAGAATATTCCTTGAGGAACTCCTTCGGAGTTTTCTTCCGAAAATTCCTTGAAGAATACCTTCAAAAATTCTTGGAGGAATTCATCCGGAAATTTCTGTGAGAATTCCTTCCCAAATTCCGGAAGCAATTCTTTCGAAAATATTGAAAAAATTCCACTAAAAGTCTCATGAGATATCCCTTCTGAAATTCCATAAGGAATTTCTTTCAAAATCTTTCAAAACTTCCTTGAAAAAATATTTCGGAAATTCCCGAAGAAATGCTTTTTGTGATTTTTTATTTCCTAGAGGAACTCATTCGGAAATTTTTTGAAGAATTCCTTTAAAAAAGCCTTGATAAGGAAAATTCGGAAATTGTTAAAGGAGTTCGTTTGGATTTTTTTTGACATATGTCTGAAATGTCTTATGGAATACCTTTGGAAATTTCGTGAGAAATTGTTTGATAAGTTCGATGAGGAATTTTTTCGGTTTTTTTATAAATCTTTTTGAAATTCCTCAAGGAATTCCAGCGAAAGATCCTTGAGAAGTTTCTTCGGAAATTCCTCAAGAAATTCCTTCAAAAATGTATTGCGGAACTCCTACGAAAACTTGAGAAACTTCTTCAAACATTCCTTCAGAAACACGTTTGGGGATTATGTGAGAAAATCCTAAGGAATTTTTTTGAGGACAACCGTCAAAAAATTTTGGAGGAATTCAAGGCAAATCCATAAGAAATTTCTTTAGAAGTTCCGGGAGGGATTTCTTTGGAAATTCGTAGAGGAATTCCTTCGGAAATTCAGGAGAAAATCCTTTGAAAATTCCAGGAGAAATTTCTTTGAAAATTCCTGGAGGAATTCCTACGGAAATTCCTGGACAAACTCCTCCGGAAACTCATGGAGGAATTCTTCGGGAAAATCCTGGAGGAATTCCCTCGGAAATTCTTGGAGGAATTCCTTCGTGAATTCCTGGAGGAATTGCTTCGGAAATACCTGGAGAAATTCCTTCCTGAAAATTATGGAGGAACTCCTTCGGAAATTCATGGAGGAATTCCTTCAGAAAATCCTTGAGCGATTCCTTCGCAAAAGTCCTGGAGGAATTCCTTCTGAAATTTATGGAGAAACTCCTTCGGAAATTCGTGAAGGAATTCCTGGAGAAATTCTTTTGAAAATTCCCGGTGGAATTCTTTCGGACATTCATGGAAGAATTCCTTCGGAAATTCCGGCAGGAAATCCTTTGAAAATTCCAGGTGAAATTCCTTTGAAAATCCCTGGAGGAATTCCACCGGAAATCACTGCAGGAATTCCTTCGGAAATTGTTGGAAGATTTCCTTCGGAAATTCCTGAAGGAATTCCTACGGAAATTTATGAAGGAATTCCTTCGGAAATTCCAGGAGGAATTCCTTCGGAAATTGCAGAAGGAATTTCTTTGAAAATTCCTGAAGGATCTCCTTTGGAAATTCCTGGAGGATTTCCTCCGGAAATTTCTGAAGAAATTCATCCGGAAATTCATGGAGGAATTTCTTAGGAAATTCCTGGAGGAATTCCTTAGGAAATTCCTGGAGGAATTCCTTTGAAAATTCGTGAAGGAATTTCTTCAGAAATTCATGAATGAATTCTTTCGGAAAATTTCTGGAGCAATTCCTTCGGAAATTCATGGAGGAACTCCTTCGGTATTTCCTGGAGGAATTTCTCCTGAAATTCCTCGAGGAATTTCTTTGGAAATTCGTGAAAGGATTCCGTCGGAAAATTTCTGGAGGAATTCCTTTGGAAATTCATGTAGGAATTCCTTCGGAAAATTCTTTAGAAATTCCTTCGCAAAATTCCTGGAGGAATTCATTCGGAAATTCATGGAGGAATTCCTTCGGAAATTCATGGAGGAATTCCTTCGGAAATTCCAGGAGGACTTCCTTTAAAAATTCCAAGAGGAATTCTTTTGAAAATTCCTAGAAGAATTTCTTCGGAAATTCTTGGATGAATTCCTCCGGAAATTCCTGTAGGAATTTCTTCGGAAATTCGTAGAGGAATTCCGTCGGAAAATTTCTGGAGGAATTCCTTCGGAAATTTATGGAGGGATTTCTTCGGACATTCATGAAGGAATTCCTTCGGAAATTCCAGGAGGAAATCCTTTGAAAATTCCAAGAGGAATTCCCTTGAGGAAATTCCTAGAGTAATTCCTCCAGAAATTTGTGGAGTGATTTTTCCGAAATTTCCTGGAGGATTTCCCTCGGAAATTCCTGGAGGAATTGCAACGGAAATTCCTGGAGGAATTCTCTCGGAAATAAATGGAGGAATTTATTTGGAAAATCCTGAAGGAATTCCTTCGCAAAATTCCTGGTGGAATTACATCGGAAATTCATTCCTTTGGAAATTTCCAATGGAATTTCTCCAGGAATTTCCGACAGAATTTCTCCTGGAATTTCTGAAGGAATTCTTCCTGGAATTAAAAAAAATCCTTCAGAAATTTCCAAAAGAGTTTTTCCAGGAATTTCCGAAGGAATTTCCAAAGGAATTCCTCCAGGAATTTCCAATGGAATTCCTCCGGGAATTTTTAAAGAAATTCCTACAAGAATTTCCGAAATAATTGCTCCACGAATTTCAGAAGGAATGCATCCAAGAGATTCCGGAAGGATTTCTCCAGGAATTTCCGAAGAAATTCCCCTAAGGATTTCCGAAAGAATTCCTGCAGGAATTTCTAAAAGAATTCCTCCATGAATCATCAAACGAATTCGTCCAGCAATTTCCGAAGGAATTCCTCCCGGAATTTCCGCAAGAATTCCTCCAGGAATTTTTGAAGGAATTCCTAACGGAATTTGTGAAGCAATTCCTCCATGAATTTTCGAGGGAATTCCTCTTGGAATAGGAAGTAATCAGCTGCGTTTTTGCTAGAGTGCCGGTAGAGGCGCTTTTCTGATAAATGCGGTAAACGTGATAACAGTGTAAAGGAACGGCGAAGGTTACGCTATGCGATCGTAGACGGCACTCGTGTTCCACGTGTTTTTCACATATACAGCGGCGCTGCCTGCACCTATCCACTCGGAAACATCATGCGCAGCACGGGTGGAAAATGCCAGTCAGAAAAAAAGAAGTAAACAGCTTGAAATTTGTATGGTGGCGTAATAAATTCTCTGTTACTGTAATGAATCCGGAAGAAACGCATAGGTATAATGATTTTGTTTCTAACTTGCAACTTTTTGCCCCAAAGCACAAATCGCTGCAATGTGGAACAAGTGCAAGCCAGCGATTTGTCCATACAAGAAAAATGATTTTACTTTTAATGTGGTGGCGCCATCTCTGATAAAAACAAGCTTAGATTTCTTACTATTTCCAAAAATAAAATCCAAAAAGAGTTTCCGAAAAAATTTCTCCAGGAATTTCCGAAAGAATACCTCTAGGAATTTCCGAAGGAATTCTTCCAGTAATTTCCGAAGAAATTATTCCATCAATTTCCGAAGGAATTCCTCCTGGAATTCCCAAAGGAATTCGTCCAGTAATTTCCGAAGGAATTCCTCCAGGGCCCTGTAGCATAATCGGGCTAATAATATTAGCTACAAGCTACAAGTTACAAGTACAAATATTACAAGTGCTAATAATTTGTGTTGCATAAAGGCTCAATTTTCCACTAATATTATTATATAGCACTTGTAATATTAGTGACCAAGAAAATACAAGTTGTTTTGGTTCATTTACCTGTCAAAATTCATTCGACAGTTCGCTATTTAATTTGAAATGGCAGTTGATGTTTGTTTATATTCTGCATTTTCCGCGTAACATCCGGAAATAACTTCATTTATTCCGAAGTTTTGCATTCTTTATACGATAGATGAAGAAAAGCATGTGCTGTTTGGATAATTTTCTGCCGCTCTGACGAAATATTTTTTTACAAAGTATGGCACTGCAAGTATCTAGATTTTTAATAAAATGTCCCAAAGATTTGATAGTACTGGTTGAAAAACAATGTATAAAGATTTAGCAACATGTATTAATGTATTATGCTTCTTGTTAAAATCCGAAGTGATCTGGGATGCAAAAATTGAGCTTTTACCTACTTTTATATGTCGCAACTCGATTCGAGTTAGTGTATGTATATTGTAGCTCTTGATTAGCTTAATGATGCACAATACAAGCAATTGGTTCAAATTTATTTCGCATCTGCAACTTTACCTGTGCTTATGCAGTGACCATAATATATAACTTTACCAAGAACCTTCAATCAAAGATGGGTAATGTAGAAACTTTGGAAAACTTGAGAGACTCAGCAGAAATTATATTTGGGATACAAAGTGTACATCAACGCAATTTTCTCTTCAATGAGTTTCGAATACATACTGCCAAATTTAATCGTCGAAAACTGGAATTAAGGTTGACATGTTAGATAAATAATATCTTCTGAGTTCATCAAAATGGTAAATCGATGTATTCAAAACTAAATATGACTTTTGCAATACTTTAAATCTAACTTGTAAATTATTTTACAAGACCTTTGAGACTTGTAATCAAAAGTACAAGTCATAGCTAATATTTTATACTTGTAGTTTCTTTATGCAACATACACTTGTAAATTCTACTAATAATATTAGTCCAACCGACTTGTAGTATTGGACTTGTAACTTGTACTTGTAGTATTTTTTTGCAACAGAAAATTATAAGTTACAAGCTACAAGACTAATATTATTAGTAAAATTTTCATTATGCTACAGGCCCCAGGAGTCATGAAAAGAATTCCTCTAAGAAGTTTAGAATGATTTTTTTCCAGGAATGTCCTAAGGAATTCATCCAAGGATTTTCTCAGGAATTTCTCTATAGATTTCTGAAAGAATTCCTCCAGAAATTTCCGGAGGTATTCATCCAAAATTTTTCGAGGGAACTCCCCTAGGAATTTCCGAAGGAATTCCTCCAGAAATTTCCAGAAATTTCTGAACGAATTCCTTCAGGAATTTCCGAAGGAACTCCTTCAGGAAATTCCGAAGGAATTCTTCCAGGAATTTGTGAAGGGATTCCTCCAAGAGTTTTGGAAGGTATTCCTTCTGGAATTTTTTTAGGAATTCCTCCAGGATTTTTTTAGGAATTCCTCCAGGATTTTTTGAAAGAATTGCTTCAGGAATTTCCGAAGCAATTCCTCCCGGAATTTCCGAAAGAATCCCTCCAGGAATTCCTAAAGAAATTGCTTCTGGAATTTCCGAATGAATTTTTCCAAGAACCTCCAAAGGAATTCGTCCAGCAATTTCCGAAGGAATTCCTCCCGGAATTTCTGAAAGAATTCCTCCAGAAATTTCCGAAAGTATTCATCCAAGATTTTTCGAAGTGCCTCGCCAAAGAATTTTCGATGGAATTCCTCCTGTAATTTCCGAACGAAGTCCTCAGGAATTTCCGATGGAATTTCTCCAGAAATTTCCGAAGGAATTCTTCCAGGATTTTGCGAAGGGATTCCACCAAGAATTTCGGAAGGAATTACTCCAGGAATTTTCAATGGAATTCATCCAGAAATTTCCGATGGAATTCCTTCAGGAATTTGCGAAAAAATTCCTCCAGGAATTCCTAAAGGAATATCTCCTGGAATTTCCGAATGAATTCCTCCGGGAATCTCCAAAGGAATTCGTCCAGCAATTTCCGAAGGAATTCCTCCAGGAATTTCCAAAAGCATTCCTCCAGGAAGTGTGGGATTATTTTGTCCAGGAATTTCGTAAGGAATTTACCTAAGAATTTCCTCACGAGTTTCTCTATGGATTTCTTAAAGAATTCCTCCAGGAATCTGCAAAGGTATTCATTCAAGATTTTCCCAAGGAACTCCCCAAGGAATTTCCGAAGGAATTTCTCCAGGAATTTCCGAAGGAATTGCTCCAGAAATTTCCGAAGGAATCCTTCAGGAATTTCCGAAGGAATTTCTTCAGGAATTTCCGAAGGAATACCCTCAGGAATTTTCGAAGGAATCTTCAAGAATTTCCGAAGGAGTTCCTGCATACATTAAAAAAAAATACGAGGATGCAGGAGAATTTTATTTTTACTAGTCAAAAACAGCTCTGATCATCTATGTTTCTCGGTTAAGTTAGAATATAGTTGCTCGGTCAGGGGGGGGCCACGCCCCCCCCCTGCCCCCCCCCTGGCTACGCCCTTGCGACGTTATGTTATTTAGCAGAGCTAAATAATATCAGATTTCTCAGTTGACTGCTTGAGCACCTTCACTAATACTGGAGGCTGATCAATATCAAGATGATACTAACAAGCTAAGATATAACTTTTTACACAATCACAGATCACTTTGCGGCCTTCGATAAAAAAATTCTGAACATTTTTGGTTATATTTTATTGACCGTTGAAAACAAGAACGGAGTTGGTTAACGTGAGACATCTGCTTGTATGTGGGTTAAATTTGTCAAGAGTTTGTTCTCTTATACATATTTATCGCTTGCATTGATTTTATTCACTTTCGTAGTTCTGGCGAATCACCATATGCTGGTTGTGCAACCCTACCGGTAGTCTCTAATGTGGTATGAGCCTATTTTGTAGTTAACCTTCCTCAGGTTATTAAAATAGCCGAGATGTGTTGTGTCGCTTGGTACATTTGGTTTCTTTCGATGCAGTACCGGAACAGGCTCCGGAGCACCACCGGGTCTCCCAAATATAGTCTGAGACAATTTTATTGCTAACGTTCATTAGGTTACCTAAAAAATCCACCATTTGATTTATTTTATGCATGGGTATAGATCACTTTTACATTTGACCACTTCCAGTGGGACACTCAGCACTGGTTTCGGGACACTATCGGCTGTCTAAAATATGATCTGAGGCTTTGTTCTTATGAATCGATCATCGTGTTATCAAAAGAGGGTCTCCTGTTGGCCTTGTGTTTAAGGATATGGATCGCCAATCCGGAAACGGCGGGTTCGATTCCCGTTCCGGTCGGGGAAATTTTCTCGACTCCCTGGGCATAGTGTATCATTGTAATTGCCTCACAATATACAAATTCATGCAATGGCAGGCAAGAGAAACCCTTCAATTAATAACTGTGGAAGTGCTCTAAAGAACACTAAAGTGAAAATAGGTAGGCCAAGTTCCAATGCGAACGTCGAGCCATAAAGAAGAAGAAGTTATCAAAAAGCTGCTATTTGATGTACTGTCAAACCCCGCATATCCTCCTCTCCTCTCCTCTTCTTGGCGTAACGTCTTCACTGGGACAAAGCCTACTTCTCAGCTTAGTGTTCTATAAGCACTTCCGCAGTTATTAACTGAGAGCTTCCTCTGCCAATGACCGTTTTGCATGTGTATATCGTGTGGCAGGCACGAAGATACTCTATGCCCAAGGAAGTCAAGGAAATTTCCTTTACGAAAAGATCATGGACCGACCGGGAATCGAACCCGTCACCCTCAGCATGGTCATGCTGAATACCCGTGCGTTTACTGCCTCGGCTATATGGGCCCTCCTATCCGCGTATCCATCACTCTGTAATACGACACTTTTTAATTCGTACCCGTACATTTGTCGAATTAAAAAATGATCAAATGTCAGTGTAATACACTGTAAATACGAATGATCCGATATTGTGATGTTACTCACACCTGCAGCGGTTCCTCGTGCAGCTGCTACTTTCGGAAGATCAAATTTGGTGCTTTCCGACACCTGATCCGTTTGGTGATCAACCGCAGTGAACTTCGGAAGCCAACAATCGTAAAATGAACAAGCTATCAATTCGTACCACCACAATACCTGTAAGTTTTGTGTGCAAAAACAAA
Organism: Aedes albopictus; assembly: GCF_035046485.1. Classification (NCBI taxonomy): domain Eukaryota; kingdom Metazoa; phylum Arthropoda; class Insecta; order Diptera; family Culicidae; genus Aedes; species Aedes albopictus. The sequence goes on along the minus strand of NC_085137.1, from coordinate 240,779,150 downwards.
TCCTACAATCTAAACAAAACTAAAATAAAGTTAGTTTATCGAATTAAAAGTTTACCCAGGTAATTTGAAAGCAATCATTGTCAAATTAGCGTGATTTTATGGTACCACACGCATGGGTTTGGTTCAATTTCACTTTTTACAACTTTCGGTTCACATTTTACCACTTACCAATTGTCCCTGATGTGGTCTTAGACTAGTTTCATGCAAATTGTTAATCAGTTTTTCTAAAAAGTCGCAAATTGATGTAATGCATGCATGGGTTTGGTTCACCGGTAAATGTGGCCTGAGACTATTTTCTGGCTGACCGTTTGTTGACGCCGTGATAGACTGGGCGTACTCATGGCCTGGGAGTGCAGTGGTCACAGAACTAATGAGCACACTATTGTGCGGTACACTTTAAAACCTTCTTCACGTAAGTGACTAACGTACACCAAGTTCTTGTAATAAAACAGTTTATTGCACTAACGACTAAGGTTCTATATTTACATATTTACACAATTAACATGTTGGTTCTGATTAATTACTATACCCTTCCCGGTCTGTGGGCGAGAGGTGCGACAACGGGCGAGCGCGCTCGGGTACGGTATCGATCGTGCAGAGGGACCGTACAGGCTGGCGATCAACAAAAGTACTGACTCCTTTACTGTTGTTCAGTTGCTGATCTTCGTTGGTTATTCAGTTGTGTAAGACAGATATCAAAGGGGGGGTGGTGTTGGAACGGTGCGTGGAAGTATCTACTCAGTCTCGTATACTGCTGCAAGATACGACTGGCTCGACGTAGCTATTGTTTCACCAAATGAATGCTATCCACATCTGTTTACGTACCAGCGTGGAGGCTATCGAAAGCGAGAAAGTGATTGTACCCTTGCTAGCTGGATTCGACTCTCTGTAGCAACACAGCAGAATAATTGCATTCTGTCTACAGTATGGTTGTTATAGCATGCAGTACACATCTGTTTGCACAATGGGTGCGGATGGATTACCAAATTGGTCAAAATACAAAACTACGTTCACGTTAGGCGTGAACACCGTTCTTCGCGTTATCGAAAAAGCCGTTATTTAATGTGCTGCGTGTATGCGTTTGGTTCAGTTCTGCATTAGACCACTTCCGTCGGTTCACCTGGAACCGGTTTCGGCACACTATTAGTTTTCCAAAATATGGTCTATAATTTTTTTTGTTAATCGTTAATCAGGTTAATTAAAAAGTAATTAAATGTGTCGAATTTATGGGTTTGGTTCTCCTTTACATTTTACCACTTCCGATGGGGCAACCGTAATCGGTTGTGGAACACTCCCGGTTGTACCTAAAAATTCGCGATTTGATGTGTCGCATGCATGGGTTTGGTTCACTTTCATATTTGGCTATTTCCGGCGAGACAACCAGAACCGGTTCCGGATCACTAGATATGTTCTGAGAATATTTTCCTGCTTACTGTTCATCAGGATATCAAAAAAGCCACTATTTGATAAGTCGCATGCATAGGTTTAGTAAACTTTCATACTTGGCCACCTCCAGCAAGAGATCTGCAACTGGTTCCGGTACACTACCGGTTCCGATGTGCTCTGTGCATGGTTCCCTGCTTACGAAAAAGCCGCGGTTTGATATGTCGCATACATGGTTTTAGATCAATTTAATATTTTGCCACTTCCGGCGGGACACCCGGAACCGGTTCCGGAACACAACCGATTACGATATGGTCTGAGAATATTTTCCTGCTAACTGTTCATCAGGATAGCAAAAAAGCCACTATTTGATATGTCGCATGCATAGGTTTGGGTAACTTTTATACTTGGCCACCTCCGGCGGGACATCTGGAACCGGTTCCGGATCACTACCGGTTCCGAAGTGGTCTGAGAATAGTTTCCTGTTTACTGTTCATCAGGTTATCGAGAAAGCCGCGGTTTGATATGTCGCATGCATGGGTTTAGTTCACTTTTATGTTTGGCCACTTCCGGCGGGACACCCGAGACCGGTTCCGGGACACTACCGGTTCAGATAGGATCTGAGACCATTGTTTTGCTTACCGTTCACCAAGTTAACGAAAATGCCGTAGTTTGATGTGTCACATGGATAGGTTTGTAGCGTTTTCATATCTAGCCCCTTCCTGGGGTACCGGTCCGGAACACCTAAATGGCCATAACTCGGGAACCGCTGGACCGATCTGAATCATTTTCAATAGGAAACAATGGGACCAGATTCCGCGTCGAATGAACCATCGGTCGTTAAAATCGGTTGAGGTTTACTGCTTAAAAGTGACGTGAGTTTTTTTTGTCCACATACATACACACATACACACACACATACACACATACATACACACACACAGACATCACCTCAATTCGTCGAGCTGAGTTGATTGGTATATGTGACTCGACCCTCCGGACCTTCTATCAAAAAGTCATTTTTGGAGTGAACATATAGCCTTTCCAGTACACTTAGTGTACGAGAAAGGCAAAAAGCTTTGATCTGAGAAAACGGTTCCGATGACCCACACTAGTAAACATCTATTGCAAGTTGATGCACAACAGAAAGACTTCAAATTATTGTTAAAGTTTTCAAAAGTGTGTTTTTATGGAGGCATGTCTTATGATGTATTTTTCAAAAATGGGTCACAATTGGTCCCCTTTTGTGCACATGGTTGATTTAAAGGGAAAATAACTCCAGAAGCTTACTATTCATTTTGTTTTCAAGTTTTCTTGCATTTTTAATGAATACGGTGTATTTGAAATTATAAGATTTCCCTAAATTGTTAAGGATATGCCGTATTTTGAAAATGGGGATACTTGATCCCCCTTTTAATGGTGTGTAATAAAATAATAATTATCTGACACGTTTTATCATTGAATATACTAGAATTCCGAGTAAATAGAGGCTTCCAAATAGAATTTTATTTTTCACATGTATAATGTGTGTGTTATCCTCGAGGGATCAAGTCTCCCCATGTCACTGTTGTATACACTAAGCTACATTCATTAAAATATTTATAGAACAGTCTTATTTGGATAAATACGTTTGATAGTATTTTATTTATATTATATAATGTGAAATTTTGACACGATTTGGTTCAATTTTCACAAACTTATTGTGATTTTTCGGAATCGTCTAAAAGATTTCTGAAGGACTGCAAACAAACCATCAGCCATTAAAAAATAATGCAATACACAATTAAAATCAATTGTAGTCAAAACATTGTCCAGATGTTGTTTTGGAAAAAATATGCTAGAAGAAAACTGTTTTTGATTCCGAGAAAATATGGGGGGAACAAGTCTCCCCAGGGATCAAGTCTCCTCAGTCTCCCCTAATGTTGTCTATTTCAGGGCTTGCCATGTCGTACGAGATCTCTTAATACATGAAATATTATTATTTACGTCTGATAACACTAGTTTACAAAATAAAATGAAAGTCGTGAACTTCTGTCAACGACCAAAATTTTTTAAGCACAATTAAGTGCTGATTTCGAAACCGTGCTTTAAAAAATTTAAAGTAGAGCAGTTTTTGAGTTTTAGCTCAATATCGAGTTTTACAGCTTTCAAAAATATAGAATTTACTGAAATTCAAATATCTTGCGATTTGTTAAACCAATTTCAAATCTTTTTCCATAAATTTAAAGCTGAATACAATACCATTTGACCATCTGAATGCAGGTTTTGCGTCAGATGGATGAAATTTAAGATATTGGCGAGTTTTAGGGACGATCTTCTTAAATTTTAGCCAAATTTCCAAAAATATGTGAAGAAATTATTTTTTTTTCCAATAAGAAAAAAAAACAATCTAAAAATTCTTTCTCAACGTTTATTTGACATATCATTTGTAGGCAAGTTACAGTAAAAAAATCAGCTTAATCGGAGCATTGATTATGAAGAATGAGATGTGTGAAGTGAGCGACGTTGCTTAAAAATAGAACAAAAAATGATTTCAAATCATCAACCTTGTATGAAAAGTCGAAAAAATTTCCGCTCTACTGTAATTTTTTTCTTTCGCGTTTTCGAACTCAGGGCATGATTCTACACCAAAAATGATCATCAGCTTACCGAGTTCAAAAATGCTGTAAACTAATGTAATTTGTTCCCAAAGGGTGCGTCAAACACTCAAGCAACACACATCCCAAGTAACAATTCCATTGCAGATTGGTTTTGTTTGATTTTTATTAAGGTTTTATTACAGCAATAATTAAAACTCACAGTTTTATGACTGCTTTTATGAAAACCATTTCTAAAATGTTTTATAGTATACTTGAAGATATCCATAAAGACAAATTTCAAGAGTAAACAAAACTTTCCGATATGTAAACCTTCTGGCAATCATTATAACCACAATAAAACTGTTAAAACTCTCAACAGATGGCGATCCGTTCGATTAGTAACGACATCTGTTGGTGGAAAAGCAGAAACTACGACACTGCTAGGTTTATTGCGGTCATCATAAAAGCAAACTTGCTTTCGTTTTATTTTCGCTGATTATGGTCGTCGCCATATTGAAGAATTAGCTTACGTGAATGGAAAATAGTTAATTTTGCTTAAATTAGCAATAAATTGATAGTTTGTCACCATTTTCATAACATGCTCACATAAATAAACTCTCTCTGCTGAGTTTTCTTGTGATTCGAGATAGTTTTACTAAATTCAAAAATTGATTTAGTTCATTCCAAGATGATAATATTCACTATTTTTGAAGCGCATTAATTTTATGATTCTGCACCCCCAATATTCACGGTAAATTCGAATGCGCATAAGCCTACCAGCACAATAACTACTGAAATATTACTTTGAAATGATCGCTTTCTACTTACGAATGATGTATTCTCCTGAACTTTACGTGCCATCGCAGAAGCTTCTCTGCATCTTGAGCTGTCATAGTTTTTGTTGAAAAAAAAACAACAACAAACGAGAATGGAACATTTTTCAGCTAGGTTTCAAAACGAGTTTATTGCTACTCTTAATGTGGTTTGCAAAACCTCTCCGAGAGTGGTCCACTTAGCCGGAAGATGCTCTTAAAGAGGTTATCAAGAGGTTTTGATGCATAAATCAGTTTTATTGCAAGTTTTATAAAATTAGTTATGAAGATCTCTTATAGATCCAAACAAAACCTAAAATGTTACTTGGGATGGTTACAAAACAGTCACGGCAGCATATGTAGGGGTTGCACAGAAGTCACTGTGACTTACCGCGCAACCCTGACATCCCAAGTAACATTTTAAGTTTTGTTCGGCTCTACAAGAGATCTTCATGACCAATTTAATGAAACTTGCAATAAAACTGAATCATACATCAGAACCTCTTGATAACCTCTTTAAGAGCATCTTCCGGCTAACTGGACCACTCTCGGAGAGGTTTAGCAAACCGCATTAAGAGTAGCAATAAATCCGTTTTAAAACCTCTCGATTGTTGTTGTTGTTGTTTTTTTTTTTTTCAACAAAAACTATGACAGCTCAAAATGAGGAGAAGCTTCTTCGATGGCACGTTAAGTTCAGGAGGATACATCATTCGTAAGTAGAAAGCGATTATTTCAAAGTTATATTTTAGTAGTTATTGTGCTGGTAGGCTTATGCGCATTCGAATTTTACCGTGAATATTGGGGTTGCAGAATCATAAAATTAATGCGCTTCGGAAATAGTGAATATCATCATCTTGGAATGAACTAAATCAATTTGTGAATTTAGTAAAACCATCTCGAATCACAAGAAAACTCAGCAGGGAGAGTTTATTTATGTGAGCATGTTATGAAAATGGTGGCATACTATCAATTCATTGCTAATTTAACCCGCAAACACCCGGGACGATCTACTTTTGGCAGAAATGCACTATCTTCTTTGTTTTAAAAGATTTTACCCCGGATTTTTTTTTATAGTCAAGGGGAATAGTTGTGCAAAGAAATGTATGGTACCTCCCCCCTTTGCACCCTCCCCCCTTTTGCGGGGAGGCGAAAATACGTGGCTTTTTTTTGTATTTTTTATAAATTCTACATGTTTTTGCTGAAATTTCATCGTTTTGCTAATCATCAATAGTTTTCACTGATCCTAGACATGCAATGTATTACTACCCATCATAGTCTGTTGAAGTTTTGATCCCAGAGCTATTCTAAGGCCTCCAAAGTACTCCGAAGTTTTTGACACAAATCTAACATTCTCAACCAAATTTTATACACGATGAATGATGACAGAACATTGTCTACGGTACTCAGAAAGCCTCAAAGCACCCCTAGAAAATTCATGGTACATGAATTGGGTGATCTAGGTCATCCAAACTACTCTGGAATTCATTTTCTTAAGATCTAAAACATCTACCATCGTTTGTGTTCACTCTGTCCAAGAAATTTAGTCACGTTAATGTCCATTACATTTCACAATGCTATGAGCAACTTGATGTTGTTGTAGTTGGACATTCCGTGAAATACAAATGGCCTCCAAAACACTTTGAAGTTTGGCTTACGATATCTACATACTGTCTCATGCTTTAGTTGTGAAAATTTTCCATGGAATGTAGTCTATAGTGCTGATGGAACCTCAGTGCACATCTATAATGCTTTTGGTACATTCATGGGATATTCCAGGCTTTCCAAACTATTCTGGAATTGGGAACTTCAAGGTCTACAGGCTCTACTCGTGTTTTTATTCACTCTATTGGCATAATTCTTTCACTATTGTGTCTGTTGCACCTCATTATATTACGAGTATCTGTATTTGTTGGTATTTGGGTGTCCACTGGCATACAAATGGACCCAATGTATTTTGAAGTATGGGTCGCAATACAGATAATCTTAGAAAATTTCTATTGTAGCGAATGCTTGCGGAATATAATCTACGCTACTCTTAGAACCTCGGAGTGCAGTTCTGATAACTTAGCAACATTCACTTGGTGATCTAGGTCATCCAAACTATTCTGAAATTAAGACTTTCAAGTTCTACAAGCTCTAATCTTGTAAATCTCTATTTTATCGATGTACTTCTTCCACGATTACCTCTGTTGTATCTCATAATTTGTTGAGTATTTGTGTTACTTGTTCATCTACTGACATACACATGTTCTTTATGGTATTTGGAAGTGTCGGAAATTACCCAAGAATTCCTCTAGGCGTTCCTCGGAAATTCCTCCAGGAGTCCCTCAGAAATTCATTGTGATATTATCCGAGAAGATCTCGATGAGTTCCTAGGGAATACATCAACATGTCCCGAGAAATATTTCAGGAGTTTCCAAGCGTCTACTCGAAAATCTATTCAGGAGCTATGCTACAATTCCTTCAGGAGTTCCTTAGGAATTACTGCAAAAACTTTTCGAAAAATCATGCAGGAGTTCCTCGGGAATGCCTTCAGAAATTCCCCGAGGATTCCACGGGATTTCTTCATGCATTCCCTAAAAACTCATGAAGGAAGTTTTCCCAAGAATTCCTCCAGAAATTTCTCCTGGAATTCCTCCAGGAAATTTTTCAGGGATTCCTCCAATAATTTTCCTAAGAATTTATCCAGGGATTTCTCCAGCGGTTTCTCTAGAAGTTCTTCCAGGGATTCCTTCAGGAATACCCCCAGGAATTCCTGCATGGATTCCTCCATGGATTCATCCAGGAATTCATTCAGGTATTTCTCCAGGAATTCCTCCAGAGCTCTCTCAGAAGTTCTTCCAAGATTTCCTCCTCAGGGATTCTTCCTGAAGTTTCTCCACTGGTTCCTCCAGAGTTTCCTCCAGCAATTCTCCCAGAAATTACTCCGGAAATTTCTTCAGAATTCATCCAGAAATTCCTCCAAGACATCTGTCTAGAATTCTTCCAAGAATCCCTCCAGGAATTCCAAAAATTCCTACTGTACCTTCCCCAAGAATTTTACCAGAGAACCCTCTAAGAAATCTGCCAATAATTCCTTCAGGAATTTCGCTAGATATTCCTCCAGTTATTTGTCAAGAAATTCCTTTAAAAATTCATTCAAAAAATCCTCCAGAAATTCCTTTATGAAAACCTCCTAGATTCTACAGGAAACCTCCAGAAATTCCTCAAGAAAATACTCCAGAAATTCTTTCAAGAAGTCCAACATGAACTCTAATAAGAATTTCTCCAAGACCTGCTCCAATATTTATGTCAAAACTCCTCCAAGAATCCGTCCTGGAATTTGGCCAGGAGTTCCTTTATAAATTTCTCTAGGAAAACCTCCAGGGTTTTTTCAATAAATACTTTCAGAAACTTCTCCAGAAATGCATACTGGAATATCCCCGGGAATTCCTCCAAGAATTCCTTCAGGTAATCCTCCAAGAATCTCTCTAGGAATTTCTCCAGGAATTCCTCCGAGAACTCCTACAAGATTACTTCCAAGAATTTCTTGAAGAAATTTCTGGAGAATACCCTGGAGGCATTCCTGGAGTACTTTCTCCAAGAATTCATGTAGTAATTCGTGAATATTTTTTTAAAGAATTTCTCAGGGAAATTCTAAGAGGAATTCCTTAAGGATTTCCTTGAACTGCGATGAAATTTAGAATTTTTTTTTCAATTTTATTTTTCTGGAGGAATTTCATGAATTTCATGAATTATTTCCTGTAAGAATTCATGGAGTAATTTATGCAAGTGATTCCAAATTCACGTGAGGTATTTTCTGTAAGAACTGGAATTGAAGGAATTTCTGGAGAAATTCCTGTAGTAATTCCTACAGCAATTCCTGTTGAAATTCATGCAGTTATTCCTGGAGGAATTCCTAGAGTATTTCTTGAAAGAATTCCTGGGGTGTTTTCCGGAACAATTCCTAGACGATTTCCTGTAGTAATTCCAGAAGGGATTCGTAGTCATTCCTGGAGTAATTCCTGAAAGAACTCTTGGAATATTTGTTGAAGGAATTTCTGGAATATATCCTGGAGTATATCCAGGAAGAATGACTGATCCCTGAAGAATCTGAAATAATTTAAGATCCCTGAAATAATTTAAGATCCCTGAAATAATTTAAGGAGGAATTCCGGTGAGGAATTACGGGAAGAACCCCTGTTGGAATTGCTGGCGAAACTCCTGGAGGTATTCCTGGAGGAACTCCTGGAAGAATTTCTGGAGGACACCGTGGAAGAATTTCTGAAGGAATTCCTTGATGAATTCATACATAAATTAGCATCTTTGAATGAGTGTAATCAGTTTCGTACCTTTTAATTCCGCCCTATGTTGCTTATCCTTTGACAGATACGCGTATTTCGACTACCACTTGTAAGGAACACACTGAGGAAGATTACACCTCTCTCTCTCTCTCTCTCTCTCTCTCTCTCTCTCTCTCTCTCTCTCTCTCTCTCTCTCTCTCTCTCTCTCTCTCTCTCTCTCTCTCTCTCTCTCTAGAAGAATTACAAGTGGTAGTCGAAATACGCGTATCTGTCAAAGGATAAGCAACATAGGGCGGAATTAAAAGGTACGAAACTGATTACACTCATTCAAAGAGGGTAAATTAGCAGTCATTCATGGAGGAATCCCTGGAAGAACTTCTCGAAGAATCCCTTGAATCCTGAAGAAATCCCTGGATTAGTTGTTGGAGGAAAACTTTGATGAATTCCTGAAGGAGCTCTGGAGAAATTCCTGGAGGAATACCTGACTGAATTCCTTGATGAGTCCATGGAGGAATTTGCGAAGGAATCCCTGGGGATATTCCTGAAGAAAACCCTAAAGGAATCCCTTAAGGAATCCCTTGAAGAATCCCTTAAGGAATCCCTGGAAGAATTTCTAGAGAAATCGCTGGAGGAATGCCAGGAGAAATTTCTGGATGAACTCTTGAGAAAATTTCCTTGAGGAGTTTTAAGGGAATGCTTGGAGAAATCTTTGGAGGACTCCCGTGGAATCCTCGGGGAATTTCTGGAGGGATTCCCGAGGAACTCCTGCTGGATTTTTCGAAAAGTTCTTGAAGTAATTCCTGAGGAACTCCTGAAGGAATTCCAGCATAGCAACTGAATAAACTTTAGAGAAACTGCTGGGAAACTCTTGAAGAATTTAACGGGAAGTCCTGAGGTTTTCCCTAGGAACTCGTAGATGTTCTCGGAGAACATCACGATGAATTTCTGAGGGACTCCTGGAGGAATTTCCGAGGAACGCTTAGAGGAATACTTGGGTAATTTCCGACACTTCAAAATACCATAAAGATCATTTGTATGTCAGTGGAAGCACAAGCAACACAAAGAAATACTCAAAACATTACGAGATACAACAGAGATAATCGTGGAAGAATAAAGTAAAGAGATACAAGAGTGTAAAGCTTGAAGGTCTGAATTCCAGAATAGTTTGGATGACCTTGATCACCAAGTGAATGTTGCTAAGTTATCAGAATTGCACCCTGAGGTTCTAAGAGTAGCGTAGATTATATTCCACGAGCATTCACTACAATAAAAATATCCTATGATTTACAGATATTGCGACCCATACTTCAAAATACATTGGGTCCATTTGTATGCCAGTGGACACCCAAATATCAACAAATACAGATACTCGTAATATAATGAGGTGCAACAGACACAATTGTGAAAGAATTATGCCGATAGAGTGAAGAAAAACAAGAGTAGAGCCTGTAGACCTTGAAGTTCTAAATTCCAGAATAGTTTGGAATGCCGGGAATACCCCATGAATGTACCAAAAGCATTATAGATGTGCACTGAGGTTCCATCAGCACTATAGACTAGATTCCACGAAAATTTTTCACAACTAAAGCATGAGACAGTATGTAGATATCGTAAGCCAAACTTCAAAGTGTATTGAAGGCCATTTGTATTTCACGGAATGTCCAACTACTACAATATCAAGTTGCTCATAGCATTGTGAGGTGTAATGGACATCAATGTGACTAAATCTCTTGGACAGAGTGAACACAAACGATGGTAGATGTTTTAGATCTTAAGAAAATGAATTCCAGAGTAGTTTGGATGACCTAGATCACCCAATTCATGTACCATGAATTTTCTAGGGGTGCTATGAGGCTTTTTGAGTACCGTAGACAATGTTCTGTAATCATTCATCGTGTATAAAATTTGGTTGAGAATGTTAGATTTGTGTCACAAACTTCGGAGTACTTTGGAGGCCTTAGAATAGCTCTGGGATCAAAGCTGCAACAGACTATGATAGGTAGTAATACATTGCATATCTAGGATCAGTGAAAACTATTGATGATTAGCAAAACGATGAAATTTCAGCAAAAACATGTAGAATTTATGAAAAATACAAAAAAAGCCACGTATTTTCGCCTCCCCGCAAAAGGGGGGAGGGTGCAAAGGGGGGAGGTACCATGCATTTCTTAGCACAACTATTCCCCTTGACTATAAAAAAAAATCCGGGGTAAAATGTATTAAAACAAAGAAGATATTGCATTTCTGCCAAAAGTAGATCGTCCCGGGTGTTTGCGGGTTAAGCAAAATTAACTATTTTCCATTCACGTAAGCTAATTCTTCAATATAGCGACGACCATAATCAGCGAAAATAAAACGAAAGCAAGTTTGCTTTTATGATGACCGCAATAAACCTAGCAGTGTCGTAGTTTCTGCTTTTCCACCAACAGATGTCGTTACTAATCGAACGGATCGCCATCTGTTGAGAGTTTTAACAGTTTTATTGTGGTTATAATGATTGCCAGAAGGTTTACATATCGGAAAGTTTTGTTTACTCTTGAAATTTGTCTTTATGGATATCTTCAAGTATACTATAAAACATTTTATCAATGGTTTTCATAAAAGCAGTCATAAAACTGTAAGTTTTAATTATTTCTGTAATAAAACCTTAATAAAAATCAATCAACACCAATCAGCAATGGAATTGTTACTTGCGATACGCTGCTGTTACCGTTTTGTACGCACATGGTTACAAATTGTATGCATATTGTGGACTGATGGAACTGATCTAATCACAGCCATAACAATAGCATAATATTTCCGTGATTTCGGATTGGTACCCACGACTCCTGCCCCCAGTCAACAACATGTTTAATAGGTACCCTCCTAATTACCCTCCTCCCATAAACACAGAGAAAGACAAATGTGCAAACGGTAGTAGATAAAACATGGAACAGTCTCACCAAATTTGAAGCAGCTCCGTCGTCTACGCTAAGCTGGAATTTTTCAACATTACGATCAGCCGTCGGACGCTTGCTCACATGACCCACTCCATCACATTAACGCTTGAGCTTTTCGTTGCCAATCATCTTTTGTCACTTTATTTATTTATTTTATTTATTTATATAACGAATACTTGCTAAGTAAGGAACAACCTTTTAAATTTTAGCAATCGGAATTCAACATTATTCATAAATCATTATTTTTAACTAAACTATACAAACTAATTCCTTCTACTGAAATGGTGTGTGCACTGCCTGCGGAACTCTTTAATATTGGTACAAGATTTTACGTCAGGTGGAAGTTGATTCCAACTTACAATACTCCGAACGAAGAATGACGCCCCATAATGCGATGTGCTGTATTGCGGAATAACAAAGTTTTGTACGCGAGCACTTTGGAATGCTTGTAGTTTGTCAAAAAGAAAACGAGGTGCCTTTGTGGTTATTATTTTGTATAACGTTGTACATGATCGCACATTAAGGAAATCATAAAAACCGCATCCAAGCAGTTCAGATTGGAGATGAGTAACGCTTGAAAATGATGTTAAATCATAGATCCAACGCACACAGCAATTTAAAACCACCCTAAGTCTTTCAAGAGATCGTGCAGAAGCATTTAGAAATAATTCTAAACCATAAGTAAAATGAGGTAGTAATAAGGCTTTGAACAAACGTAATTTCACTTGATTAGTCAGCATGCTCCCAGTTTGTTTGAGGTGTCGTAGGCCACCAAAAATTTTACCACATACTGCATCTATATGAGCATCCCACTCTAAATCACTCTGAAAGATGATACCAAGGTTCGAAACCCTATTTACGTATTCATTTTTTTGGTTATTTAAAATAATGTCAGGAAGAATACTAGACGTGTTACGGGATCGTGTAATAAACATTACTTTTGTTTTGGATGAATTAATTGGAAGAAGGTTGTTGTTTGACCATGATAAAACTCGTGACAAGTCGGCATTAACAAGTTGAGCTAGCTGCGATTTAGAGTGATTAGTAGAGCAAATATAAATTTGCACATCATCAGCAAACATGTGTATACTACAGTGCCTCAGTATTAACGGCAAATCATTAATAAATAATGAAAATAACTCCTGGAGCCGCATCGTCTTCTGGGCGTAACTCCCGACGAACGCGGCACACAAATCTTTTTTCTCCTCCTACTAGTTTGTTTTTTTTTTCTTAATTCTTAACCGCCTAACCTTTTGTCCACTGGAGCACTACGAGCGCGATTACAACTAACAGCAGCACTTACAGTTAGTACCTACAGCGCCTAAGTTTACTCTATTCTACTACATCGAACTGGTCTTTGTTTTGCTTTCACTTTTACCATGGACAAAGTACCATAGTAAAATGATGAACACGAGGATGTTGACGTGTTACTGTTGTTCCTTTTCCGATTGATGGTCTTTAGAGTAGCCGTTTCTCCGATATCCAATTATCCAGGTCCGTTAGAGCTATGAGCTCAGAAGAGGATCAGTGTCTGACGAAAAATTGCAAGTGCCGGAACTGGGGCCGAACCATCCGCTTATGAAGCGAACGCGTGATCTCAGTGCCACGAGCCCCAGTCTTCTTGTTCTTTAGGTGAGTATTGAATATTGAGTATTTTCAGGCCACAGTTGTTCACGAGTAGGTTTGTTTGCATCTGCGTCTACTCAGCTCCAACTGTAATGTTCGTAAAATGTCATCCCTGAATCCTAGGGGCTGACAAAATGATACCTACAGCACAGAGAACAGACATCCAAGTCCAGTTCCCAAACTGTGTAAGGAATTCAACGGCCATTTGAAATCGGCAACACAAGTGGCAACACAGCGGCGCTGCAATCGGTTAATTTCCCACACTAATTTAATTCACCACTTGAAATGTTTCAATTCACCACTGACTGTGGCAATATGGTGTTTGGCGGCGTTAGTGTGTTCATCGTGCATTGGTTTGCAACCTTACTCAAGTGAAGATTCAAAGCCTTACACGACTTTCTGAATGAAATTTGTTCTAGCCTGGATGTCTGTTCTCTGTGCCTACAGACCAAGTGGCCTTAATTCAAGAACTTTACTGTCATAAAAGAAAGCTTTGCCTAGTTAAATTTCTAAGCCCGGTGTTTACTACATTCAGCGAAAATGTATCTGACACATTCTACGGGCCCCGTATCATCAATACCAATTTTTCAAAGTTGAGCTATGGTATATTTGACATTTTTATCACATTCTACATTACTTTTGCCATCCAAAAATGTATTCGACATGATATTTGTATAACAATAAATATAAATTGAACGACGATTAAGATTAACATTAAAATCGTGATTTCAAGTCATTTAGGCACACTTTTCATCCAAACTATAGCATTTTAAACACCAACAAACTGATTTTTCAAAAGTCTTCCATCACTTGTAGATTAATGTATGTAGATTTTATAGCATAAAAAGATTTTTAATTGGAAGACTTTACAACTCTGAAATATGGCTGATCATAGTATGGGTTTTTATTGCGTTGTAACGTCACGAAAAATCAACATTTTTAAATTTTATTCAAATACGGAAAACGCTACAAACATGGAATTTTGTATGCTCTTTGTACTCGAAAAGATCTTTCAAATGAGACTAAAAGAGAGAAAATCGGTTCACGGAAGCCTGAGTTTCACCTGGTTGAAGTTTGCGTTGTAACGTCACGAAAAAAAGTTGTGTGGAAAAGACCAAATCTTTCTGGCTTGGGCAGCTTCTGAATTGGACAAACGTAGTTCTATATTCAAAACAGATTCGTTCTCGTTGTGTATGAGCTCTTTTTCAAGATATCGTTTATAATCTGCGTACCATTGCCCGTTCCTGAACTACGTAGACTTTTGAAGGACGGGGGGCAAAATCTACGATGTAATTGTACTGTGATATTGCAATTTTTTTAATCGTAATCAAATACCACTCAAACCGAAAATTTCCCTATTACATAGAATTCTTCGGCAAAGTTGTTTGGTAAGTAAAGGACTTGCAGTTGATTTACCAATAGATGCGAGATATTGCCACCAGAAGACGTTAGTTTCCATTTTGCAAAAGCAGTAAAGGGATTAGAATTTCTTGAAAAGTATTTTACAAGCTGCAACTTTTTTCACTTTAGACACATTGTATTCAAATCAAATAGTAATCAAAGATCAATATATAATTCTTAACTTTCAAAATTTAATTTGATTTGATTCACTTATTCCTAAGATATAAGAGTTAATAGAACAACAGTCAAAAATATGATTCTGCTTAAAGCGCTCTATATTTGTGTAGAGTCAACCAATCAAGTCCAAATGTGTAGAAATTACAGATAACAAGATGAGGAACTATCAGTCAAAATTTGAAAATTTTTGATATATTTTATAAAAAGTTACGGCTTGTTGAATGTGTTTTGGCTAATTAAAAAAATTGGCATGCTTTTGAAAATTTGCAACTAC
Organism: Aedes albopictus; assembly: GCF_035046485.1. Lineage (NCBI taxonomy): Eukaryota > Metazoa > Arthropoda > Insecta > Diptera > Culicidae > Aedes > Aedes albopictus. Next base: position 240,763,676 of record NC_085137.1, on the reverse strand, counting down.
CACCACTGTGTGGCAGAAACTTATACCATACGGCTATTAAACTGAAAGTCCTTGATCTACAAAACAACTTTAATGGAGCAACCATCTTTCCAATTAATCACCATCCTGAGATAAGTAAAACTAAAAATGTGTATGCCCTCTACCGCCTCCTAGTGGAAGGATTTGAAATCATACGGCCCATCAATTGAAAGTTCTTGACCAGCCAATTTTGTCGAGGACACCAACTGTCTAAATAGTTAGATCTTGAAATATATGGAATGGATATTACGTCAGTGTTACATCTATTTTTGATATAACAAGAATCACCGACAAACAGACGTAACACCTACGAAATTAAAACTCATATATCTCAGGACTCTAATTACTTAGACTTTAGACTTTTAGAATGTTGATGTCTTTGGAAAAGTTGTTTACTTTGTCAAGAATTTTCAGTTTGAAAGCCGTTTGGTTCAAGTTTCTAACTGACTAGTAGTAGTCGAAATTTTGAAAAATAATGCACTTTATATTTATTCAAAAAATATTGAACATGTTGTAACTTGTAAGTAAGTGTTGTAAGTGCCCAAAAATTTTGCCAAAAAATAGTTTCTCAATTAGTCAAAATTTGTTTAAAACTTTTTGAGAAATTCTAATCGTTTGTAAACTATTGTAAACTTTTAGTTAGCGTCGCCCAGTTTGTCAGAATCCCACATCCAATAGTAAATCAGCTGTAAGTTTTTGACATATCAAACAACTTTGCCAAAGACACTAACTCTCTAAGTAATTATGACTCTGAAATATATAGTATGGTTTTTTTTGTCAGAATTAGGTCTATTTGTCTCTGGAATCACAGAAATTGATGCCCCTAAGTGGTATGCAGATCCTCAGGTATGTCTTTGGTTCAATAACTGCTCGCACATCTTAAAGCGTTTTTAATTGAATCAATGACATTGCATAAATTATTGAAAAAATGTTTAATTCGACGACGTGATTAGTTTTATGCTGCAAAATCTAAATATTTGGCGGTGCGAAGTAATGAATATCAACGGTTTAGTCTTTGGGACAAAATTACATGAATATGGGTATTAGGCCGAAGATGGGTACCATTAACCTGCATGATGGAGTTTTCATACTGCTGATAGCAATAACTTGGCGCTCCGAGCCATTTATCACAAAACGGATTTTCAATAGAATAAATTTGCTCTTGGAGCAGTGAAAATAATGCAATAATATATTTACAAATTCGGGCAATTTTGGCTGATTATTCTGATTCTAAAACGATGTGCATTTTCATGACGTTATAACGCGAGCAGAACCCTGTTTGAAACTGAACGGGCGTTGTAACGTCACGAAATGTAAAAATCCAAAAACGACTCCGAAGTGTATATGTTTTATTTCACTGCATTGAAGAACAAACCAATAAATTTCAATGGTGGGAGAAATTTTCAGTTTAAAATAGTAATACTACCGATACTAAAGCGAAGATGGGTGCCGGTGTCATTAACCTTCATGAAGGAGTATTCATAATACTGATAGCAATAACTTGGCCCTCCGAGCCATTTATCACAAAACGGATTTTCAATAGAATCAAGTCCCCCTTGAATCAGTGAAGATAATGGAACGATGTATTCACAAATTCGGGTAAATTTGGCTGATTATTCTGATTCCAACATGATGTGCATTTTCGTGACGTTACAACGCGAGCAGAACCCTGTTTGAAACTGAACGGGCGTTGTAACGTCACGAAATGTAAAAGTCGATTATCAAAAAACAAATCCGAAATTAAAATGTTTTATTCCATTGAATTGAAGAACAAACCAATAAATTTCAATGGTGGAAAAAAAATTCAGAGTATCATTAAAATCCGAGCAGATGTTTTAAGATGTTGGTAACGCGTTAGAGAGGGTCGGATTCTAGCGCGTTGTAACGTCACGCTACAAATACGCATTTTGAACACGTTTTTCTAATGAAAACTAAATGTTCAATAGGTCAAATATATCAGAAATTTTACAAGGAATCCGAATATGAAAAAATATTTTAAGGTTTACGCTCGTTTTCATCAGTTATAGTGGAAAATCTCACTACGAATGCGTCAAAACGTTGTAACGTCACGGTAGAATGTGTCATCTGATGAAATGGTAAATTCGCGTGTCACACCCCTACATTTGTGTTTGTCAAAATAGTTCTCATACGGTACCAGAGGGGTTTCAAACAAGTTCAGGGGCAGTTTCAAAGAGATTTCAGGTGTTTTCAGGGAATACAGGGATATCTAGGGAGCTTGAAAGACTTTCAGGGTATGTATTAGAGGGATTTTCAGCGTTTCAGAATAGTATATAAAGACGTTTTAGGGAGTCTCAGTGTCTTTCAAGGGGTTTTCAGGTGGTATCAGGAACGTTTCAGAGGAATCTCGGGAAGATCGAGGAAATTTTCTAGGGCGTTTCAGGGGTTCTCAAGGGTTCCTCAGGAGGTCCCAAGAGAACTCATAGGAGATTTCATAGAATCTCAAGAAAAAAAAGTGGAATTTCCGGGCATTCCTAAGGATATCCGGTGGATTTAGTTGGGGTTTCAGGATGTCTCAGGAGATGTCAGTGGAGTTTCAGTGGTTTTCAAGGTATATCAGGGTCAAAGAAGCTTCAGGGAGCCTTAAGATCAGAGTTGTTAATAGTCATCGCGGTTCGAGTTTCATGGAATATTTAAGTTGTAGGGTTATTTAACATACATAGACAACTGCCCAACCTCATGGTATCTACTAGCGAAGCCGTAACACTCTGTTCAAGCAGAGTTAGTCACGAGTTTACCAGTGGACTTGATTTTTATTTGTCCTATTCAAGCAATTCAGACCTCATTCACTTCAGGTTTAAGTTTTACGGATTTGATTCAATTTTAAGGTGAATATATGACGAAGCCACACCTGGAGGTGTTGCTTCGTCATATATTCACCTTAACTTATGCTAATTCTTCACACCACGATGTACTACAGGCATATTATTTTTTTTTTGTCTACACGGTCCGCGTTTTTCAGTTGACAAAGATAAAAATTTTCTTGGAAATTTTTCAATTCAAATGAAATTTTGCTCATATAGGAGCTTCTGTCTGAAATTTTTTTCATGTTATTTGGTTAGCAATATTCTTCACCTAACTTTTGAAAAGGGCGAATAAATTTAAAAAAAAAACAAATAATCTTCTTCAAACAATGATAACTCTAAAACGGATTGTTGGACTAAAATGATGCCTTCGGAGATATGTGAGGATACATTTCGAAGCACTATGAGAAAAAAAATATATTGAGAGTAACATCCATAGCCAATCTATGTAAGATGTCAGATAATTCCAATTTTACAGAAACCTTTATTATTTCTCTATAGAAAGGTGAAAAGGTCCGGATAGCCAAATGCTTCTAACTTTTTTTTTCAATTGTTTCCAATTATTAGATTTTTGCCTTTCTCGTACACTAAGTGTACTGGAAAGGCTATATGTTCACTCCAAAAATGACTTTTTGATAGGAGGCCCGGAGAGTCGAGTCACATATACCAATCGACTCAGCTCGAAGAATTGAGATGATGTCTGTGTGTGTGTATTTTTTTTTTTTTTTTTTTTTTTCCTTCTAAACCATAGGGGGATAATCTGCTCAACAGACACCCTAACAGAAGGTTAGGGTAGTGTAGGTCTGACAGGCCGTCTTCTACAACAAAAGTAAAATCCAGGACTACTCTCTCCTCGTACCCACTAAACCATTCCTATGGTCGCCAAACCCTACGTCTCTCCGGAACCACCAAGAAGGTATTGCTTCAGAGAGGGGCTAGTGCACATCGCACCCACAAGGTTAGCTGCGTAGCCTGCAGCAACGAACATCGATGACTCGCTTTGGAGAGTCCATCACGGTAGCATGCTGGCGCTTAGCCAGTTTCCCGAGTGGTCCTCGCCACTCCCTTTGTCCTCGGAAGGCGGGCAGAGTCAACCCCGCCCGCGCCCTACTGCTGAGCGGACATCAAGAACTGATGCCCACATGCAACCCGATCTGACCTGCCCGCAAAGGAAGGGTATCACTACCCTTCAGGCCCTATCAGATGCATCCGTAGGTTGCTGACGGCAGGGTCTCCACCTGCCCCGACCCTTGCCGGGGACCCCTTTCCAACCGCGGGCTTGGATCCAACCCAGTAGACCGACGCCACGACAGCACCGCTACCGGGACTTCCTCTCCGCGGCCACTTAATCGTTGTAAGGGTCTATCTCGACCGCAGGGCACCGGTATGACCTACGAAGCCGACTCCGAACCCCTGGACCACCTCTTGTACTGCATCTGGACTAGCCATTCTCCGAGTCCACGCGCCACCTCCTCTGTAGCTCCCAGACGATGTGGGTAATAGCCGTTGAAACGGCGTTCCAGCCAAACTCATCCCTACACATCCTCTGGACCAAGTTGTCCGGAGTTGTGTCCTCCCCGCATGTGGCAAGCATGCGGTCACGCATTGTGCGAAAACGCGGGCACACGAACAAAACGTGTTCCGCCGTTTCCTCTAAACCATTGCACACTGGGCATTCGGGAGAATCCGCATGCCCGAAACGGTGTAGATACTGTCGGAAGCAACCATGACCTGTAAGGACCTGTGTCAGGTGGAATGTGACTTCCCCATGGCGCCTATTAATCCAACTATCTACCCTCGGTATCAACCTATAGGTCCACCTTCCTTTGGTGGAACTGTCCCACGCGCGCTGCCATTTGACCATAGAGGCCATCCTGACAGTCCTGCGTATGCCTCTTGTGCCGCGCATTTCGAAGCACTCCATGTCCTCACTGATAAGAATGCTGATAGGCACCATACCAGTAATGACGCAGAGAGCGTCGTGTGACACGGTACGGTACGCGCTCGCAACCCTCAGGCACATAAGCCTGTAAGTACTTTCCAGCTTCCGTCGGTAGCATTTAGTACTTAGCGCGGTGCCCCACGCCGGGCCGCCATACCTAAGTATGGATGTAGCAACACTAGCCAGAAGCTTGCGCTTACTGGCGTACACCGCAGAGCTATTGGACATCATCCGGGACAGTGCCGCAATAGCTGTGGAGGCTCTTTTACAGGCATAATCGACGTGGCTACCGAAGGTAAGCTTATCGTCGATCATCACGCCCAAGTGTTTGACGGAGCGCTTTGACAGGATAGTACAGTCTCCTACACTGATCTCCGTCTGCTGCTCCGACTTCAGGTTGTTAACAACCGTCACCTCTGTCTTGTGGTGAGCCAGCTCCAGTTTCCTGGACCGCATCCACGCCTCCACAACCTTGATCGAGTGGTTGGTAGTCAACTTTACCTCCTCGATCGTTTCACCGTAGACTTCGAGCGTAATGTCGTCGGCAAATCCGACAATCACCACTCCCACTGGATACTCTAACCTCAACACCTCGTCGTACATGACATTCCATAACACCGGACCCAGGATGGAACCTTGCGGGACTCCTGAGGTTATGTGAAAGCACTTCCGACCCACCTCCGTGTCGTAGACTAGTACACGATTCTGAAAGTAACTTCCGAGAATCTTGTACAGGTACTCCGGTATCCCCAGACGCAAGAGCGCATCGGCAATAGCAGACCAGCTAGCGCTATTAAACGCATTCCTTACATCCAGAGTCACTACCGCGCAAAAGCGAATTCCCCTCCTCTTAGGCTCGAGTGCTTTCTCGGCGGTTTTTGTAACCGACAAGATAGCGTCTACGGTGGACCTCCCCTTCCGGAAGCCGTACTGGTTACCCGAAAGACCATTTTCGCCCTCGGTGAACCGCAACATTCTATTGAGGATGATCTTTTCGAGCACCTTCCCCGCCGTGTCAATCAAGCATATTGGTCTATATGCCGACGGGTCTCCGGGTGGTTTCCCCGTCTTTGGCAATAGTACCAGGCTCTGCCTCTTCCAAGCTTCTGGGAAAACTCCCTCGTCCAGGCATTTCTGCATAGCAGACCTGAACATCTCGGGAGCCTCTGCAATAGCTACTTTTAAGGCCAGGTTCGGAACTCCGTCCGGACCTGGGGCCTTACCTACGCTAAGGGACTTAGCTATCCCCGCAAGTTCCACATCGGTGACCCTCTCCTCATCGCCAGCCCCAGTCCCCGGCTGTCCTACGAAAGGAGGCCAAGGACTAGGATCATGACGCGGAAAAAGTCCTCCAATGATCCCCTCCAACATCTCTGGAGATTTCTCTGTAGGAGCCATCACACCTCTCGTCTTGGCCATAACGATCCTGTAGGCGTCACCCCACGGGTTCGTATTGGCACTTTGACAGAGACCCTCAAAGCAGGCCTTTTTGCTTGCTCTTATCTCGGTCTTAAGCGCGGCTTTTGCAGCGGCGAACACCACCCGCCGTTCGTTTCGCTCTTCCTCTGATCGTGCTCGCTGCATCCGCCGCCTAGCCCGTAGGCAGGCGCGGCGCAGGTCCGCAATCGCGTCGGTCCACCAGTAAGCCGGTGGCCTCCCATTTCTAGGGTGGACTCGCCTAGGCATGGTCGCATCACACGCACGTGAGAGCACCGCTACCAGCTCGTCGCCGTCTAAACCGATTAAGTTTCGCTCACGGCGGAGCGCCTCCCTAAATACCCCTTCGTCGAAGTATGATGTCTTCCACCTGCGAGGGCTTGGCCTTGGCCTAGCCGCCTCTTCTTCTATCCGCTGTCTGCTGTTATTGTAGTCGATACTGTAGCGAACCGCCAGGTGGTCGCTGTGAGTGTAGCCATCATCTACTCTCCAGTTCGAACTACTTGTTAGGCCAGGACTGCAAAAGGTCACGTCAATAATTGACTCCGCTCCATTCCGACTAAAGGTACTCTTGGTACCGACATTAGCCAAGTCGACATCTAAGATGGCCAGTGTTTCTAGCAGGATCTGACCCCGCTGGTTCGTGAAACGGCTTCCCCATTCCACGGCCCAGGCATTAAAGTCACCCGCTATTACCACCGGCCTTCGCCCTGTTAGCACGGTCGTTAAGCGGTCCAGCATTTGCGTGAACTGCTCGATCGGCCACCGCGGAGGCGCATAACAGCTACAGAAGAAGACCCCGTTTACTTTGGCGACCACGAAGCCCTCATAGGTAGTAGACACCAACTCCTGAACGGGGTATTTACCCGTCGTCCATATCGCCGCCATTTTTCTGGTCCCATCCGCGACCCAGTTGCCGTTGCCGGCGGGTACTCGGTATGGGTCCGATATGATGGCGATATCCGTCTCCCACTCAGAAACTGCCTGACAAAGCAGTTGCTGAGCCGCATCACAGTGGTTCAGGTTCAGCTGCGTTACCTGCACTGTGATTTGTTGTTCACTGCGGCTTTCTTAAAGGCCGGGCACCCTGGACCACCCATCGCATGTCTGTTTTTCGAGGTTTTCCCGGTACAGATCATGCAGATGGGCGGACTCGTGCAGCTTTGGGCCTTATGACCTTCAGCGCCGCATCGCCTACACAGTTTGCGCCTGTCGGGGCCTTTGCAGTCCCACGACTTGTGTCCTGGTTCCAGACACCTGAAGCAAACCTCTGGTGGCTCGTGGAATGTCAGGTGACATACACACCAGCCCACCTTTATCCGCCCTACTTTAACGGACTTTTTAACGTCCGCCACAGGTAGCTGAACCAGAGCTATCTGTGTCCCTGCTGGCCCCTTCCGCAGCCTGACGGCTGTGGCGGCCACCTGAACATCGCACTGTTGCCGCAGTGCCGTGACGAGCTCTTCCGCTTCGGTGATCTCGTCTAGGTCTTTGACCTTCAGAGTCGCCTCATGCGTAAGAGCCCTCACCTCCACTCCATCACCAAGGACCTCTTCTGCCAGCCTCTTGTAGGCGGCGCCCTTGTGATCCTTCTCGCGCTTAAGCTCCAGGATCATTTCGCCCGTACGAGTACGTCTGATACTGCGTACGTCGGCTCCAAGACCCTCAAGCTTGGCGTCGCACCTCATCGCCTTCAAGACGTCCGAGTATTTCGACTGTTCGGTCTTGATGACGATAGCGTCACCTTTTTCGCGCCTGGCACCTGCCTTCCTACGCCTTGGCTTGGCGACCTGCACTTCTGCCTGCGGATTCCCCTTCTTCTTCCTCTTCCGCTCTACCTTTGTCCAAGGAGGGTCCTCTCCTTGGATCGCCCTGCTCTGTGGCTGCTGAGGGCCCACCATTGGTCGCAACCCCTTGTTCCCATTATTCCGGGACGGGCCGGCCTTTTCAGGCCCACCCTTCCCAGCTTTCCGGGAACCCTGGCTGGGGTCCGACTTTCCGGCATAACCACCGGCTTTCGGGGTTATTATACGCCTGGCCTTGCGGGCACCGCCAGACAGCTCCTCACCTGACGGCTGCCTCGCCCGCTTCTGCGAATGCTTGTCACGTTTGTCACGAGCATTCGCTTCCACACTCTTCGGACTACCCGCGAAGGAGAAGGCCTCCGTTTGCGTAAGCTTAGACGCTTTCTCCTTTGCGGGTTCCGCCGCTGCCGCAGCCAGCAACGCGACCGCGTGCTCCTGCTTGGCCTCATCAACTGACGCTCTAAGCCGAAGCAAGGCCGTTTTCAGGTCCTTACTTATATTCGACTTAGTTGTCGCGAAGTCAATAATTTTGCCAAGCTGCTGCTCAGCTACCTCCAATGCGGGCCGTCCTTTTCCTGCTACTTGGCTGATGGCCCTCAGCAACCATGCTCCGTCCATAACCTCCGCCGGCTGGCTTGCCGTGGAGTGGACAGGAGCTCCCACGCTTGAGCTGCGTAAGCAGCTTCCAGCACCTGACTCCTCGCTTCTCCTTGTTGGAGACCGCATCAACCCGCTTCTTGCGAAGGGGTTGATCGCACCACTACTACCTGTTGCACTTGATTTCGAAATTTGTTTACTCATATTTGATTCCCACGAGTCGCACGAGAAAGAATGTCCACCACGCCAGAGCTCTGCATTAACGCGGTAAGGGACAGCTTACTGTGGGGGGTGCCCAGGTGCCCCACAGGCTCCGTTAAAGATCGAGCATCTTTTTTACCCCCTCGATCACTCATTCCTCGGCACGGGTCGCTTGACACCTTGAATTGGGGTTAGTAGTCCTATTCTTAGCCGGCAACTACGCGGCTGACTCGCAAGCGGGGGGGTGCGTCAGGCCCCAGGACATCCGTCCCTGCTGCCCTGCTGTGTGTGTGTATGTATGTATGTGTGTGTATGTGTGTGTACAAATAAACTCACATCACTTTTTGGCAGTAAACCTTAACCGATTTTAATGACCGACGGTTCATTCGACGCGGAATCTGGTCCCATTGTTTCCTATTGAAAATGGTTCGGATCGGTTCAGCCGTTCCGGAGTTATGGCCATTTAGGTGTTCCGGACCGGTACCCCTGGAAGGGGCCAGACATGAAAATGCAACAAACCCATGCATGCGACGCATCAAACCACGGCATTTCCGATTATCTGATGAATGGTAAGCAGTAAAATATTCGCAGACCATATCGGAACTGGTAATGTTCCGGAACCGGTTCTGGGTGTCCCGCCGGAAGTGGCCAATTATAAAAGAGAACCAAATCCATGCATGCGATATATCAAAGCGCGACTTTTTTGATAACCCAATGAAAGCTTGGCATAAAAAAAGACTCAGACCATATCTGAACTGGTAGTGTATCGGAACCGGTTCCGGATGTCCCGCTGGAAGTGGTCAAATATAAAAGTGATCCAAACCCATGCATGCGACACATCAAACTGCGGCATTTTCGATAACCTGATGAGCAGTTAGCAAGAAAACAGTCACAGACCATATCTAAACCAGTAATGTTCCAGTACCGGTTCCAAGTGTTCCGCAGGAAGTGGCCGTATATAAAAGTTGACAAAACTTTTGCATGCGGCACATCAAATCACGGCTTTTTCAACAACTTGATGACCGGTTATTGAAAAAGTAGGCTAAGACCACATTATGGACTGTCAGTAGTGCCGTAACTAGTTCCAGGTTTTCCTCCGAAAGCGACTAAATATAAAATTGAACCAAACCCATGGCATTTTTGATGACCTAATAAACTTTAGCAAGCAAATAGGCTCAGACTATTTAATAGTCTATCGGTAGTGTTCCGCAACCGGTTCCGGGCCGGAAGTGACACCAAACCCATGCATGCGATACCTCAAATCACGGCTTCTTAGGTAACATGATGAACTGTTGCAAGAAAATAGACGCAAGCCATATCAGTGTGTTACGGAACCGATTACGGGTGTCCCGCCAGAAATGGTGAAATGTAAAAGAGAACCAATACATGCGACATATAAATGACTTATTCAGTAACAAGATAAACAAATAAATAATCTCAAACCATATTTGGGAGAACCGGTAGTGTTCCAGAACTGGTGACAAGACGAATAACGCGTCGGAAGTGGTAAAATATAGAAGGGAACTAAACCATAGCGACGTTTTTGATAATCTGATGAACGGCCAACAAGAAAATAGTCTCAGGCCACATCTAGAACTTGTAATAATATTTCGGTTGCGGGTGTTCCATCTGAAGTGATTTAATAGAAGTGAACCAAAATCATGCACGCGATACATAAAATCGTGACTTGTTCAAAAATTTGCCGAACGGTTAGCAAGAAAATAGACTCAGATCACATTAACTTTCGGCTTTTCAGGTGAACCGATGAACAATTGACAAAAACATAATCTCAAACCATATTTGAGACAACCTGATTCGGTTCCAAGTGTCCCGCCGGAAGAGGTCAAACGTAAAATTTAACAAAGCCCATGCAAGCTGCACATCAAATAGCGGAATTATAAAGGTGAACAAAATAAATGTCAAAGCGATAAATCAAATTGTGGCTTTTTTGATAGAATGTAAACGTTGGGCAAGATTATAAGTGAAGAAATGATCAAAGTCTTCATATATGCAGAGAACAAAATCGTGACCATTGCGATCTCTTCAAATCACACCATTTCAGATTCCTACGGTGAAAATGTATGGTAGGATGGATCAACGTTTTATGGAAAAAATATAATTTGCTCGCATCAACACCTTATACAGTTTTTCAATCTTCAATCTCCTTATGCTTCTAAAATTACTGCTCACAATTTGGGTGCGGCTGGTTGAGCCCTCACTCTTCTCATTGCGATTGAAATTTGAATGGAAAATTTACATTTCTGCATTTTTCTCGTAAGGGGCTGTCCATAAACCACGTGGTCATTTTTTTGGGACTTTTCAACCCACCCCCGTGGTCATTTGTCCATACAAATTTTTTTATTTGTCCATACAAAATGGTCATTGGCCGAACCCACCCCCCCCCCCTCCTCATGACCACGTGGTTTATGGACAGCCCCTAAGAAGGTCAACACATGAATCGTGTTCATTTTTTTTACATCAAATTCAAGATAAAAACATGAATCGTGTTACCAATGGTAATAAAATATAGCCTAAAGTGTGCTGAAATAAACATTGGCGAATATCACAAAGTGATCTGTGATTGTGAATAAAGTTAACCTTCTACATGCATTAGCTGACGCTCACCCCGCTGCCGTAGTGAATGGAATGGGGTCATAATGACTCCAATACACGACTAGGGTTAAGGTGGTCAAGCAGTCACTCGAGAGGTCGGATATTTTTCTGCTCTGTTTTGCTGTTGAACATAACATCGGAATATGTATCATCAATAAGTTTCGAAAATCGATGATGACTTTGTTAACATTGTTGCTTTTCTATGTAAAGTGTTTTCAGGATTCAGGAACATTCTGGCTAACGTCGACGAAAAGTTCATGAGTACATATTAGACGAGAAAGGCACTATCACCACTAGGTGGATTAATCTGGGTTTTTATATTAAAGAAAGAATCTACGTACAAGCTTCAAGAAAAGAAATTATGTATATTTTTTTTTTCTATATCCAACCGGTTCTATGACAAAAGGTCGAAGGATCAAAAGGTCGAAATAAAAAAAATACAAAGACAAAAGGTCTAAAATACAAGTGGTCAAAAGGTCGAATGGTCGAATTGAAAATATAACTAGGACAAAAGGTCGAAAGGTCGGTGGGTCAAAAGGTCGTAAGGTTGTAATATAAATAAACCGATGAACACGAGGATGTTGATGTGTGGCTCTTGCTCTTGTTTTCGATTGGGGGTCCATTATGAGTTGCCGTTAATTGATATCCAAGTTTCCATATGCTCAGCATATGATCAGAAGAGGGTCAGGACACTACGACACGGGCCCCGGCATTTTAATAAGTCTTTGAGGGAGAACTTTTTGGAAATATCTAAAGTCAATTTAAAAAAATGTGACTAGAAGTCATGGAAGGTTTAGATAAATGAAGTTTTTGGAAAATTGAAATTATATGACAGCTTCCGTGACGTAGTTGGATGCGTTACGGCTTTAGATGTGCCATAACAAATTTTGGTACAGTCAGGTCTTTTTTTTACGCGGTTTTCATTTACGCGGCTACTTAATGGCGTTATCATGGTTTAGAGAATTTTCACCCTAAAATAACTCAAAAGTAGTTAACTTGTAACAATTTGGGCAACATATTAGAAATCAGGAACCCCGAAGTTAGTAAGTAAAGATGTTCTTAACACAAACGAACATTGTAAAATTAGGTGATCAATGTTACCCCAAATTAACAATATCCAAAATGTGATTAAAAAGCTTACATATTTTAACATCATTAAATATTTCAGAACACTTTTTCAAGTAGCTTAACACGTACTAAGAGAGCCAGTACTTGTTTTAAAAATATAAATCATGTAACTTATGCTTGCGCAAAGAAACTATTAAAGAAAGATCAAAAAAAAAATGATCAATGTTACCCCGAAATACGGCATGTTTTCAAGCGAGTCCGTACTCATGGCGGCTATTTAGTGTACATAAAACTTCACCCCCTTAAGATAAATTGAATTAAAAACACTTACAGGTTAAAAAAAAACAAATAGGTAGAATTTGTAAAGGGTAAAGAGATTAGAGAACACGAAACGCTGCTTGTTCTGGATATATGTAATAATGGGTCTCCAGTTAGCCTAGTGGTTAAGGCTATGGATCGCCAACCCGGAGACGGCGGGTTCGATTCCCGTTCCGGTCGGGAAAATTTTCTCGACTCCCTGGGCATAGTCTATCATTGGTGCTTGCCTCACAATATACAAATTCATGCAATGGCAGGCAAAGAAAGCCCTTCAATTAATAACTGTGGAAGAGCGCAAAGAACACTAAGTTTAAGCGAGGCAGGCCAAGTCCCAGTGCGGACGTAGAGTCAAAAAGAAGAAGAAGATATGTAATAATGGTTTGTTCCATCAATTATTCGAACGATCCATCCTTTTTCTAACCGTTTTCATTAAAAAAAAACTAGACTGGTGAGCACTCTACGATGTTTATCATTGTGTTTCTTGGATGACTGATTTCGGTGGGATGTCTAGTGGTTTCGGCTTGGATTCACAGAAATAAGCATTGATTCTTTTAATTTATCGTGGTTGGTTCATTGTGCAACTTTGTTGATTGTGAGAAGTATACAGTTTGCTCAACCTATCACGCTCAAGCTTCACATATGTTTCGTTTATGCTGCAGAATATCAACTCACATTTTTCTTCTCCGATCGCATCCTGCATTCTGATATTGAGTTAAAGCATCTGCTTGGCACAATCTCGGAATATCGATTTTTATTGCATTCCACGTTGTTGATAAATTTTAATTGAAATGTCAAGATTGTGCTTGTTTTATGATCGGTTAGCGAACATGCACTTGGGCTCGATTGCGTGTGACCGTGAAGCTGTGTGTATTGTAAGCTGCGTACCTACATGAAGGCAGCAGCCACATATCATGTGGGATTGGCACCACCCGTTTTGCAATGTTTGGATATTAAAGAAGTCTCATACGCATGATCGAGTGAGCGTATGGGGGAGAAATATAAATGGTTTGAGTATTCTTGTAAGCGAATCATTAAATGGAGCGTTTTCCCATTACTTTCAATAGATTGAAAGAAATCCTGCAAAAAGGCATTCATTATGGTGTTCGCGTTTGCACTGACTTTACAGGCAGGTAGTAACCATATTCGATTGAACCAGCTAGTTCACCGGGCATTGTAACCTCCAATCGAGGTGGGGTGAGTTGGGGCTACCGAGGGGAAACACTGAATCAAAAGGAATAAAAGTGAAACAAGTTTTATGTAACTGAGATCTGCGGTTGTAAAGTGATAGTAGAATTACGTACCCCCTTCTCAGTGTAGAAAGGGGTTTCTTGGAACCGGGATAAAACACAATGGGCCCATGTTTAGGGTCCGCGGCATAGTGCTCCCTGCGGGAATTCGGAGCACGACTCTTTGCGGTGGGCTTTATTTGGAGTAAACACCATAACCTGTATCCAAATACTCGGTGGTACTAAATCTTGCTGCCGGCACCGGCGGATTTCTTTTACGACACCGTATTTGCAGGCAGCAACACCCTTTGGACGCTTTTGAACGAGAATGCAAACTGATAATTGCAGATAATTGTTTGCGCTAGCTGGTGCACCACCACTACCAACTCCGAAGGGTCGCTCACTTGTGTGTATCCGAGGAAGCACTATTGGTCGCGGGTTCAAGCCGCTCTTGGTTGTGGTGCAAAAGGGCTTCTGTCTCAGCCATGACCACAGTGCTTAGATGGTGTTGCTGGATTGTTCCGGTCTTCGGTTGGAGCAACCACAGTGCCAGTGGTGATTATTCTCCGCTGCTTTTTTTTTTCTTTGGCAGAGCCTTGTTTACTGCGAGCTGAGTCGCGCATAGGTCAAGCACCGAGGGTTCGTCGCTTATGCTACTGGTTGATGAGTTGGAGCGTTTAAGTCTTCTCTTTCGTGGTAATTAAACGCGGGGTCAAAAAGGCCGTGGCCTAGGGGGCCAATAATGTGACAGTAAGTTGTCATCATAAAGTGTCACAGAAAATAGCCCAAAGCAGTGCTATACAATGAACCGAACTGGATCAGAAAAAGTATCTACATGAATTACTGCTAATCCTACTATGCCACAATGAACCTATTTTAGAAAACATTCCAAATCTCAACTGGTAATCTGAACCCAAAATCGAAGAAGATACCATGTAACCACAATAGTAAACAACCAGAAATTCAGCATGTAGAGGGTGTGTGAGTTTGATCCATAATTCCAAAATGTACTTGAACATAGAGTATCTTCGTGGTCATCACACGATTCACGAATGCAAAAATGATCAATTGGCGAAGAAAAATCTTGATAAACAACTGATGAAGAACTCAAAGAACACTCGGCAGCGAAGCGAATTCAGTCCCAGTTTAGACGAATGTCAAGAAGATAAAAAATACACAAGAAGTTATGACATGTTTTCATAGGTTTTAAACTTTTACTATCTAAGACTATCATTCACTATGTTTTTTTTTCTACTCATCTTTATTTCAACCAATTCCCCCGTTCATGATCCACTTGCTAGAGTGTGACTGACATCTTCGAATCGCCCAGCATAAATTAATACATTATGTATTATGGAACGGGACTTCGCAACGTTCAACAGAGAACCGCACTAAGGATGTAGAATCAAATTAACATAAGTTCTGCTATTTGTTGAATGTGATGCCAGAAATCAGCACTGCCATCAAAGCCAGCACGAGATAGAATTTGACCGAGTGTGAAGCTCATCGTTGAGATTTGTTTTTATGATCTGTCATATAAATCAATATTGGATCTTAGTCCGTCATAAATTGTGTTTGTTTTATTTCACTTAATCCGATGATCCCAAATATACAAAAAATCACACTGGTGAAAAGGATGTAACTGATGGTGCTGATTTTTTGGGATTTTTTTTATGATTATACCTGCGAAATGGAATAGTTTATGGGAGAGATTGATGGAGGAGAATCTCAATTGATACTATTTCTACATGAGAACATTCTGTCTTTTCTTATCTGGAAAACTTTATTAATTAGCCCGTGCATGTAAACGCGCATGATGAAGCTTAGATTGCCTTATGATTAGTAGTTGATTGACGATGTATCAGAGGGCCGGCTCCAGAAGCACGTTATCCTCCATTTAAGACATTTGTGCCATATAATTGTGATTCAACTCGATCGAAGAATCGTATCATAAGCTGAACTTCTGTTGATTTCTGAATAGCAATCCGGCAGCATTTCTCTTGTTAGGAAAATTCCCACGCTAACGTTGTACAAAGCTGAAGGCTGATTGTGTTCGAGATTTTAATCAGTTGAGGGAATCATAGACGAATATCGGTATCCATCTCCAAAGCAATAAGGATTCTATTGGCGTAAAATATACCATACTAAGCATGACGAATTCGATTCTCAATCGGCCCAGGAACTTTTCGTAAAATATTTTTCTTTGATTTTCTTGTGGTCAGAGTATTTTCGTGCCTGCCACACGATTTCCACAAGCAAAAATGGTCTTTCGTAGTAACTGCCAAGGGGCCGTTCATAAACCACGTAGACTTTTTGGGGGGACCCAAGTAACACAACTTGTTACAATACTGTATATAATACATGATTCATACAAACGTCAATGTTTCGTTCCGAACATGGAAAACTTATTTTCGTACACTTATATCACCGAAAAAGCGCAAAAAATGGCGGCTTATAAAACATCTTTGATGTTACTAAAGATGTATTTTAATACATTCTTATAACATAAAATTAAGTATCGAATATGCTCTCGGCAACATCGTAAGAACTTACGTGTTGCTATCAGGAAAGTATTTGTTATCTATCGCACACTGTGCAAATAAATAGGTGTCACATTGATCAATGATATTGTCAACATGATATTTGGTAATGGCTCAAAATAATTGTCAAGCCTTATATTTCATTTGCAATTTACCATCTCGATGTTTGGTCACAATGACCTAAATTCATGTGCCATTCGAAATTTATGGTAAAACAAACACCTTTGCTCTTCATAAATTATTTCGCCTTCCATCGGACTGAAAACAAGAAGGGAGGTTGTAAGATTTTCGAGCACATTTTCAGATATTCAACATGGTGGGTTCTTGACACAGTACCGTCAGAAAGTTTTGGAAAGCTATTTTCAATTATATTGTATTAATTATGTGCTGTAGAATTTGTATTCGTCTTCAATAAGGCAATTATATTATTCCATTGAATGCTTAAATTTTCCCAGATAAATAATTATTGGGAGAAAAACTTGTAGATGAACAAGCGGCTATACATCTATAAAAGCATTTAAGTCAAATCGTTTAGTAGGCACTGTAATTTATTTGGCCTGATAGTAAAAAATCAAAATATTGAAAATACGTTCAAATTACAATTTTTATACATCTTAATAACATGTTTGCCGGGTACTACCTGAACAGATTAAAATACATTGGAAAAACATCTTAGCAACGTATTTTCAACATCCATTGGCAAACAGCATACAGGATGTGATTTTTGGTTTTGGGTACTTGTTTTGAACATAATTATAACAATAACAAAGGCTGAAAGTCTCTTTAATAAAGACAAATCAATCAAATCAACAATAACAAAGTTAGACTGCAGCTGCTGGGACTAAATTTTTCTCTAATTTTACGGGAGTAAATAATTGTGTTTCAAGGTGAGTTTTATTCGCCACGCAAGCAAAGTGATCGCAAAACATAAAATATGTATTTCGGGTGCCTTTATAGTTAAATTTCAGTGCATGGGTTTTTTCATAAATTCAAGTGAGTGAGAGAAAACATAGGTCTGATAAACTTATACATTAACGTATTGAATACGTAAAAATAACGTATTCGTAACATATTTGAGCTCAAAAGTTATAACTATGTGCTGCTGAGGTTTAACATATCATCTTGAATTGAAAGAAAACAATGGTACCCCAATCAAGTTTAAGCAACGTTATATTTACGTATTTGTAACATGTGGTGAGGTTGATAAGTTTTTGCAGTGGTTTGTTAATGCCAAACATAGTTTAAACTTGATTTCAACATAAGATGTGTATAGATACGATTATAGTACTGTATTACAACATCTTTTCCAAATTTCATTTTCAAAGATGTTTTCTGTGTTACTTGGGGAGGGAGGTCTGATCAAAGTCTACAATCTAAACAAATTTAAAAAAATTGTATGGCCGAATGTCTACGAGGGGAGAGGGGGGTCTGAGATGGCCGCATTTTGGTCTACGCGGTTTATGAACAGCCCCTAAAGAAACTGCCAAAAATCTACACGCTGGACCTCAGTTTCTTACGTCAAGCATTCACGTGAAGTTTTGGTTTCCTTGTCTTTGAGATCTAGCTAGAAGCGTGGTGCACTCCTGCGTAAGTTGCATTCGTTGCCGCCCTCGTCATACCGAGCTGCGCATGGGAGATTTGCCGCCAGAGAGAGTTACTCCTGTGTTGCTCTTCATCAACACCGTTCCAGTACGGTAAAACCAGGAAGACACCTCCCATACAGTGATTCGTAGACATCTTCGTGTGCCTTGTAACTAAGACAGTACTTGTAGAGCTGTCTACGATCATTTCACTGCAGCGCTACACAGCTCTGGTTCTAACAAGTCCCTTTTTATGCTTCCTCGGATCGCTCGAATACAAAGACCGCCAGCTGAGTTGTGGGCTTAGCTGGTAATGTAGCCTGGGCACTGTTGTTCTTCTGACTTCAGCTAGATTGAAGAGGCACGACCCGAGCGTATGTTCACCAAGGAGGTGCGGCTCAAACAGTGTCTGTTCTGGCTTCCAGCGACTGAGTAAAGCGCTCTTCTCACTTCACCGGGCCGGGACCGTGCCGGACCTCGGCCGTGCCCCGGTCATCGATTTATTTCTAACGATATCAATGGCGTGCTTCTCACTAGCTCGACCGGGGCCGGACCGAGCCCCGGAACGGTGTGATGTGAAATACGCCATAGTAATCGCATGTAAGAAATCGATGAACGGGGCAGGGCGGGAGTCCGACACGGCCCCGGCCCGGCGTAATGGGAATAGCCCTTAAGAAATGTTACATCATGCCCAGCTAGATCAAAGGTGGGAGCCCCATCAGCGTGGTCGTCCCAGTGTTGGTTGGGAAGCTAAACAGAACTCTGTAACCGTTCGCCAAATTTACTCGAGAGTCTTAAAACTCGGTGGCTTTTGCGCCACTCTCGCGTACGAGAGACCACCGGTTCATTTTGAGGTTTGCCCGACTATACGACGACTCTACTCTCAAGGGCTTTCTCGAACGGCCGTGGCTCGACTGAAATCTCCAAACGTACTAGAACGTATACACAAACATTCGGACTAAATCAATGACGGAAATCTACTCAAAAAGATCATTAAACTGAATGAAAAACAAGAACAGATAGAGATCGCTGAAGTGAATTTATTAAAACAGACTAAGGAAAACTTAAGGAACAACAAACAATAGAATTCGTTTGAAATGTATATTATTTTCACAAAAGCTCGTCAAGTGTGTGTGTGTGTTGTGTGTGGCCATGATTGTAGGCCATGAACTCAAAACGACATATATGCGCAGGCTTTTTCGTTGTCGGTGCTTCGTCGTGGCCAATCGTCGACGTTGAGTAGAACGTCAACAAAGAACATTAGAAACAAATTCACTTCAAAAACACCAATTTACTAAACTACAACTCTAAGCAGCACTACACACCTTTAAAAATGACAAACTGGGAGAAGGTCGCCGAAGCTCACTTCTATTGACCAGCCGACTCTAACTTAAAGTGATGGAGTCAAGTCGAATTTCCTAGTCAAGTAAATTTCCTGCTATTGAAGCAGTCGTCTATTCAATCTAAAACCTATTATATACAAGTGCGCCAAATTCAAATCGCACATGGCCGTAAAAACTATTTAACGCCATCGAAAAAGTCCTATAAGATACGTAACATGAATCGTCATTAGCTTAGCCTAGACACAAACCATATATGAAACGGATAATCTATACTAAATGAAACGGTTCAAACTCTAAGGCAAATTCAACGGATCCAATTCAATTAGGATTTTACTTAAAAAAGATAAAAACGTCAAAAGCTACAAATTAACTAAAATAGTAACAATTTAAAGAAACGAACTTTGAATTAGAAATCTTAAATATTGAAAAAAAAAAACATATTTATCCAAGTTTATCGAACTGAATTCAAACTTTATTTTACTTAAAAAGATGAAAAACGTCAAAACGTTACAACTGACACGATGACCCTCCGGCGAGACAGGAGTGTTGAGTTGTTGACATAGGCCGAATAAACCACACGTAATAATCCCCATTACATATAACATAGGAGAAAATACGATCAGCAAAGACCCGCTCAATGAAAAAAGGACAACGTTTGGAAACTTGGAACATGGAATTGCAAGTCACTTGGTTTCGCAGGATGTGACAGGATAATCTACGACGAATTACATCCCCGAAACTTCGACATCGTGGCGTTGCAGAAGCTTTGTTGGACTGGACAAAACATGAGGAAAAGTGTGCATCGAGCGGCTACTTTCTACCAAAGCTGTGACACTACGAATGAACTGGAAACAGGATTTATAGTGTTGGGCACGATGGTTGCTCGTCACGTGATGTAAAAATCGTTGTCGGCGACATGAACGCGCAGGTAGGAAGGGAGGAAATGTACAGACTGGTAATCGGGTGAAACAGCCTGCACGCCGTATCAAATAAAACTTCGCTTCAATGGCGTGGTTACAGATCCAGGAGCACGTATGCAGGACGAAGACGAAAGATTTCCTGTCTCTCCAAGAGATTGAGGAGGAGGTTAGCAGGTTTAAAACAAGAAAGCCGCTAGAGCAGATCAATTACCAAGCGAGCTTTTAAAATACGGTGGAGAAGCACTGGTGAAAGCACTATACACTAAGTCATTACCAAGATTTGGGAGGAGCAAGTATTACCAGAAGAATGGATGAAATGTATCGTGTGCAAGGATGAGATCATTCATTTGCAATCATTTACATTCACTTGCTGTTAACTCGCTTCAGAAACATCACAGCAAAAATCAATGTATGGAACACTTTTTCATTTTTCTTTTACCTGAAACTTTGTAGAAGAACATATTAGCGTAGAATCAATAGTTTATTCAACAGAAGGCAGCAAACGCAACTCTCCACGGCGTGAATTTAATTTACATCCACGGCGTGGAGAGTTGCCTTTACAGCTCGCTCACGACTTTGGTATGCGTGTGCGACCTCAATGTTATTCGCCAAACTTTCAGATAAAACTACAAGGTTAAATTCATCCATACATTGTTCTTCGATAGCATGCTTCTGAACAGAAATAATCATCCTCATTCTTGTTTACGGACGTATCCACTTTCGAACGTTTTTGGTTCGATCGAATCAGTAGGCTATTTGATTTTGCTGGCGTAAACGGGAATGCGAACGATTTACGTTCGAAAATGAATTCGATCGAAAACAAGAATGAGGGTGAATAGCAAGAGAATGTAACTCTTTGCAAATGAATGGTCCCATCCCTGATTGTGTGTCCCATCTACAAAAAGGGCAACAAGTTGGATTTCGGGAACTATCGCGCGTTAACACTCCAGATCGCTGCCTTCAAGATACTCCCTCAAATTGTATGCCACCATCTATCACCGATTGCAAAAGAGTTCGTGAGGCAATATCAGACTGGATTCATGGGTGAACGCGCTACAATGGACCAGATGCTCGCCATCCGCCAGGTAATGCAGAAATGCCGCGAATACAACGTGTCCACACATCACTTCAAAACACGGATACGTTCAATGCTTAAAGAAGATTTTCGCTCTTCGATGGAAGCACGACACTCGACAACGGATTAGCTTGCAACACCCAGTGGCACAGCCGAAAACTTTTCCTGACAGCTGCGGCGGGAATCGAACCCCCGCTACTCAGCACGATGCGACTAAGAGCTTGGTGACACTAGCCGTACGACCGCGGAGCCGCACTTGAGACCAGCTATGGCAGATTATTTATGAACGAATATGGATTCCCGAATAAACTGATACGATTGGTCAAGGCGACGATGAATCGAGTGATGTGCATAGTTCGAGTATCAGGGACCCTCTCGAGTCCCTTCAAATCTCGCAGATGGTTACGGCAGATGGTCTTTCGTGCTTACTGTTTAACATTGCTTTAGAAGGTGAATACGGAGAGCGGGAATAAACACGAGTGGACGATTTTCATGAAGTCCGTTAGGTTGTTTGGTTTCGCTGTTTATGTTGATGTTGATAGTACAGCTTGCCAATTTGAGACGATGGCAACATCGTACATCCGACCAAAAAATGAAGCTAGGCGAATCGGATTGATCATTAATGTGTCCAAGACAAAGTAGGGTCTTGTACCATTTGGGCAGGTGTACCTATTTTGGGCACTTGCCGCTATAACTAAGTCAATTTCAAACCGATTGATTTGAAATTTTTTATAGAGTTAGGCACGTACAGTATCTAGGGAAGAATTACCGCGCCCGCCACCCCGAATTTTAATCGACGGTGATGAAATCGAGGCGGTTATAGAATTCATGTACTTGGGCTCACTGGCAACCGCCGACAACGACATCAGCAAAGAAATTCAGAGACGCTCTGTGGCAGGAGATCGAGCTTACTTTGGACTCAGCAGAACTCTATAGAGTATACGATTGAACAGAGTTCGGCGTCACACGAATTTAACTGTTTTCAAAACGGTCGTCTAATCTATGGGCGCGAAACATTGACCCTACGTGCAGAGGGCCAACGCGCCCTTGGAGTTTTCGAAAGAAAAGTTTTGCGTATCATCTAC
Source organism: Aedes albopictus (assembly GCF_035046485.1). NCBI lineage: Eukaryota > Metazoa > Arthropoda > Insecta > Diptera > Culicidae > Aedes > Aedes albopictus. The sequence goes on along the minus strand of NC_085137.1, from coordinate 240,741,086 downwards.
GGCAGAGTGCAGAAGAAAGACGGGATTTGGAGAAGGCGAATGAACCACAAACTGCATCAGCTGGCTGAGAGAACCAACCATCGTCCACACCGTGAAAATCGGGAGGCTTTGGTGGGCGGGTCACGTCATCAGGATGTCGGATAGCAACCCAACTAAAATGGTTCTCGAGAGTCATCCGACCGGTACAAAAAGACGTGGTGCGCAGGGAGCTAGGTGGGTCGATCAAGTGGAGGAGGACGATTTGCGGACCCGTCGCAGAGTGCGGAACTGGAGAGACACAGCCATGGACCGAGTAGAATGGACACGGCTACTATGTACAGCAGAGGCCTCTTCCACGTGATCTCTGAAAGATTGAAGTCACCCATCACGGCGACTTCATCTCTAGGTTTAGCGATTTCCAGAATGGAGAATACTGACTGAAAATGCGACTCGATGAGGGATATGTCACGTACGCGATCAGGAGGAAATACAGCACGCAAAGAAAAAGGGTACGATCGCCCAGTTTGATCGATACCCAAACTTGCTCCAAACATGTCCATGAGGGGTTACCTAATCTCCTCGCCCTGTGCCTAGTGTTCACAGCTGTTAAAACGCACCCACCTATTAGTTTAATGATGTTATCGGCGATTCGGTCACGTCGAAAAACCTCGTAGTCGTTTCCAAGCACGTTGTGGGGAAGCGTTCGTGTATCCAACCAAGCCTTGAGAACGGTGATGCCTTAGCAACTTCCGGAGATAGCAACATGGAAATCCGCAACACCGCATACGTTCTGATAGTAAAAGGTGATCTCTTGATGACTGCTGGGCAAGGGAGCGCTAGATAATGACGGATTCAATGTGACGGTTGGATCGGCAGTTCGACAACTGGCAAAAACGCGTTTTGCAGTGCATGAGTTGCACAAAGGGACGCTGGAACTTGCCCGCACAAGAGCTTCGGAAGACCTCTTCACCGACACCACACACAGGACCGGGACGGCTGCTGGTCGCTGGCGGGAAAGGCTCGACTGAAGTGGGCGAGTTCAAGGCTTCCTAAGTACTGGGGGCGGGCGTGCGTCGCGGCGTCCAACGATGGACTGTTATCTGTTGAGCGGATTCTTCTCTGCTATCACTAGGACGACCCTTCGTTGGTTTTTTGGCTGGACTTGAAGCTCACATGGCTCGGTTTAAAACATATAATGACATGATTTTGAAATTGTTTGTTGGAGACATGAAGCTGAATTTGTTGGCGTACTGTTCATCTCGTAAATAATCAATTATTACACACATAGTCATGATTCAGTGACTAATTCTGAAACATCTCAAAACGGATACCTGAAAATGGGATAGTTCAAATTATTATTTATTAAATGAATTAAACAAACTGGTTATGAACGTCGTTTGTTCATTTAATAATTTCGAAGCCAAACATAGTTAAATTAAACAAAACTATTTGAAAATTGCAGATTGACTACATATTCCAGAATATGTGGATGACCTGGGGATCTGAGAAACATTCGTAACAAATCAAATACCCCTTCTCAAACGGTATTCCGTTACTTGTAAAACGCAGCTGTTCAAAAAGCCTTGACATTTCCTTCTCACTTCAACGGTGAATATTTATTGCCACAGATAAAAAATATTCCACTGACAATGACAGCCTGACCATCGCACATTCAAAGTAACAATCCCTTTTCGTCTGTTGGCTTTACATGCAGAAGAATTTCATAATTTCATGCAATATACAATCTTGCAGCTCCCAGCACACACCGCACACCGCATCATCTAGCAGAGTGCCCAAAGTGGATTGCCCAAAAATGGCAAAACATGGCGTCAAGTCCACGAGAAATAAAATTCCAGTCCATGGCCGAAAGATATGTGGCATCCCAATGCAATGTAGGTAAACAATCCTTCCCGGAGAAGAGACTGTGACACCAATCTGCCAAGTAACGAACGAAGATGGTCGCCGGCCGAAAATTACACACTGACAGGAGAAATTTATCACTTATTCATTCCTCCCCCCCCCCCCCCCCCCCCCGGCGGCACTTCTTGGTGCAGATTGGAGGATCATGGTCAGAAACAAGGCACCCAACCAGCGTCTTCGTCGTCATCGTCATCGTCACGTCTCCAATTATGTGAAGAAATAAATCTCAGTGTCTTCGGAGCAAGCAGTTACATTACCACTTTTCTTATGGTCCCCCATGCAGCCATTAATCCAACCGAGGAAAAAGTGTGTCCGTATTAGACGTCGAATCTCTGTTTTCTCCTTGTAGTAGCAGATGACTTGACTATTGCACCAAAGTTATGAAGTCATGTGCGCACACGAATGAATCGATATTGCTCTATTCCATTGAAGGATATTGATTGCACTCTATCGACGCGACGAGCTGCTCTCCACGTCTAGACGCTGAAGCTGGCGGTGATAGACCCAAAAAGGAAATGCAGCATTTTTGTGGGCCGTTGTTGCCTGATTAAAAAGTGGGTTTCAAGTGGAATAGTAACTGGTTTCGTACAAGTTGGAAATGCTACTGGTGTATAAGGCATATCTATCGGAGTAATATTCAAACAGCTTTAAACCGGTTGAGTTAACAGTTGACCGGGTCAAGCATATGAAGCCTATGTCTTATTACCAGAAACGAGATATTTCTATGAATGATATATTAAATTTTTTAACGAATAGCACTCAGAAAGCATTTCAACACAATTTCCAATGCATGCATATAATGTTTCTGTAAACCTTAGCGTCTATTTTTCACGTTAGGGTCGGATAATCATCGTCCAAGTACCCGTGAAGGAAGTTATTCAAAACTGTTCACTGTGGTTCTTCGGAAATTGAGGAGGCTGGTGTGAGCCAACCATGTAAAAAGCAACGAAAATGGCATGTGGTTGGAAGCTCGGTACGTGGAACTTCTGATCACTCAACTTCAAAAGGAGCACCCGCATACTAACCGATATACTGAATGACCGCGCGTTCGGTATCGTAAATGCTGCAGGTGATGCTTTTAAAAGGGTGCTTATTTATAGAGATAAATTCAGGATAACGATAGGGAAGCTCTGCACCCACCATCTGACGAACGAAATCAGAATCCTTCTTCCAGCACAGCCTCGTAACACTTGGGCACGGCCATCACCTAGATGACATAATCGCAAATTAATCAAGTTCTGATTTGTAGACTTCTTCGACATTATCAGCGAAGCGTTGACATCAATCTGATCGCTACCGGTGATCAAATGGTGATCAAGCCAGGTCAAATATCTACATCAATCAACAATGCACTGTGCCGGAGTGGACCAATGCAACTGAAGCAACTGGGTGTCACCACCGCATACGTAGGGAATCTCTTGATAACGTTAATGGACAATGGTGACCCCCAGGTGATCTCTCATCCCGATTGCTGCATTACAGCAAAGTTATCATATCCAGTCAAAGCAGCCATCAACGACACAACCGAGAACATCGTCAGGTACGTAGAACGGAGTCACCGGAATGTCTCTAAGAAGAAGTGACGAACCCACTCGCTTGCGAGTCATCCGCGTAGTCGTCGTCTAATAATAGAATATCTAACCCCAATTCATGGGCAATCAGTCTTCGTACTTCTGGAATGGTCTAGAAGAAACCTGCTGATGATTAATCCCAGTAAAACTAAAGCTCTTCTCATCAATAAGACTAGATCTAGCCTTCAACCTCCAGATTTATATTTTGACAACGAAAAATTGCAGTTTGTAGATCAAGCTTTAAATCTAGGAATGATTTTTACATCAAACCTTAGTTGGGATGCCCAAATAAACCAGCAATGTAGAAAAATATACTACGGTTTAAAACAATTAAACTTAACTACTCGACATTTGGACACTCATACAAAAATAAGACTTTTCAAAACTCTTTTACTTCCGCACTTCATATTTTGTGATTTCATTTACAGCAATGCTTCTATGGCTGCAATGAATAAAATGCGTTTAGCTCTAAATGCTTGTGTGCGATACGTTCATCGCCTTCCTAAATTTTCTAGAGTTTCTCATTTACACGAGACTTTGCTTGGATGTTCGTTCATGCAATTCTTTGAATACAGATTATGTTTAAATTTATATAAGATTATAAAGTCTAGAACACCTCACTATCTTTTTATAAAATTAACTCGAATGCGACAACCTCGCACCATGAACCTAAGTATACCTCATCATAATTCTGCATACTACGGGAATTCATTCTTTGTTCGAAGCATTGTACTTTGGAACGCGCTGCCAGTTAATGTCAAGATATCCTCCTCTTTAATTGGGTTTAAGCGAGACCTTCTTCATAGATTCAGCAACATGAATTAGTTAACATGAATTAGTTAAGATGAATTATGGAACCTTCAGGAACATATTATAGTAAGTAAAACATGATTTTGTATTCTCATTGAAATCAATTTGCGACATTTAAAAAGACTTTGTCTTACGTCGCAAGAGTTATTATAAATAAATAAATAAATAAATCAGTGGAGAATGTTGAAAGCTTCCAATATCTTGGTAGCCAAATGGCGGCCGATGACCAAAATTCGAATTTTCAACTCGAACGTGAAATCTGTGCTGCTATACGCCAGTGAAACCTGGTGTGTATCAGTGGAGAACACTCAACGGCTGCAGGTCTTCATCAATAGATGCCTGCGGTATATAATTCTTGCATGGTGGCCTCACAATTGGATCTCCAACGTGGAGCTCCATTGTTGATGGCATCAAAAGCCGATAGCGAGAGAAATTCGGGAGCGAAAGTGGAGGTGGACGGAAACGAAATCTGCAAGCAAGCGTTAGGTTGGAACCCAGCAGGACTTCGCAGCAGAGGCAGACCCAGAGGTCCATGGCGGCGCAGCCTCAACAACGAAATCAAGCAAGTCGACAGAAATTTGACCTAGCTACAGGTCAAGGCGATGGCCGGCAATCGCCCAGGATGGAAATCTTTCAATTCGGCCCTCTACATCACCGTGGATGCCCAGGACTGAAAGCAAGTAAATAAGTAACCCCAATTCAAGGTGAGGGCCATCTACCAAAACCGAGATGGGATGTCTGCAATTGGGGTGGTTGAGCAGCATCTTGACAAGATCATCGACTTTGCGTCCAAGAAGTCCAACATAAGCAAGGACCCTAAAACGGCCCTGTTGCGACTTCGTAAGTCGATGGACGATGCCAAGCAAGATCACGAGAGACTCGTGAAAACTGCAACAGCTGCAGAACCGACGAAAGCAATGATAACGAAGTCTACCCAGACGGAGGCCTTCACTTTCACAGGAAGCGCCAAAGGTGTGGGGGAGCTATCTGGCAGTACCCGCAAGGCTAGGTCCTCGAAGGTTGGCAGTAATGTCGGCAAGTCGGACCCCATCCAGGTGAATCGGAAAGCTGGGAAGGGTAGACCTGAAAAGGCTGCCCTGGATGGAAGGGAACAGAGGGTTGCGACCGTTGCTAAGCCCTCAGCAACCACATAGTAGGGCGAACCAAGGGGAGGACCTCCCTTGGACGAAAGTCGAGTGGAAGCGAGAGAAGAAGAAAACGCTAGTCGAGGAGACTAGGGACGTCAAACAAAGAACGGGTATGAGAGTAGGTGCCAAGCGCGTGAAAGGTGACGCGCTCGACATGAAGACCGAACAGTCTAAGTACTCGGTCGTGTAGGTACTCGAATATCTTGAAGGCGATGCGAAATAGATCTGGAAGCCGATGTGCGCAGTATTAGACGGAGTGAAACGATCCTAGAGCTCAAGCGTGAAAAGGAACGCAAGGGCGCTGCCTACAAAAGTTTGGCGGAAGAGGTCCATGGCGAAAGGGTCGAGGTGAGGGCTCTTACACAAGAGGCGACTTTGAAAGTAAGAAACCTAGATGGCGTCACCGAAGCGGAAGAGCTTATTACGGCACTGCGGCAATAGTGTGACCTGCAGGTGGCCACCACAGTCGTTTGGCTATGGAAGGGACCAGCAGGTGGTCTTGGTTAAGCTACCTGTGGCGGACGTTAAAAAAGTCCGTTAAAATAGGAAGGATCACGGTAGGCTGGTGCGTATTCTGGCATTCCACGAGCCACCGGAGGTTTGTGACGCAGCTCACCAATTGCTTTGATGGTTTCTGAGTGGGGGACGGTCGCCATCTTAGTGGACCAACAACGAGTATCCGCCAGCAACGGCACCTGGGTCGCGAATGGGTCCAGAAAAATGGCGGCGATATGGATGACGAAAAAATACCCCGTCGAAGATTTGGTATCTAATATCTATGAGGGCTTCGTGGTTCGCCTCCACGGTGGCCGACCGAGCAGTTCAGCAGTTCCTATTAAACTGTATGACGACCGTGCGACGAAGGCCGGTGGTGATAGCAGGTAATTTCAATGCCTAGGCTGTGTAATGGGGAAGCCGTTTCGATAACCAGCAGGGTCAGATCCTGATAGAGACACTGGCCACACTAAATGTCGACCTGGCTAATGTCGGTTCCAAGAGTACCTTAAGTCGGAACGGTGCGGAGTCGATTACTGACGTTACTTTTTGTAGTTTTGGTCTTACAAGTAGTTCGAACTGGAGAGTGGACGATAACTACACTCACAGAGATCACCTGGCGGTTCACTACAGTATCGACTACATCAACAGCAGGCAGCGGGTAGACAAGGCGGTGGCTAGGCCAAGGCCAAGCCCTCGAAGGTGGAAGACATCATACTTTGACGAAGGGGTATTTAGGGTGGCGCTCCGCCGTGAGCAAAAGCTACTTGGCAACGAACTGGTAGAGGTGCTCTCGCGTGCGTGCGATACGACCATGCCTAGGCGTATACACCATAGAAATGGGAGACCAACGGCTTACTGGTGGGCTCAAGCGATTGTGGACCTGCGCCGCGCCTGCCTACGGACTAGGCACTAGAATGCAGCGAGCACGGCCTGAGGAAGAGCGAAACGAACGACGGGTGGTGTTCGCCGCTGCAAAAGCCGCGCTTAAAACCGAGATAAGGGCAAGCTAAAAGGGCTGCTTTGAGGGTCTCTGTCAGAGTGTCAATGCGAACCCGTGGGGTGACGCCTGCAGGATCGTAATGGCCAAGACAAGTGGTGTAATGGCTCCTACAGAGCAATCTCCAGAAATGTTGGAGGGGATCATGGAGGAGCTTTTTCCGCGTCATGATACTAGCCCTTGGCCTCCTTTCGTTGGACAGCCGGGGACAGGGGCTGGCGATGAGGTGAGGGTCAACGATGTGGAACTTGCGGGGATAGCTATGTACCTTAGCGTAGGTAAGGCCCTAGTTCCGGACGGAGTTCCGAAACTGGCCTTAAAGGTAGCTATTGCAGAGGCTCCCGACATGTTCAAGGGTGACAAGCAATGTATTAGGTACCGTAAACCGGGGTCAAATTGATCAGCGGGGTGAAATTGATCACTCGGATACTACATTGTAATTCCATACTAGGAACTCTTAAGCGCCGTAATGATCTTAAACTTTTACGTCATCTGATTCGTAGATGTCTAGAGATGAGTGTAGATTTTTAATTTAAAAAAAAAGTTAGTTTTGCCTTATTTTTTCAAGGAATTTGCAATGTATTTCTCATTTAGCTGAAATCATTGCTGCTAAACAATCAATTGCTAATAGGACTTCACGTAAATTCTCTGTTTTAACATTTTTGTGAAGCCTTGGGTGGGGTGTTATGCAGCTAATCAGAACATGAAATTGTTATAAAAAGTTCATTTTATGAAGAAATAGTCATTTATTTTAATAGAAATCACTTATTTCAAATGAAATTGCCTACCTTTAGGCGTTTAAGGGGAAATTTCAAAATTTAATTTTACATTTAAAGTATTAAATTCACTAGTTGTAAGATTTAAGACGCGTTATTCGGTTTTAGAAGAGCATAATCAAGCGGGGAAGGAAATTTTCCTTTCCAACCGATGCCTAATTGTATACTGATCATTTTCGCCCCAAAGTGGCATTTCCAATATTTTGATATTTGAAGTTATTTAACTTAAAGTTTAAATTTGTTGAACAAAATTCTTTCACAAGGTTCCATGGGGATCCACTGGGTACTGGTTTTACAGAAATTCTTTTGGCAATATTTGAACAGGCACTGATGTTATCCGCAAAAGTTGTTTTAAAGTGATCAATTTGACCCCGGATTACGGTATAGGAAAACCCCGTACAAAGGGGGGGGGGAAGGGGTGTTGAAAATTCCCATTTTTAGCATGACGTACTAAATGAATGCCCTCATAGAGGTGGGTCGGAAGTGCTTGTTTTTAGGCAATGTTTCATAGATTTCTTCAGAAATTCTTCCCTAAAAACAAATAGGGGTTCCTTCAGAATTTGTTTCAGGGTTTCCATATGAAATTCCCGCTAGAATGCCTCTAGGAATTTCCTCAAGGATTCAAACATACCTTCCTGTCAAAATTGATGTAGTTAATTAATTCCCTTAAGATTGTTCCCACGGATTCTTCCAGGGACTCATTCAGGAATTTCTTTTGAAAAATTTCTATAGGGTTTTCTTCACCAACTTCACAAGAGATTGTTCAGAAATCTGCAGAAGTTTATCCCGGTGGTTCACCAGATGTTCGTTCAGAAGTGCGTCCACGGTTTTCTACAAGAACTCCTTCTGAATATCATCCAGAAATTTATTTAAAAAAGATTGATCCATGGAAATAATGTAAAAATTCTCAATAGCTTCTACAAGAAAGTCCACCAGGAGTCTTCCATGCCGTTTACACAGGTATTCCTTCTGGAGTTTCTTCGAAACTGAAAAAGGTAAACGCAAACACATCATGTATAGAAATCATGATGGAATTACAATGATTTATTTTTAGTTATCCACAATATACGGGTCAGACACAATTCACATAAGTGGAAATCTAACTCAAAAAGTTGGAGCCCTTTTCGATTTCGGAAAATTGAGATCGATATGTGGAATGTGGATGTGTTATTCCTTAGATTTCAATCATTTAATGACGGAATGAGTAAGTAGGTTGCCAGCAGCAACTTTTGCACAGGTCCTAGCTGCTATTCTTCGTAACTGTGGTCTTGGCTAAAACTGGACTACTGCTCGGATCAGATGTTCTTTGTTCACAGCCCTCAACAGTTTGATGCCTTTTATACTAGATATACCAGTATCGTGTGCTAGAAAAAGGGTGCAACTTTTTTATCCGCTCCGAGTATGGAATTCGACAAAGCCTGCTTCTTAGTGTATCATTTCCATAGGGTGTACTAACATATGGACTCAAAAATTTGGAAATTTGAGTAATCAGCTCTGATTTTACCAGTACTGCATTCTATTTATCTTCGAAAGCCTCTTCTACCTGGCTGCCACCATTGCTCTATCTGTTAGAATATTTCCTTTCTGGTCATTCTTGTGCCTCACACGATTGACAGTAGCAAAAAAAAAACTCCACATAGCGTTCCGACCCATGCTTTTCTTGCGCTTTAGCAATCACTGTCTCTTTGGGCTGCCCTTTTGCTTTGCTGCAGGGGATCCATCTCTCTCGTGCTTTAACCACCCTGTACAGCTCTCTGTTGAGCCTCTAGCATTCGACTCCTGGCGGCATACTTCTCGTTTATAACTCGTTTGCACTCCTCATCGAACAAACCATTGCGTTGGCGTCGCTGAGCGGTATCTATCACTGCTTGCGCTGTTGTTGGGTCCCTAATAAATTAAAGACACACTAATCATTATCTCGAACGATTAAACCCTACCGAAAACCAACCTAAAGTTCAACGCCCCACAAGTAAACCAACTGTAGTCCCAGTCCAAACCACTGCCATTCATTGATGGCATGGGAGTTGACCTTGAATGTGTAGCGAAACCGCGGTCTGAATAGCCTACAAGTGCTTTTTCGCCCAAAGCCAATCTAGAAGGAAATGGACTCAAGTCACACACGATCGGGCTTTCAGCCACAGTCTTTTTTATTTGTTGTCCGTCCTCACCTTGTTCTAATAGAAGCTCATCGTTTAATTACTCCCTGCAAAAAATATGCTTCCCAGCTTCAGATTCACCTCTCATCATCAGGACGTGTGTGTGTGTGTAGTTTGGAAAGAAGATGGGACCCACAAGAGAAGATGAAAATCAATTATCTTCAGTGGAGACTCCCTGCGGTCAGAACCACAGAAATGCCCCGAAAAGAACAGAATGGTGCCAGCTCAAATTAGGATCGGGATCAGTTTGTTTTTGTTCAGGTGGTTTTGTTTTTTTTTATTCTGCAAACGACCAACTTGTACCAGAATTTAATCTTGCGGTTCCTGCTCCACCGAAAAGGTCGACCACAATGCGGTGGAACTGGTATCCCACTCACTAGCCAACAGAGACAACTCTATGACACATGTTTGTGTGCTGGAAGTCGCTGAAAGGGGCCATAAACAAAGCGATCTGATACAGTTTGGTCGGACTCGTTCGGTAAAATGTCATTTGGGCGGCTACGTGACTTGAATAGTGGACCAGATCAAGCCTCGGGGCTCGCTGCATTGGAAATGTCATTGACAAAATGTTGCAACTGCAGAATGATAGCGACGATTTTTTTTTTTTATTTTAAACTTTCAAAGTTTCCAATAAGTGTTTGTGAATCTAATCTTATTAAAGCTTTGTTTCTGAGTGTTCACCTCAACCAACTTTGACACTGTGAGTTCGATCCATTTTATGAACAAGTAGCTGGTTTCAACCTGAATGCAACCCACACTGATCCGGTCGGATCAATGAGCAACGACGAGGACTGACGTAAGCCAACCGCCATTGACTAAAGAGTACCAAGACTTCCACCTCGGGGATCGATTTGTATTGGTACCACCTAGGCCAGCCTGCGGCTGATGATCAGATTGTCTGCCACTACCGCTGCTGGTTTGCCTTGATTCGAATTTGCTGGCACTTTTAATGTGCTACACAATATCCAGGTACAATTACTCTCTTTGGTACTCCACCCTAAAGTGCTGCGAGGGTTGCAAATGAAGCGATTCCAAAGTACCTACCACCATGTGATTAATTTTAGCAAATGCGTCGAGCAAAACAGTGTTTAAAACACCTACATGGCTCTAGTATGGAGTGCTCTGTGGAGAGTTGGTCCTCGCGTTTGGGCGGACCGGTATTCGCTTGGTTGGAAATTCATCAGTACATATAATGGGAATTTAATTCAACTTTCGTCCTCTTGGGTTTACAGAATCGTCGTCGAGTCAGTTAGATGTGAGATCGGGTCATAACTTCGTTATATTGCGTATTGAGCTTCTCGAGAATTTTTAGCATTTCGACAAGTTTCTTTTCGACCTCTAGGTTGCGCGCCAGGGTATAATGTGTGTTGGGTGCTTTGCGACGATTAACTCAAATCCACACACCAGCGCTCAATTTGCGCGCCGATTGCCTATGCGCCAAGTTTTTCACTAACCAAAACACTATTAATCAGTAATCACTGAAGTGAAAGCGTTGTTATCGTCAATAATATCTTTGTTGTACATTATTTCCAGACATAAGGAAGTAAAATGTTTTAGACAAAAAATGGTTCCGAACCCTAAGAGAGATAGAGCTCTTGGCGCGAACCATTCTGCCGCCGCCGCCGGTCAGGCTAAGGCCGGGGTGGCCTCTGCTGTACATAGTAGCCGCCTCCATTCCACTCGGTCCATGGCTGTATGTCTCCAGTTCCGCACTCTGCGTAGGGTCCGCAGATCGTCCTCCACTTGGTCGACCCACCTAGCTCGCTGCGCTCCACGTCTTCTTGTACCGGTCGGATGACTCTCGAGAACCATTTTAGTCGGGTTGCTATCCGACATCCTGATGACGTGACCCGCCCACCGTAGCCTCCCGATTTTCGCGGTATGGACGATGGTTGGTTCTCTCAGCAGCTGATGCAGCTCGTGGTTCATTCGCCTTCTCCAAGTCCCGTCTTCCATCTGCACTCCGCCGTAGATGGTGCGCAACACCTTCCGTTCGAAAACTCCAAGGGCGCGTTGGTCCTCTGCACGTAGGGTCCATGTTTCGTGCCCATAGAGGACCACCGGTCTAATCAGCGTTTTGTAGATGGTTAACTTCGTGTTACGGCGAACTTTATTCGATCGTAGAGTTCTGCGGAGTCCAAAGTAGGCACGATTTCCTGCCACAATGCGCCTCTGGATTTCTCTGCTGGTGTCGTTGTCGTCGGTCACCAGTGAGCCCAAGTACACGAATTCTTCAACCGCCTCGATTTCATCACCGTCGATATGAATTCGGGGTGGCGGGCGCGGTAATTCCTCCCTGGAGCCCTTTGCCATCATGTACTTTGTCTTCGACACATTAATGACTAATCCGATTCGCCTGGCTTCACTCTTTAGTCGGATGTACGTTTCCGCCATCGTCTCAAATTTACGAGCAATAATATCAATATCATCGGCGAAACGGGATGCTAACAAAAGGCTGAATTTCAAAAGGCTGAATGCACAAAAGGCTGAACACGAAAGGCTGAAAGTAACATAAGGCAGAATTTCAAAAGGCTGAATGCACAAAAGGCTGAAATTGCAAAAATGCAGGAAATGAGTTATAGTACTTCTTCTTCTTTTTTTCTGGCGTAACGTCCCAACTGAGACAAAGCCTGCTTTCAGCTTATATACGCATTTCAACAGTTATTAATTGAGAGCCTTCTCTGCCAATGACCACTTTGCATTGGTACATATATCGTGTGACAGACAGGAAGATACTTTATGCCCACGATTGTCAAGGAATTTTCCATTACAAAAAGTTTCTGGCCCGAGGGAGAATCGAACCCATCACCCTCAGCATGACTACTCGTTCGCTAACCAGATCGGCTACATATATGAGTCCTCGTCATAGAATGTGCTTAGTGAAGAGTGCATACCAACTAACACAAAAAATGACTGATGGTATTTCAATAGAAGATTATTCCTTCTTTGAGCATGAGCTATTCTTTCGAGTCATGCTGTTATGGAGATTGGTTGCCATTACAGCTGCGAACAATGTGATCAGAGATTTTTCCTTCTTTTAAATATATGCTATTCTTTGGAGAAACACTGTCATAGTTATGTAGGCGATCAATAATGCATACTTTAGCGCGGAAAAACAGTCTTAACGCTTTCCGATTTCGAACATAGTAACGGAAGCATGTTCGTCCAATGAACCATCAACCAATGAGAGGTAGTGTGCGTCAAATGTAAAACTCAAGCAAAACCAATGCAAGTGTCAGGGCTGAGGGGTCGGCCAACTAGCAAATTTTTATAAAGATCATTATATCAGTGTACGATATGAATAATTAGAGTGTTATGTATGTTTGTCTGTGATGTTAGTGTTGCCTTTAGGCTCGTATGACTGCCTTTAGGCTCGCCGTTTGAAAACTAGTCGAATCATTATATCAGCCTTATGTTATTTCAGCCTTTTGACATTTTCAGCCTTTTGTGATTCAGCCTTTCGTAATTCAGCCTTTTGTTATTTCAGCCTTTCGTGTTTCAGCCTTTTGTACGTAACCCGGCGAAACCAAGCAGCTGAACGGACTTCGTGAAAATCGTCCCACTCGTGTTTATCCCCGCTCTTCTTATTACACCCTCCAAAGCAATGTTGAACAGCAAGCACGAAAGACCATCACCTTGCCGCAACCCTCTGCGAGATTCGAAGGGACTCGAGAGTGTCCCTGATACTCGAACTACGCACATCACTCGATCCATCGTCGCCTTGATCAACCGTATCAGTTTATCCGGGAATCCGTATTCGTGCATAATCTGCCATAGCTGTTCTCGATCGATTGTATCATACGCCGATTTGAAATCGATGAACAAGTGATGTGTGGGTACGTTGTATTCGCGGCATTTCTGCAACACCTGGCGGATGGCGAACATCTGGTCCGTTGTAGCGCGTTCACCCATGAATCCAGCCTGATATTGCCCCACGAACTCTCTTGCAATCGGTGATAGACGGCGGCATAAAATTTGGGAGAGTACCTTGTAGGCAGCGCTCAGTAGTGTGATCGCGCGATAGTTCCCGCAATCCAACTTGTCGCCCTTTTTGTAGATGGGACACACGATACCTTCCATCCATTCCTCCGGTAATACTTCCTCCTCCCAAATCTTGGTAATGACCCAGTGTAGTGCTCTCACCAGTGCTTCTCCACCGTATTTTAGAAGCTCGCTTGGTAGTTGATCTGCTCCAGCGGCTTTGTTGTTTTTCAACCGGCCAACCTCCTCCTCAATCTCTTGAAGGTCAGGGGCCGGAAGTCTTTCGTCCTGTGCACATACTCCTAGATCTGTTACCACGCCACCTTCGGTACTTGCAACGTCGCCATTGAGGTGCTCATCGTAATGCTGCCGCCACCTCTCGACCACCTCACGCTCGCTCGTGAGAATATTCCCGTGATTATCTCGGCACATGTCGGCTTGTGGCACAAAGCCTCTGCGCGAGCGGTTCAGCTTCTCGTAGAACTTTCGTGTGTCCTTAGCGCGGTACAGCTCTTCCATCGCTTCGCGATCTCGTTCTTCCTGCTGGCGCTTCTTCATCCGGAAGACTGAGTTCTGCCTGTTCCGCGCCTGTTTGTAACGTGCCTCATTCGCTCTCGTACGGTGTTGCAGCATTCTCGCCCATGCTGCATTCTTCTCGTTTTTCAACTGTTCACATTCGCCGTCGTACCAGTCGTTTCTGTGATTCGGAGTCGCGAAGCCTAGTGCTGTAGCCGAGGTACTACCTATGGCGGATCGGATGTCCCTCCAGCCATCTTCAAGTGTAGCTGCGCCAAGCTGCTCTTCCGTAGGTAGGGCCACTGCTAACTGCTGCGCGTAGTCTTGAGCCACTTCTCCGTTACGAAGTTGCTCGATGTTGAGCCGCGGCGTTCGACTTCGACGCGTGGTGATAACTGTCGAAAGTTTTGAGCGCATGCATACAGCGACTAAGTAGTGATCCGAATCTATATTCGCACTGCGGTATGTGCGGACGTTGGTTATATCCGAGAAGAATTTACCGTCGATTAGAACGTGGTCGATTTGATTTTCTGTTTGTTGATCGGGTGATCTCCAGGTGGCTTTATGGATATCTTTGCGGGGGAAGAAGGTGCTTCGGACTACCATACCACGGGAGGCTGCAAAGTTTACGCATCGCTGGCCGTTATCATTCGATACGGCGTGCAGGCTGTTTCGCCCGATTACCGGTCTGTACAATTCCTCCCTTCCTACCTGCGCGTTCATGTCGCCGACAACGATTTTCACGTCACGCGGCGAGCAACCATCGTATGTTTGCTCTAACTGCGCGTAGAACGCTTCTTTCTCGTCATCGGGTCTCCCTTCGTGTGGGCAGTGGACGTTGATGATGCTGTAGTTGAAGAAACGGCCCTTAACTCTCAACATGCACATCCTTGCGTTGATCGGCTGCCACCCGATAGCACGTTGTCGCATCTTGCCCAACACTATAAATCCTGTTCCCAGTTCATTGGTGGTGCCACAGCTTTGGTAGAAGGTAGCCGCTCGATGCCCGCTTTTCCACACTTTCTGTCCAGTCCAACAAAGTTCCTGCAACGCCACGATGTCGAAGTTGCGGGGATGTAGTTCGTCGTAGATTATCCTGTCACATCCTGCGAAACCTAGTGACTTGCAATTCCATGTTCCAAGTTTCCAATCGTAGTCCTTATTTCGTCGCGTGGGTCTTTGCCGATTGTATCGAGTCGTATTTTCTCCTATGTTATTCGCAATGGGGATTTTTACGGGTGGCTTATTGGGCCTACGCCAACACTCCTGTCTCGCCGGAGGGCCATCGTGCCAGTTCTGTTTAACGTCCCAACCAACACTGGGACGACCACGCTGATGGGGCTACCACCTTGGATCTAGTTGGGCGTGGTGCAGCGTTTCTTACTCAGCCGCTGGATGCCAGAACAGACGCTGTTTGAGCCGCACCTCCTTGGTGAACAGACACTCGGATCGTACCTCCTCAATCTAGCTGAAGTCAGAAGGACAACAGTGCCCAGGCTGCACTACCAGCTAAGCACACAACTCTTAGCTGGCGGTCTTTGTCATCGCTTGACCCGTGGAAGCATGAGGTAGGAACTTGTGAGGACCAGAGCTATATTGGACGCTCTCCTTATCGACTCACCGTTTTGCAGCCCACAGCGAACCATTCTGACACTTGTTTATTTACATTTTGTATGGCGCACAACCCGGCGCATGGGCTGTCGACGCACAACTTGTTGCCCAGTATGCGGATTGCAGAAAAGATTCGCAATATTTATGTGCCATGGCGGTACCGGCCGGAAACTATGAGCAACCTTAGGGAAGATCGGGTAACCCACCCCGGTGGGAACTTTGGTCGTAGGCTGACAGGGAAGAGGGGGTTTGCTTCGGCAAACCCGAGCGTCTGTTCTCCAGGAAGAGCGGCTCACAACAGCGTCTGATCCCCATGTTAGGGGCGGCTGATCTACGTCCGAGTGGTCCTCCGGAAAGTAGGGGGTTGGTGTCAGGCCCTACGAGCCAGCCGTAAAAAACCATTGTAACGGAAAATCAGCAACAGAATAATACGAACCGAGACCAACGGCAACGACCCTAGCGAACAAAAAGGACTTGCGATTGGAAACTCGGTACGTGGAACTGCCGATCTCTCAACTTCATTGGGAGTACCCGCATACTCGCCGATCTACTGAAGGACCGCGGGTTCGGCATCGTAGCGCTGCAGGAGGTGTGTTGGACAGGATTCATGGTGCGAACGTTTAGAGGTAATCATACCATCTACCAGAGCTGCGGCAACACACGCGAGCTGGGAACAGCTTTCACATTGATGGGTGATATGCAGAGGCGCGTGATCGGTTGGTGGCCGATCGACGAAAGAATGTGCAGGTTGAGGATCAAGGGCCGATTCTTCAACTTCAGCATAATAAACGTGCACAGCCCACACTCCGGAAGTACTGATGATGACAAAGACGCATTTTACGCGCAGCTCGAACGCGAGTACGATCGCTGCCCAAGCCACGACGTCAGGATCATCATAGGAGATTTAAAAGCTCAGGTAGGCCAGGAGGAGGAATTCAGACTGACGATTGGTAAGTTCAGCGCCCACCAGCAAACGAACGAAAACGACCTACGACTCATTGATTTCGCCGCCTCCAAAAATATGGCCATACGTAGCACCTTTTTCCAACACAGCCTCCCTTATCGATACACCTGAAGATCACCACAGCAGACGGAATCTCAAATCGACCACGTTCTGATTGACGGACGGCACTTCTCCGACATTATCGACGTCAGGACCTATCGTGGCGCCAACATCGACTCCGACCACTATCTGGTGATGGTCAAACTGCGCCCAAAACTCTCCGTCATCAACAATGTACGGTACCGGCGATCGCTACGGTACAACCTAGAGCGACTGAAACAACCGGATGTCGCCTCAGCATACGCGCAGAATCTCAAGGCCGCGTTGCCAGACGAGGGCGAGCTCGATAAGGCCCCTCTAGAGGACTGCTGGAGTACAGTGAAAGCAGTCATCAACGACAAAGTCGAGAGCACCATTGGGTACGTGGAACGGAATCGACGAAACGAATGGTTCGACGAAGAGTGCAGAACGGTTCTGGAGGAGAAGGACGCAGCGAGGGCGGTAATGCTGCAGCAAGGGACTCTACAGAACGTGGAACGTTATAAACAGAAGCGGAAACAGCAGACCCGCCTCTTTCGGGAGAAAAAGCGCCGCCTGGAAGAAGCGGAGTGTGAAGAAATGGAACTGCTGTGCCGTTCCAAAGAAACACGAAAGTTCTATCAGAAGCTCAACGCATCCCGCAACGGCTTCGTGCCGCGAGCCGAAATGTGCAGGGGTAAAGACGGAGGCCTCTTGACGGACGGACGTGAGGTGATCGAAAGGTGGAAGCAGCATTTCGATCAGCACCTGAACGGCGTGGAAACGTAGGCACGGGAGCCCACGGCAACGGAGGAAACGACGACGCCAGTGCAGCGGAGAACGGAAATGAACCATCTCCCACGCTGAGGGAAGTTAAGGATGCCATTCACTAGCTCAAAACCAACAAAGCAGCTGGTAAGGATGGTATCGCAGCTGAACTCATCAAGATGGGCCCCGAAAAGTTGGCCACCTGCCTGCATCGGCTGATAGTCAGGATCTGGGAAACCGAACAGCTACCGGAGGAGTGCAAGGAAGGGGTAATCTGCCCCATACTCAAGAAAGGCGACCATTTTGAATGTGGGCGATCACTATTTTGAATGCTGCCTACAAAGTGTTGTCCCAGATCATCTTCCGTCGTCTGTCACCTAAAACGAATGAGTTCGTGGGAAGTTATCAAGCCGGCTTCATCGACGGCCGGTCGACAACGGACCAGATCTTTACCGTACGGCAAATCCTCCAGAAATGCCGTGAATACCAGGTCCCAACGCATCAACGATTTTCACAAAATCCGGTCAATTTGTATGCTTTGCGGACGACATAGACATTATTGCCAGAACATTTGGAACGGTAGCAGAGCTGTACACCCGCCTGAAACGTGAAGCAGCAAAGGTCGGATTGGTGGTGAATGCCTCAAAAACAAAGTACATACTGGTAGGCGGAACCGAACACGACCGGATCTGTCTGGGTAGTAATGTTACGATAGACGGGGATACTTTAGAGGTGGTGGAGGAATTCGTCTACCCCGGATCCTTACTGACGGCTGACAACAACGTGAGCCGTGAAATCCGGAGGCGCATCATCAGCGGAAGTCGGGCCTACTACGGGCTCCACTAGAAGCTGCGGTCTAAAAAGATTCACCCACGCACCAAATGCAGCATGTACAAAACGCTAATAAGACCGGTGGTCCTCTACGGGCACGAGACATGGACCATGCTCGAGGAGGGCCTGCAAGCACTCGGAGTTTTCGAGCGACGCGTGCTAAGGACGATCTTCGGCGGTGTGCAGGAGAACGGTGTGTGGCGGAGAAGGATGAACCACGAGCCTGTTGCACTTTACGGCGATCCCAGCATCCAGAAGGTGGCCAAATCCAAAAGGATACGGTGGGCAGGGTATGTTGCAGTTGCAAGAATGCCGGACAACAACCCTGCCAAGCTGGTGTTTGCAACTGATCCGGTTGGCACAAGAAGGCGTGGAGCGCAGAGAGCACGATGGGCGGACCAGGTGGAGCGTGACCTGGCGAACATAGGGCGCGACCGAGGATGGAGAGCGGCAGCGTACTATTGTTGATTATGTCTTGTCTTAAATGTGATGTTGAACAAATAAATGTACAAATGTATGTATGTTTTCCCCCACGAACTTTCTTGCAATTAGTGATAGACGTTGGCATAAAATTTAAGATAGTATCATGTAGACAGCGCTCAGTAGTGTGATCGCGTGGTAGCTCCCGCAATCCAACTTGCCGCCCATTTTGTAGATGGGACACACGATACCTTCCATCCATTCCTCCGGCAATACTTCCTCCTCCCAAATCTTGGTAATGACCCAGTGTAGTGCTAAATTTATGCTTCATGTCATGAGAATTTACAGTAAATCATCTTCGAAAATGTTTTAGTATAGTTATTATATTCATTCAAATGACACCAACGCATGAGAAAATAAATCTAGAGAACTCTTCCTAGTGAGAAAAATCGGAAGATACCTAATCGAAACCCCACGCAATCGCGAAAAACCAATTACAACTGTAATCTTCACTTCCAGGAAATTGCCAAACCATAAGCTGTTAAAGACTATGCTCGCCCCACAACACCCATCGATTCCGCACACATTCGACGTGGGGGTGGAAATCCAATTTCCGCGGGTGCAAGGCGTAAATTTGGTTATTTCTGTTTCCATTCCTACACACTGAACTGCTATCCGATCGTGATGGTGCTCGCTATTCTACAATGATGATCATAGAAAAAAAATAGTTGCGCTCGCTGACTTGCAAGATCAAGGTTGTGCCGGACTGCCGGAGGGCATTTACTGTTTCGTTGCGGATTTACACCTGTGCTCCCCATTCGATCGCTTCACTACAACCAATCCAGTCAGTGTGGTGTACTTCCGACAGCCCTCCTCTCTCCACCAACATTCAGATTCCGACGATTACCGAATTGATTAAGATAATATGTGCGTAATAGATGGAAACAGATAGCAGAACAGATCGATCGTCTGTTCTGTTGCAGCAGAGAGAACAAAAAACAGGAACCATCCAGACGAGAGCTAATTAAGACTGTATGGGGCTATAAAGACCAACTGTTCACATTATTCAAAGGAAACCACGAACAGCAAAGCCGGCGGTGCGGTCAGAAAAAGGGGCAATTAGACGCTCGTTTTTTTTTTGCGGTTTGATACAACGAAAAAACATTCAGAAGCGATTTCTTCTGGGAGAAATTCGACTGTGTGAAATCGATGGAATTGAGTGCTGAAAACAGAAACAGAATGAATTATGTAGAACAGTGGCTCTCAATCTTATTGTCTACTACCACAACCCAGTTCATATTTGCCTGTTTTCTCTCAAAGCTTATTTGAATTTGGTAGTTACTGGCAGGGGTTCAAAAGCATTTTTCCTCGACCATCAATTCGTCGGTTCACGTTATTGTTTTGGCACAGCTGCTCAGTTTTCTTTCCGGCAAAGGCCAGCCAACCTAGTTTCTGGAATCCAGTAGTGTATGAAAACGAATCAAGCGAATTTTTTTGCCACTGTTCATGTGTCCAGCCGAGTAGGAAACCAGTTTCCAGTTCCGAGAGGGAAACACAGACAGCAAGCAAAAGATTAAAGAGCATACGAATTAGCTGAAAAATGGTAACTTTTGAGTAGGTTTTTAATAGTTTCTTTGCTCCTCGTTAAACGACCGAATGGCTGGTGGTCATCCGTGTTGGGTCAGGAATTTATACACCGACATTTTGGCGTAGCCCCATCGCATTGCTCCGTTCGGGATATGGCACTTGCGGGCAGATGAGCAAGTTTTGCTAGAGAGGGTCGTAAAAAATGTAAGGCTTGTAGAATAGGCTCACGCTGAGGTTCGCATGGTAATGACACGATGGGTAATTTGAATTCGTGCTATGAAAAGGAATACCTACTGTGAGGGAAATAACCATTTTTATTGCAGCATGTTCTAGTGGTAACAAACCTACGGTGACGACCTTGCCCTTGTTGGTGTGATGAACCTTAGAGAATATACCACGTTCAGCTGGACGGGGTTTGAGATTTGTAATATTTGGGAAACCTGGGTTGTACCACCTGCGCAGTTAGTATGCCTTGGATTTTCGTCGAATTATGGTTAAATTGTTTAGTATATTAGCCATTTTGTCTTATGACCATTTGGCCGCGCCGTTTTGGATACTCACTTATCCGGCTTACATTATCATAAGTTAAAAAAATCAAATATATTTCTTTTTATTTGCTATTGCAAGCATATAGACATTGACTTATACACTATCATGAAAAAATAGTCATATATACCCCAAATGTACCCAGAGAGAAACTTTGAAGTTTTCGCATTTTTTTTTCTTACCGCAACCTGTTAATACGTCTGCGACAAAACTGGAAAGAAAAGGATATAATTTAAGAAGGAAACATTCCTGCAAAATATACCAATAAATATTTCATTAACACAAATTTTAAGAAAATCATATTTTCTTGATTATTGGTTGAACGCCAGGTCAAATTCATGATTCCTGGTAAAATTCGTTTATTGAAAAACTGGAAGTGTGGTTTAAATTTTCCGGAAAAAAAATGTTGTAATAACGGAAACATCTGAAAAAAAAATCTTCTTGAAATATCTGGTAGAATTCCATAAGATTATGATAAAATTATTTGTGTAACACTAGTTTACAGTGTTTTTGAACTCGGTAAGCTGAGAAAAATTTTAAGTACCCATTGCAGCTAGCAGTAGCCCTACCAACGCACTATGGGGTGGCTACATACAAACAGGTGGCCAAAAATATTTTCGCGTCAATTCTATAATGTTTTGCTCCTATTCGTAGGGTTTGTGCCTGAAAAAAATGAAAAACATGTTGTACAGGTTGTTTTAACACGACAGTTTCAAACAGCATGAAATCATAAGGGCATTGTACACTTTTAGACGTTTAAGGATTTCTGTTTCTATTTACAAAATGTATTCCAATTCGTAAAAAACATGCTTCCCTAAGAGATTCAAGACAAAAGTTAGACTGCACTATGATTGATCTACCGAGAAAAGCGGCCATGGCGACCAAATGTTTCCTCAGAGCTATTTCATGGCCAATAGAATGATTTTATACAGCAATATCTCAATCACCGCCGACATCTTGATTGGAATTGCAGAATAGCAGCTAGTAGCAGCCAAATTTAATTTCAGTGGCTCCCAGGGATCTTGTACAAAGACATAGAAGTAGTCTCGAAGCGAAATTTTGCGAAACTTTTTTGTATGAGAAAATTTTGACTTTTTTTAAAGTAGCACCATTTAATAATTTTACAATCAATATTTCTAGGTCTGATACGTCATTCGAAAGGTTCATAAGTACACTTTTAGATACAACCTTGGATACAACTTTAAAAAATTAATATTTATCATTTAAGCCGAAGATATGCGAAGATGAACAATTCTTTTAGTTTACTAAAAACTGCCAATGGTCTCATTCTGCTGCCAATATCTCGATAATCATATGGAATAGCAAACTAATATTCTAGAGATCACTGGTCCTAGTGGTCTACTTCCAGCTACCGAACCTAAATCTCAAATTAAATTAAGTCAATTTTCGATTTTTGGCCACCTGAATCCCCTTAGTGCAACGGAAGAGCAGCTTGGCGCAGCTACACTTGAAGATGGCGGGAGGGACATTCGATCAACCATATGTAGTACCTCGACTACAGCACTAGGCTTCGCGACTCCGAATCACAGAAACGACTGGTAAGATGTCGAATGCTGCAACACCGTACGAGAGCGAATAAGGCACGTTATAGACAATCGCGGAACAGGCAGAACTCAGTCTTCCGGATGAAGAAGCGCTAGCAGGAAGAACGAGATCGCGAAGCGATGGAAGAGCGCTATGGACACACGAAAGTTCTACGAGAAGCTGAACCGCTCGCGCAAAGGCTTTGTGCCACAAGCCAACATGTGCCGAGATGATCACGGGAATATTCTCACGAGCGTGAAGTGATCGAAAGGTGGCAGCAGCATTACGATGAACAGCTCAATGGCGAAGTTGCAAGCACCGAAGATGGCATAGTTACAGATCTAGAAGTACATGCGCAGCACGAAAGATTTCCTGCCCCTAATCTCCAAGAGGTTGAGGAGTAGGTTAGCCAGTTAAAAAACAATAAAGCTGCTGGAGCAGATCAACTATCAAGCGAGTTACTAAATACGGTGGAGAAGCACTGATGAGAGCACTACAAAAGGTCATTACCAAGATTTGGTAGAAGAAAGTATTACCGGAGGAATGGATGGAATGTATCGTATGCCAAATCTACAAAAAGGGCAACAAGTTGGATTACGAGAACTATCACGCGATCACACTACTGAGCTTTGCCAACGAGATACTCTCTCAAATTTTATGCCGCCGTCACCCATTACAAGAGAGTTTGTGGGGCAATATCAGGCTGGATTCATGGGTGAACGCGCTACAATGGACGAGTTGTTCACCATCCGCCAGGTATTGCAGAAATGTCGCGAATACAACGTGCCCACACATCACTTGTTCATCGATTTCAAATCGGCGTATGATACAATCGATCGAGAACAGGTATGGCAGATTATGCACGAATACGGATTCCCGGTTAAACTGATACGATTATTCAAGCGACGATGGATCGAGTGATGAGCGTAGTTCGAGTATCAGGGACGCACTCTCGAGGCCCTCAGAATCTCGCAGAGGTGATGATGTTTCGTGCTTGCTGTTTAACATTGCTTTAGAGGGTGTAATAAGGAGAGCGGGGATAAACACGAGTTGGACGATTTTCACGTAGTTCGTTCAGCTGTTTGGCTATTGATGATATTGATATTATTGCTCACAAATTTGAAACGATGGCGGAAACTTACATCCGACTAAAGAGTCAAGCCAGGCGAATCGGATTAGTCATTAATGTGTCGAAGACAAAGTAGGTATATGATGACACAGGGCTCCCGGGAGGAATAACCGCGCTCGCCACCCGAATTGCTATCGACAGTGATGAAATCGAGGCGGTTGAAGAATTCGTGTACTTGGGCACACTGGTGACCGCCGACGACGACACCAACAGAGAAATTCAGAGACGCATTGTGGCAGGAAATCGAGCTTACTTTGGACTCCGCAGACCTCTACGATCGAACAAAGTTTGCTGTGACACGAAGTTAACTATCTACGAAACGCTGATTGGTAGTCCTCTATGGGCACGAAGCATGAACCCTACGTGCAGAGGACCAACGCGCCCTTGGAACTTTCGAACGAAAGGTGTTGTGAACTGCATCTTTCATACCGAGAAAACCGGAAGGTTACGGTAGGCGGGTCACGTCCTGATCGCCTACGTGACGTATCCCTTATCGAATTGCATTGTCAGTCAGTATTCTCCATTTTGGAAATCGCTAAACCTAGAGATGAATTCACCGTGAGAGTGACTTCAATCTTTCAGAGATCACGTGGAAGAGTTCATGCAATGGATTTCTCTTTCCTGATGTGGATCGTTCAGTCATTCACTCCTCCGCATCTTGCCTTCTGGACAACTGCAACTTTTTCTCAAATCAACCACGTTAAAAATCAGAACAACCGTAGCTTAGACCTCGGTTTCGTCAGTGTGCAGGACACCGCACCACTCATATTCGAAGCACCTGCTCCTCTAGTGAAATTAACACTCCATCATCCCCCTTTTGTTGCTAAGGCCAGTAGTACACAGGGTCAAATATTTGACAAGGAAAGAACTCAAGAAACAACATCAGTTTGACACTAATTAAAATTCGATCGAGTCAAACAAGATGTTTGAGCATTGGTTTCTTTTTGGACAAATATTTGACCTTGTGTACTAACAGCTTAACAATCGACGTTAAGTTGCCTCTGGATGATTACGATGATTTCAATGACGAATTGTTCAACGTTAATCACAAGGAAGGATTCTGATTGATATGTTCTGCTTTTAACACGCTCCTTTTTCAGTCAAAATCAGATCTTTCAACAAAAAGTCCAGAAATGATATCGATATTGACCATGCATCGGAAACCTAGCCCTTACTGCATCATAGGTACCACAGAACACCAAATAAAAGATAAGGATTATTAATTCATTTTCCGTGTCCAAAAACGTGATATAGGGGGATTAGGGGCATAATGGACACCCGGGGCGAAATGGACACCCCTGTTTTTGCCGAAACCGTTGACTTTTATGTAAAACTTTTAATCCATAAGTGTAAAGGAACAAGTTATTGTTCTATTTTTCAAAAGTACCATTAATATTTCTTCAAAATAACCAAAATATCATTGAAATTGAATTATGTTTTTCATATGGTGAATTTCTTATAATTTCGAAGCAGCAGCAAATAAGGTATTACGAGTTTCTGAATGTGTCCACCTTAAAAACAAGTGAATTGTTAGCTTATCTACATGTATACGGAGATTAAGCAATGGGTTAAGTATTATATTTTTGATCAGAACTTACCCAAAATAGCTATTTCAATGTTGTAGTCGATTCGGGGCGAAATGAACACTGGCAATATGAATGGATGTACGCGCGTTGCATACTGTTAGGCGTTTTAAAGAGTTTGGAAAAAATCAATCCGATTATTTTAGCCTAAAATTTATTTGAATTAGGGGGATTAGGGGCATAATGGACACCCTAAGCAAATGAGTATGTTAGGCCTGTATAACAGACAAAAACTTAACATATTATCAGTTGGCTTACAACTTTAACTTATTTCGTACGTATTTCAATCATTTACAGTACGCAGAATGTCATTATTGTGAAGAAATAATGAATTGTAAACCGTGTGTTTTTTGGGGCTGGCAGGAAAGGTACGGGGCGAAATGGACACCCATCGGGGCATAATGAACACCCCAGCATATTTTATGCTGTATCTTTTATAATATCGACCAGTTAAGTAATTTGCCTACGGAGATCAATACCACAGATATAATACTCCATCTTAGACGAGTTTACATAACATCAAAGTTAATTAAATAAATTTTAGGCTAAAATAATCGGATTGATTTTTTCTAAACTCTCTAAAACGCCTAACAGTATGCAACGCGCGTACATCCATTCATAATTGCCAGTGTTCATTTCGCCCCGAATCGACTACACTGAAGTTTTTTTTTACGCGGTTTTTTTTTACGCGGTTTTTTTTTACGCGGTTTTTTTTACGCGGTCCGTCCTAAAAAAAAACCGCGTTATTTCAAGACCCGTCGTAAAAAAAAACCGCGTTATTTCAAAAACCGTCGTAAAAAAAATCCGCGTTTTTTCAAAAACACGCGTAAAATAGTCAGCACCACATCTAACGTGACTTGACTTTTTTTACGACGTTTTTTGAAATAACGCGGTTTTTTTTTACGACGGGTCTTGAAATAACGCGGTTTTTTTTTACGACGGGTCTTGAAATAACGCGGTTTTTTTTTACGCGGTTTTTTTTTACGCGGGACCATTACCGTCGTAAAAAAAAAACTTCAGTGTACAACATAAAAATTGCTATTTTGAGTAAGTTATAATCAAAAATATAATACTTCATCCATTGCTAAATCTGCGTATACATGTAGATAAGCTAACGATTCATTTGTTTTCATGGTGGACACACTCCAACACTCGTAATACCTTATTTGCTGCTGCTTCGAAATTAGAAGAAATCCACCATATGAAAAACCTACTACAATTTCAATGATATTTTGGTTATTTTGAAGGAATATAAATGGTTCTTTTGATAAATAGAACAATGACTTGTTTCTTTACACTTATGCATTAAAAGTTTTACATAAAAGTCAACGGTTTCGGCAAAAACAGGGGTGTCCATTTCGCCCCGGGTGTCCATTATGCCCCTAATCCCCCTACTTTGATGTTATGTAAACTCGTCTAAGATGGAGTATTATATCTGTTATTGATCTCCGTAGGCAAGTTACTTAACTGGTCAATATTATCAAAGATAAAGCATAAAATATGCAGGGGTGTCCATTATGCCCCGATGGATGTCCATTTCGCCCCGTACCTTTCCTGCCATCTCCAAAAACACACGGTTTACAATTCATTATTTCTTCACAATAATGACATTATACCTGCTGTAAATGATTGAAATACGTAGGAAACAAGTTAAAGTTGTAAGCCAACTGATAATATGCTAAGTTTTTGTCTGTTATACAGGCCTAACATACTCATTTGCTTAGGGTGTCCATTATGCCCCTAATCCCCCTACCCACGCTATTGGCACCGTTAAAGATCGAGCATCTTTTAAACCCCCTCAACCATTCATCCCAAAGCACGGGTCGCCTGACATTTGGTATTAGGGATACCTGTTTTGTAGACTTTTGACCCTAGAACATATGATCCGTTGTGCTATTCTAAGCTGTCAGCTACACGGGCATCTGTGGCTTAAAACTTGCAACTATTTTTAGACTATTATAGGAGAGAGTTTCTCCGGGTTAGTGTGGCATACGTTCTGCCATAAATTCATTATTGCGTCCCGAAAAATTACATAAATTTCTTTGAAATCGTCTAGAAAAGTCTTCGTAAATTTGACGAACTTCATGATTCTGAGTATTTACATGACATATAACACAAATTTACATGATATATCATGTAAACCATCATAACACTAAGTTTACATGACTAAAATTAAGTTTACATGACGTGTAAATATCATTATTTTTATCTGTGTAACGAATACTTGAAGGTCCACAATTCATGTTATTATAAACAAAAGGTTTCAAAAATACTAAGGTTGCACAATTGATTTACTGCTGCGTACATTTTGTGCCATTTTTCATCGATGTTCATTCGTAACGATCCACTGAGCATATTGGACACAACATCTGATTAATAAAATTCATCATAAACAACGAACTTTGATAATTAACAACCACCACCACCAAAATGAAAAATCGTTGAACTGAAGAATATAATCGATTGCTGCAAAAACAAAACTTTAAAATTTCATTCCATCATTATTCACATCCACAGTAACCTTTGCAGTTACACAGAGCAGCTTTTGATCGAGACTGATCGAGCAGCAGGTTCTGCTTGGTATCTGCACTCTCCTCTGGTCCCGTTCGCGTTCACAATTCGTCTCTCGATTGCGCCACCAGAGCGAGCTGAGCGAACCAGAGAGGGAGTGGAGTGCTGGGAAAATGGGAATACAGTAACTGTTGTTCGAATGGTAGGTTCCCAGCGTGTCTCTCGTTTAAGTCTCTCAGCCAGAAGCACGGTTAGAATGGCTCACACACAGACAAACAGACGTAACACCTTGAACGATTTTCATGGAAATCCATCGCCCAGTTCACACTAATATCACCTGGTGGAAAAGTTGCACGAATCACTGTGTTGTGCCATATCGTCAACAGAAGGCGCTAGTGTGAAACGTCAAACGCATAGAAAAACGATGCGCGCGCCTCT
The DNA here is from genome assembly GCF_035046485.1 of Aedes albopictus. Taxonomy (NCBI): domain Eukaryota; kingdom Metazoa; phylum Arthropoda; class Insecta; order Diptera; family Culicidae; genus Aedes; species Aedes albopictus. The sequence goes on along the minus strand of NC_085137.1, from coordinate 240,712,744 downwards.
GGTTGTGAAAGCCACAACTATGAAAATTTAAAATGATCGTTTAAAGCGTGGTCGATGGAAATTTCGTAAGTGTTACGTCTGTTTGTCTGTGGCTCACATATCAAATTAAGCTACCAAAAGTACGGAGTGTGCTGCAAGGAACGAGTATAAATCAGTGCGGGTTGAACTGAACAGCTTTATTGAGAGAGCACCGAGAGAGTAAGTAGTGGGTCTAACGCAATACCAAAAGTGGATTATTTTGGAATTCACAAGCGTTACTAGTGAACTCTATCTAGGGTATGTGTGCCAAAAGTAATAAAAAAATACAAAAAAAAACCAACAGCGCTTCAATCCTTTGTTTTTCGTAGGATGAAAATGGTTGCCACATGCTTAATAAGGGAACCAATACCCTATTTAATAAAATAGTCCCAATTAAGTTATAATTACAATCTATGTTTTATAGAATTTTGTGCAATTCAGTATCATAATTTCCATTTTATACTGAAATGGGTAGTATCATAATAACCTTCTTTTCCGTACCGGTTCATTATGCAACTCAAATGAGTTGCATATTGCAAAAAAATGCATATTTTTTATGCAATTCAGTATCATAGGTTCTATTTTATACTACTCATATCAGTATCATAATGAACTACTTATCCATACTGGTTAATTATGCAACTGAAATGAGTTGTATAATGAAAAATAGTTGCGTAATGTTCATTATGCAACACATTTGAGTTGCATTATGAACATTATGATATTAGAGTGAAAAAAATCATAAAAATTTCATTAATCATTGTTAAAATATCAAAAGTATGTTGAAAACTACAGTGACGCTTACGTCAACTATGCGATGATGGACAGTGTATGCTCCAGAATTAACTGCTATCAAAAATTCACCAACGCGTTTTCGAACAACGTGTGCAAAGGACGATCTCCTGTGGTGTGCAGTGTTGGAATATTGCACAGTGGACAACTTCTACGGCGGACGGATTTCACGGACCGGGACGAAAGCCAAACACCGGTGTACTTCTTAACAGTACTCGAACGACTAATTTATTCACAATATTTACATAAACAATAACAATACATTCGACAGCACACACACACTCATGGTGTGTCTACTACATAACGGTTGTCTCGATATGAGGGTTGATCGACTGTAACATTTCATACACTCGCAAAGGCAGGATATATTGTCGAGCAACAACACTTCAAAGTTGGTGTTCGCTATCGCTACTGATTCGACTAGCGCAAAAGGCGTGGAGCGCAGAGTGCACGATAGGAGGAGCAGATGGAGCGTGATCTGTCGAGCACTGGCCGTGACAAAAGATTGAGAGCGGCAGTCCCAAATCAAGGTTTGTGGCGTACTATTTATTGTTGATTATGTCTTATCCTGAATGTGATGTTCAACTCGTATGCAGAGCCGTAGCGTGGGGTTGGCCAGGTTGGCCCCCGCCAAGGGCGCCAGCCTCAGAGGGGCGCAAAATTAGCCAAACGCTGGAAGGGATGAGATGGTGTTTTTAACAGGATTCAAACTAATGTACTGTATCTCAGAAACACACAAGGCCAAGGGGAATGACTATTCTATGTTCACACCCCACAGTTATCGTGTTTTTGTTGTTGTTGCATTTTTCTATATACAGATTTGTTCAGAGTTTCTTTTGCATGTTTACAACAGTTTTTCCTGGGAATTCATACCCTTTTCAAGACAATAATATATATATTTTTCCCAATTTTATCAAATGAAATAAAACAGGAAGCTTTGTGTAAATTTTCAAAAATTCCCAATTTCTGTGGAAGTTTTATAGAATCCATCAGCATTCTCACTGTGTCTCAATTTATCTTCCAAATATTTTTTCGACCAATTCGCAAAAACAGATTTTTAAAAAATCTTGAGCATTAAATTATAATGCTTATTCTCGCCAATGAATATGGTTCTTGTGAAAATCTAGCTTTATGGCTACAAGTTGTTTATCTCAGTTATGTTCCTTCAATTTTTTTTTTTTTTGCTAAGCGTTCTACTCAAAGTCCAAGCCCCCAAATTTACTAAAGTTGATGAAAGTTAAGGTTGATAAGATAGATTTTGTTATTGGAGCAACTAATTTAGAAAATCATCCCTTACCAATTTCAATTGCTTTTACAATTAACTACCACAGATCTACTTTTGAAATATTTCGATTTAATTTCTTGAAAATTTCATAAAGCACATATGGTAAGTACAAAACTGAATGAACTTTCCACGGAAAATATAAAAATGGATCGTTTAAGGCTTCTTAGAGGACTCCAGGATAGTTATAAACTTTAGGAAGTATGCTGTAAAAAAGCTATTTAAATTGTGTTGAAAGGTGATATAAAAAACTGAATGAAGCAAACAGATCAATGTATTGAGATATTATAAAAACAATAGACATTACTATGGGGCGCAAATCTGGATGCTTGCCAAGGGCGCCGGGGAACCACGCTACGGCTCTGCTCGTATGTAAGCTCTTCCAGAGGCTGCATGAAGTGTGTTGCCATTTGTTTCCTAAAATTTTTTGAACCAAAAAAATCAAAGTAATTCCGTCGACATAATCGTGACTTGCTCACGTCGTTTAAATTCCACTCACGAGCATCATTTTATAAGCATTAGAACTTTACATATTTCGCAGTTGGCCGTCAAACTTCAACTCAGCATACATCTCCAAATATGGCAATAAAGCCAGCACCAAATTTACTGCATTGGATGGGTTTATTGCTACCCAAAACGAGAACCAAACTCAGCCAAAGTAAAGAGCGGGGAACGATCATCATGTGCATCACTACATTTCGCCGAAAATAATACTGTGCGTCATTCTCCGGTCATCAAACGTCTGCACTTCTCCTCCTCTCCGTAACCGTTGCCGCATTTACAAACCCACGGGTCCTTCCCGCTAAGTTTTTTGTTTCGGTTCTCATGTTCCAGCATAGCATAAAAGGTGCGAAGCAACATGCCGGCAAGCAACCTGATATCCCGACCAAAAACAAAACGACCCGAATGAATCCAAACAACTCATGGCACGATCACGATCACATGATCAGTGAAAACCCTTGCTTGGAGCGGAGCAGTTCAAAACAAACCACCTAATAATGTTTGTTTGCAGTAAACATGGGCCTCAGCCAATTTTCTACTCGCCGGGCCGGGCGCTGCAGTAACCAACGGATTGGTCGCAAAGTGTCTGTCGGGCAGGGTTTCTTCCGTTCCGTTTTGTGCCCTTGACGGCGGCGGCAGCGACGGACGACCGACACCACACCGGGCTGATTCTTTCTTCCGTTCTAATGCCGGTGCATGGGTGGGTGTAGTTGAGTTGCTATCCAATCGGTCAACATCGTAAAAAGTGAATAAAGTTGCATTTCGGTATTAGATGGAGAGGGAGGAAGTTTTTGTATATTTTTTAATGGAGTTCTCTGTGTTATATGCATGGAAGAATATCAAACCTTCAGGACAGTAGCCTGAGTGCGCCCACAGCAATTCCAAAAGTTGACATAACAAATGAATGTGAAGCAATCCCTGAATATTTGAATCATGTTGAGACTTTTACAAATTGAATTGATAGAAAGATCACTTGCAGTGATATCTGCCCGGCTACGTCCTTCAATAATAACCGTTCTCAAGCTTTTCGTAACCAAATTCAAGCACGATTGTTCTACTTGCAATACTCACTCCAGACAGAGGATTTTCCTATACTAACTGCATTCACGCTTCTTCTGCAGCAAACGCAACAAAAGATCGTTCGACACTGAGGTTTAATACTTTGGCTGTATAAATTCAATAAAACAGAACTCTGTCTTTGGCATAGTTGATGCAATATTTTTAACATCATAATAGTTTAGATGACCCCAGTCAATCTGATGATGTCCATTGAATATTCAGAAGATTTACTCATGTCCAGATTACATATCCCAAGTAACTTTTTTAAGTCAAATTGACTAAAACAGGTTCTTAGAACCATCATTCAACCAAAATAAAAGGTATGCATTAAGTTTTATGACGGTTCTCAAAACGCCTACAAAACAAATTGATCATCAAAACGTTACTTGGGATCGTAGCTTTGTATAATGAAAGAAGTTACCGTTAGACGCGTAGACTTTAGGATCTAAACTTAAAAACAGTTTGGATGACCTAGGATATCTCAACTGATCTGACACTGTCTCTTAAATTTTCAGAAGACTTATGAGACATGATAATATACAAATCGTAAACTTGTATAATGAAAGAAGTTAATGTTACACCCGTAGACTTTAGGATCTAAACTCAAGAACAGTTTGGATGGCCTAAGATATCTCGACTGATCTGATATTTACTATTGAACTTTTTGCAGACTTACTGGACATGATAGAATACAAATCGTAGTTTTGTATAATGAAAGAAGTTACGGTTACACCCGTAGACTTTAGGATCTAAACTCAAGGTTAGTTTGGATCACCTAGAATATTCCGACTGGTTTGATATTGTCTTTTGAACTTTCAGAAGGCTTATTGGACATGATAAATTACAAATCGTAGCTTCGTATGATGAAAGAAGTTACCTTTACCCGCGTAGACTTTGGGATCTAAACTCAAGAAACAGTTTGGATGGCCTAGGATATCCCGATTGTTCTGATACTGACTATTGAACTTTCAGAGACTTACTGAACATGATTTATTACAAATCGTAGCTTCGGATAATGAAAGAAGTTACGGTTACACCCATAGACTATAGGATCTCAACTCAAGAACAGTTTGACCTAGGATTTCCTGAAAAAAATATCAAAACGTCATAGTCTGTCCTTTCTATGCTATTGAGTACCAAAACCACTGAAATACGTAGGAAAACCTCTATAATAACGCTTGGAAAAAATCTGGCATCAAAGGGTTAATCAGTCATTTAAACAATCGCAAAAACCTTATTCCTTCTCCCGTCATGATACCTACATCCGCCGCCACCGACGACATTGACGCATCTTGGAATATGCTGTTGATCAAACATACCTAACATGAAGGATGATGATGATGGCCGTATGATTTCACCATCAAGAACCATGCACTTGAATGTTGTCGAAAATGTGCCCAGAAGCCCCTATTGAAGGGATCTTAAGCTTAGGGCTTAGCCACCAAGGCTTACCGACTGCACAAGCAATGGCTAATAGGGCCCGACAAAGGAACGAAGGAAGTGGCAAAATGCATCATCATTATTATGATTGTTATTATGATTGTATTGTGCTGTAAGTCAACGAACATCAAATACAAAGAATTATGATAACTATCATCCACTGAGACTATGATACTTCAGAAATGTTCACTCTCTGATGGCGTTTTAAAAAGATTCAATTGCATAAAAGCTTCGACAAGTTTAGTTATTTTATATAACCAGATTTTAGTTCTTGTTTATATCACCTTGGCACCAACGAGTTTTTGCATCCCTCCCGAAGATAGAGCTCCTGTAAGTGTTCTGCTTCCTCTTCTTCTTGGCGTAATATCCTCACTGGGATAAAGCCTACTTCTCAGCTAACTGTTCTATGAGCACTTCCATGGACGTAACCAGAGGGGGCAGCGCCACCATATGTTTTTCATATTCGAGTCGACTTGAGATTATCAATAATTCAGAGTGCCAAAAAATACTCTCAAGTAACAAGCCTGGTTGAATGGCTAAATTTTGCGATTTTTATTCGTGGATGATGATGATGATTGTAGGGCCCATATATCCGAGGCGGTAAACGCACGGGTATTCAGCATGACCATGCTGAGGGTGACGGGTTCGATTCCCGGTCGGTCCAGGATCTTTTCGTAAAGGAAATTTCCTTGACTTCCTTGGGCATAGAGTATCTTCGTGCCTGCCACACGATATACACATGCAAAATGGTCATTGGCAGAGGCAGCTCTCAGTTAATAACTGTGGAAGTGCTCATAGAACACTAAGCTGAGAAGCAGGCTTTGTCCCATTGAGGACATTACGCCAAGAAGAGAGAGAGAGAGATGATGATTGTGTACCCATCCCGGGTAGAGATGAATAACAAACCAATAACTAAAGAATAACATATTTTGTCATCACATCTAAATTAGTAATTCTTTAGTTATTTTAAGGAATACCTCAGGATGACACATAAATAATAAAACATGCTATCATTGTTAACCCTTTATAAGGCCGAGAAAACCAGGCACGGAATCCACTCGTTTACATTGGAATATAAAGTACATGTGGTGTAATGAACAAAAACGATTTTTTTTTCAAAAAATTCGATGGTTGATTTTGTATGAAAAAAATGGTCTAAATTTCAATTTTTTGTCAACAAAGTTTAAAATGTTGTTATTTTGTGATGCGTTTATCAATCATGCTTTTTTGATTTTTTGATAAGTTATTGCCCCAATATTCATGAGTTACATGTGTGGATTTGAACTCGATTGGTCAATCATTTTGGACGATATGGCAATTTTAGTACATGCCCATTTATAATACTACATTTTTTCAAAAGGCTTAGTTCCTAAAAGTAATGAAGCAATCAAGTTGAAAAGTTGTCCACAAGTATAAGGAACATAGGCCTTTTATTCCTCATCATTTGATTTTCAATTCGCTCACCACAACAGAAGTTCGAGCTTATAAACCTTTATGCACCCAAAAATGGCAGTTTTTGGACAGACATTTCGTTCTAAAAAAGTCCATTCATATTTGTTATGGCTCAAAAAAATCATGAGTGTTCACAAAGGCCTAATGCGACCATCAGTTAAAACGAAAGTTGTAAACAATTTCTAAACGAACAGAAAAAAAATATGTGTATAAGGTGGCAATATAGTTGCCATTGCCTTATAAAGGGTTAAACTTGTAATTGGCGAGTTATTATTATTGAATAGTTTAATAACATAATAATAGCAAATATTACTATCATGCTATCAGCCATAGTATCAAAACAATGGCATAATTTACCATCATATTAAAATATGTTATTATTTAGACATTCTTTTTGCTATTTTTTTTTTGTTATTAGAATGGCAAAATCAGTTATTCTTTAGTTGTTATGTCATAGACATTTTCAAACATTCTATTTTAATGTTAAAATTTGCCCTTCATTTGCCATTTTGTTCCACCCGGGATCATCAGCGCAAGGATTACCTATGGCTGCAGAGTTATACCAGAACGGAATGATCTACCTGATGGTTTGGTGTAGCAGGGTAAGCTAAATTCACTGGAGACCTTCGGAAAACAACGTGAAGGTTGTTTTTCTTGACAACCAGGCCACTCTACGAACATTTTCCCGGAAATCAGTTTATTTGGCTTCCTTAGGCTTAAACCCTAAAAACGGAATTCGTCACACGATTTATTTTTCAGAAATACTTACAGATTCTTATAGGAATTGTGTTACAGTTTCCTGTGCTTTTTTAATGATTCCTTCAAGAATTAAGTTCATCTAGAATTCCGATAAAAATTGCTCTAATAATTCCATCTCTAATCATTCAACGCTGGAATTTTCTAGGTATTTTTTTCAGAAAATCCTACCAGAGATGATTCAAAAGTGAATCCTGGAATTCCTTCATAATTTTCCACAAAAAAATCCTTTGATAGATCATCCAAGGATTCCTTCAATAGTTTGTCCAAAAATTACTGCAGCTATGGATTTTTTCAGAATTTTTGCAGCAATTTTTCGAGGAATTTGTATAAACATCCCTTCAGGAATTTTCCAAAGATTTTTTTTTTGAAATTTGTATGGAGCGTAGTCTTTGGCCAGACCCACCCCCCCCCCCCCTCCCCCCAAAAAGTCTACGTGGTTTATGAACGGCCCCTTACTTCCGAAATTCCTCCTGGGGTTTCTTCAGAAATTCCTCCAGTTATTCCTCCAAAAGTTCGTTCAGGATTTAAACCAGGGATACCTTCAATAATTCTTACAGGGATGCACTCTGGGGTTTGTTTTTTTTTGTTTGAGAACAGCTCCAGAGATTATAAGAAAATTCCTACAAGGATTTCTTTTAGAATTCCTTCTAGAATACTTTCAGGAGCCCCTTCCAAGAATTCATCTAGGAATTCGTCCAGAAATTGTTTTGAGATTAGAATTTCCTCTTAGGATTGTTTCCGGAATTCCTTCATGGATTCCTTTAGAAAGTGCCACTGGGATTCCTCCATATATTCCTTTACAAACTCTTCTTGTAATTTCTACATCATTCTTTTCTAGAGTTCCTTCGGCAATTTCTTCAGTACTTTATCTTGAGATATCTTCAGGAACTCCAGGAATTCCGCCGGGAATACCCCCAGAGATACCACCTGGAACTCCTCCAAGATGTTTTCCAGGAACTCCTCCAGGTATTCCTCCAGTGATTTCTCCAGAGGAATCCCACGAATTCCTCCAGGCATTTTTGTAGGGTTTCCGCATGGGATTGCTCTAGAGATTCCAACAATAGTTCCTTCACAGAACGCTCTATGAATTTCTCCAGAATTTGCGCGAGGAATTCTTCCAGGTATTCCTCCTAACTATGAATTCATCCAGGATTTTCTTCAGGGATTTATCCAAGAATACATCAGGGAATAATCGCAAGAACTTCTCCAGAAACTCATCCAGGAATTCCTCCGTAAATGTATCTAAGATTCCTCTAGAAATTCCTATAGATTTTTTTTTCAAGCATTCCTCCAGAGATTTCTCCAGAAATTTATCCAAGATTTTTTTTCAGAAATCCCTCCAAGTATTTCACCAGGATTTTATTCAGTAATTCCTCTATGAATCTCCAGGAATTCTTTCAGAAATACCTCCAAGAACTTCTCCAATATTTCCTCCAGAAATCCAGGGATTCATTTAAATTTTTTGAGCTTTGTGTTAACGTAAGAACCTCGACAATACACAAAGAACGCGATGCGAGACAGGACACAATACTTATAGTTCTTAGGGGCTGTTCATAAAGCACGTAGACTTTTAGGGGGTATGCGGGGTCTACGTAAAAGTCTACGGGGGGGGGGGGATCTGAGATGGTCAAATTTTGGTCTACGTGATTTATGAGCAGTCCCTTACCTTTTAAGTCGACTGGTTTCGAGCTCGATGTTGCCCAACGACAGATCGAACGGTGGCCTTGTTGATGGATAACGTCGACCTCAAAACCGGTAAATAAAAGCTCCTTTTTGTAAGATCTGTAAGTGTTGTATTTTGTCTCGCTTCGCATTCTTTGTGTATCCAGGGCTTCCTCTAGAAATTCCTCCAGGCATCCCTCCAAACATTTCTCTAGTAATTCAGGAATTGCTACATGCATTACTCCAGGAGCTCCTGTAAATATTGCTACAGGAATTCCTCCAGAAATTCTTCCAAGAGTTCATTCAGAAATTCATCAAGGAATTCTTGAAGAGATTCTTCCTGGATTTTTTTCAGGGATTCCTCCAATACATTCTCCAGAAATTCCTCAGAAGAAATTTCTCTAGGAGATTCCTCACATAATTCCTCTATTATTTTTAGCAGGAATTCATCTAGGAGTTCGCCCTGAATTGCTCCTTCAAGATTTTTTCCAGTATCCCTTCCCACAATTCCCAAAGAATTCATTTTTATTTATTTACATCAAATTCAAGATAAAACTGAATCAACAATTTCTCCATAATACACGGTTCGTGGCTGCCGTTCTCCATCCTCGGTCACGCCCGATGCTCGCCAAGTCACGCCCCACCTGATCCGCCCATCGTGCTCTCTGCGCTCCACGCCTTCTTGTGCCAATCGGATCTGTCGCGAACACCAACTTTGCAGAGTTGTTGTATGGCATTCTTGCAACATGCCCTGCCCATCGTTCCCTTCCGGCTTCGGCCACCTTCCACATGATGAGTTCGCCGTACAGTGCAGCGAGCTCGTGGTTTATCTACGTGGTTCTCCGCCACACACCGCTCTTCTGCACATTTTGTGAAAATCGTTCTCCGGCTGTTGAGCCCGGCTCGTCGCATCACACCTTCCAGAGCGATGTTGAAGAGTAGGCATGAAAATCCACCACCTTGTCGCAGACCCCGGCGAGATTCGAATGAATTGGATATGAAACCCTTACGCAGTTTTGCACACCATCCATCGTTGCTTTAATCAGTCTAGTCAGCTTCCCAGGAAAGCCGTTTTCGTCCATGATTCTCCATAGCTCTGCGCGGTCGATACTGTCGTTTGCCGTCCTGAAGTCGATGAACGAGTTCATCCAAGGATTTCTTTAATAGTTTGTCCAGAAATTACTGCAGATATGGATTCTTTCTCAGATTTTTTTTGCAGGTATTCTTCCAGGAATTTGATTAGAAATCCCTCCTGGGATTTCCTAGCAAATTCCTCACGAGATTACTTCCCAATTTCCTTCTGGGATTTCTTCAGGAATTCCTCCAGTTGTTCCTCCAATAATTCAACCAGATGCACTAGGGAATTCTTTATGTTTTTTTTTTGAAGAGCTCCAGGGCTCACAATAGAAATTCCTCCAAGGATTCCTCCATGAACTCTTCATGGAATTCCTTCAGGAATTCCTCCTAGGACTCTTTTAGGAACCGCTACAGGAATTCATCCAAAAATTCCTCCAGAAATTGTCCAGAAAGATTTCCCTAGAATTACCTTTTAAAATTGTTTCCGAGATTCCTCCTGGGGACCTTTTGGAATTCTTTCAGGAACTATTATTCCTCCAGAACTTCCTGCAGGAAATCCTCCTCTAGGAACCCCTCCAGGAATTCCTCCAGAAATTCCTCCAGGGATTCCTCCAGTGATTTCTGCAGAGGTTTCTACGGGAATTCTTGCTGGGATTCCTCCACGGATTCAACCGAGAATTCCTGCAGGGATTCGTTCAGGAATTCCTCCACGGATTCCTCTGGGCACTCGTTCAGAGATTCCTCCGGAGAATGCTACAGACGTTCATCCGTGAATAACATGACCAATTCCTCCTAGAATTGCTAAAGTGATTTTTCAAGGATTTTTTCAGGAATTCCTACAGCAATTCCTTCAGGGAATCATCCAGTGAGTCCTCCAGGGGAGTCCTACAGGAAGTTCTCCAGGAATTCCACCAGGAATTCATCTTATAATTTCTCCGAGAGTTCATTCAGGACTTCCTCCTGGAACTCCTCCAGAAATTCCTCCAGGCATTTGTCCAGGGATTCCACTTGGGATTGCTCTAGGGATTCCTTGAGTAACTCCTCCATTGAATGCTCTACGAATTCCTCCAGGGATTTCTCCGAAGATTCCTCCAGGGATTTCCCTGGGGATTCCTCCAGGGATTTACCTAGGGATTCCTCCAGGAATTCATTCAGGCAATTCTCCAAGAATTGCTTCAGGAATTACACCAGGAATTTCTCGAGGAATTCCTCCAGTATTTTAACGAGGAATTCATCCAAGGACTTTTACAAGAATATCTCAGGGAATCACCCCAGGAATTCCTCGATAAATTCCTTCAAGATTCCTCTAGGAATTAATCTATGCATTCCTTAACCCTCCATCAGTCTCATCAAAAAAAGTTACACGAGCGGTCGCGTCGTGTACTCAGTACACGGCAAACGCTTTCAATTATGGTTTATATGCTTTACTAGATACAATGTTCGTGTCTTCGGCAAAAATGTCCTACTGGATAATGCACGTCTGATAGTGGACATGTGGAACCGGTCAATACGATCTGGTCCTGCCCCGGGTGTCGGAATGGCCCTCGCGGGAACCTGTTTCGTGGACATTTCAGTTATGGCACCAAAACTATGCATGCGACAGCTCTATCTGCATGATTTTTCATGTACATCATCTTAGTAACCATGAAAATGACCAGTGACCTCCCTGGCTAACCCGTGGCCACCGGAATTTGCCCTGGAGGAACCTGTTTCGAAGACATTTTGACCATGATACCAAAACAAGGCATGCGACGGCTCTATCTTCATGATTTTCCATATCAATTATTCTAGTAACCATAAAAATTACCAGTGACCTCCCTGGCCATCCCGGGACCACTGGACTGCTCTATCATTTTGATGTTATATATCCATCATCTAGGGTAAACCGCCAATTGTTACACACCTTAAAAACTCGCCAATTGTTGCACATCTCATAAGCAAAGCATGGAGTGTGCAACAATTGGCAAGTTTTCAAGGTGTGCAATAATTGACGATTCACCCTAAGTAACCGTGAAAAAGACCAGCGCTCACGGTCCCTACTCTATATGAGGGCGGTCATCCATATAATTTTCGCTTATAGCATGGTGAATCCGTTAATTTGATACCTATTTGCCACCCAAAAGCGTTTATTGTATTGTATGAAAATATGTTCAATCTTGTTTTGTAATTTTCGAATAGAAAGTAATAAAAAATATTTTATTTGCTTCACGGAGCCGAAATTTTTTGTTTTGTGGTTTTGGTTACCAACTGATTTGTATACAGTCATACCTCGGTATACGTAACTCAATACAGTAAGGACCCGATTCTGTCAGCCCCTGGTAGCATTTTGGGCTGACAAAATCGGGACATTTTTGAAATCATTTTTTTATTCGTGAAAAAATGTTCTGAGCACGTCAGAGACGGAGATAGTTATGGAGGTTCTGTATTGGGTTCGTTCAAATATTACGTAACGCTAATAAGGGAGGGGGCAGCCCTGTGTTACGTTTCATACAAAATTTTAAAACTTCTCTTACAACAAAAATAGCTCGCGTAACTATAGGAGGGATAGCGGATAGGGACTAAACTTGCCACATTTACGTTACGTAATATTTGAATGAACCTTTTGTGGTAAAACAAATCGAATGGGTGTTGAGGGTACAGAAAAAATGGATTTGGTAAAGTTAACATTCAGTGCCTTTAACAGCAGAACTATTAAATCGTTTATTTCTTTTTCTTCTTATTAAAACATACCTACTGGAACACAGCCTTCTCCTAGCTTATAGTAATTGAGGTCTACAGAAGCCAGTGGATACTGGCTAGCGCAGCTTACAAGTGAAAATGAACCCACATCTGAGTGACAAGTATAGACACTCATACTGCCCGCATTGGCTACATCTCCACTTTAATTTCCAGATCCTAATCTCTAAAACATATCTGGAGAAATATTTTAAGAAATATTTGGGGGAATTTCTAGGTAGTAACGAAAAGTAACCCTCAAGATATTCCCGAAGGAATCTCGGTAGTAGTTTCTGCAAAAACCTTTACAGGAGCTCCGGATAAATCCCTTGAATAATTTCTGAAAGAATCCTTATTGCAATCTCCGCAGAAATAAATAGAGACATCCCTGGAGAAATTTGAAGAAATCTTTTTGAGAAATCCATAGAGGAATTCTTGAAAAAAGTACTGAGAAAATATCTGGAGTAGTTTAAGGAGAAATCACAGCTCAAATGGGTTAAAAAATTCTAGCATGAATTCCAGGAGAATTTCCAACCAAATTTTCTAAAGGAATTTCTGAAGCAATACCAAGAAATTTTAGTATAGAAATACCAAGAGGTAACCCTGGAAAAATCTCATATATTTTCTACTTCAAAAAAGGCTGACAAAATCGGGTCAAAAAGCTGACAAAATCGGGGGTTGACAAAATCGGGGGTAGACAAAATCGGGGGCTGACAAAATCGGGTCCCCACTGTATAACGTAGCTTTAACCTCGATATAACGTAACTTTTTTATGGTTCCAATGTTTTGCTATTTGAATAATAAGCGTGATTCACGGAATAGTCTTTATGATATTACGCTCCTCCTGGAACCATCATCATCATCATCATCATCATCATCATCATCATCATCATCATCATCATCATAGTTTTTGGTGTCAGCATTTTTGTTTAGCTGCTAACTGCAACATGTTTACGTTTCACTTAACGAATGAAGTTGAGTGACTCCAGCGCCTGACAGATGTCATCAAGTCATCAATTGACGTAAAATGAACGTGAACTTCATGTGACTGTTCATAGGCCAGAGGAACTTATTCACCTAGCGTGAATGAGGATGTAGCATCAGTTACTTCTGCATTTTGTTATATGAAGATCCTACTTTTTCTATTCATTTAATTTATCCACATTCATTTAATTCCTCCAGCCTATTAGGGCAAACATGGCACATCATTTTGACGTTTGGCGGTGCGATAACTCCAAATTTGTTGAACTTACCGGACTTACAGGTAAAAAGCATTGCAGTTAAACCGTTTGCGCCGACCGAACGTCTACTGTACTTATTCTTGATATATCATTCCTACTGAAACATAGTCTTCACACTGCAAAAGACATGACAGTCGACAGCAGTGGAAGCAAATTCGGTTTCATGCAATACTGCGAGTTATAACGCCGGGGCAAGTCCGCCTTGTCTTAGAAGAATCCTGCAGAAAATCGCTTAAGAAATTCTTTGATAAATCCCTTGAGAAATTTCTTGAGAATTTTTTGGCGAAATTTCGTGGTATATCCCCCGGATGAATTTCCACCGAAATACGGAAAGGTATTCTTGGTATAATTCCTAAAGGAATTCATGGAATAATCACATTAAGAATTTATGTAGAAATGCCACGTGAAGTACCAGCGGGAATTTCTGCAGGGATTCAAAGCAAACTTGTAGAGGAATCACAGCGAGAATCTATGTTAAAGGCGAAATTCCTGACGGAATCATTAAAAGAAGTGCTTTGAAAGAAAATGAGGCATCCCTGAAGTAATTCAGCAGGGTTTCCTGGAACCAGCAATCTTTGATTGAATCTCTGAAGAAATTCCTGGTGGTTTTTGCCGAAATCCTAGCATGAGTTTTCGGAAGAATTACCGGTGAAATCCCTGGAAAAAAATTACTTATGAGATGTGCATCAATTGACTAGTTTTTAAGGTGTGTAACAATTGGCGATTTACCCTAGATGATGGATATATAACATCAAAAAGATAGAGCAGCTGCATGCCTAGTTTTGGCGCCTTGGTCAAAATTGTTCTCAAAACAGGTTCCTTCAAGGCAAAGTCCAGTGCCCATGGCATGGCCAAGGAGGTCACTGGTCGTTTTCATGGTTACTAAAATGATGGATATTGAAAATCAGGAAGATAGAGCCGTCGCATGCCTAGTTTTGGTGTCATGGTCAAAATGTCCTCAAAACTGGTTCCTCCAGGGCACATTCCGTTGGCCACGGGTTGGCCAGGGAGGTCACTGGTAATTTTCATGGTTACTAAAATAATTGATTTGGAAAATCATGAAGATAGAGCCGTCGCAAGCCTGGTTTTGGTGTCATGGTAAAAATGTCCTCGTAACAGGTTCCTCCAGGGCACATTCCGGTGGCCACGGGTTAGCCAGGGAGGTCACTGGTCATTTTCATGGTTACTAAGATGATGTACATGAAAAATCATTAAGATAGAGCCGTCGCATGCCTAGCTTTGGTGCCATAACTGAAATGTCCACGAAACAGGTTCCCGCGAGGGCCATTCCGACCCCCGGGACAGGACCAGATCGTATTGACCGGTTCTACATATCCACTATCAGACACGCATTATCCAGTTGGACATTTTTGCCGAAGACACCAACATTGTATCCATTAAAGCATATAAACCATAATTGAAAGCGTTTGCCGTGTACTGAGTACACGACGCGACCACTCGTGTAACGGTCTGGTTAAAAAAAAAAGTTACACCAGCGGTCGCGCCGGTGTACTGAGTATACATTTAAAATGTGAGGTTAGAATTACGTATTTTTCGAGTACTTTCCGTGCATTTTTTCATTTGTTTTCTGCCTTACTAACAAGAAGAAGAGTGGATCTTGGAATAGGACCAACACCCGGTTCAATTTGGTGCGAATTTCGATTATTTTTTTTTGCATTTTTCTGAGACGCGTGTACTCAGTACACGCAAGCGACTGATGGTGGGTTAAGAAATTGTTTCAAGAATTCCTCCAGAGATTCCTCAAGACATTCCTCCTGGAATACATCTAAGCCTTTCTTCAAGAAAACCTCCAGGCGTTTTTTCTAGGAATCCCTCCAGGCATTTTATCAGGAATTCCACCAGGGTTTTATTCAGAAATTCATCCAGTAGTTTTTCCAGGAAATTTTCCAAATATTCCTACTAATATTCCTCCAGTAACTCCTACAGGATTTCCTTCAAAAATCCAGAGATTCCTCCAAAAATTCCGCTAGACGTTCCTCCAGAAATCCCTCCAGACATCCCTCCAGACATTACCCCAGACATTTCTCTAGTAATTCAGAAACTCCTCCAGGCATTTCATCAAGAATTCCTACTGGCATTACTCCAGGAACTTTCCAGTAATTCATCCCAAAATTCTTCCAAGAATCCATCCAGGATTTTTTCCAGGAATACCTCCGAGCATTCTTCCAAGAAATCCTCCAAGAATTCCCCCAGGTATTCCACCAGCAATGCCTCAGGGGATTTCGTCAGAAATTCCTCCAGGGATTCACCCAAGAATTCTCCCAGGGATTAATCCTGTAGGGATTAATGCAACAATTCATCCTGGGATTCGTTCAGGAATTCTTCCATTGATTTCTCCAGGAATTCCTCCTGGGATTCCATCATGGATTCCTTCAGAACTTCCTCCAGGGATTCATCCGCGAGTTTTTTCAGGAATTTCTACAGGGATTCCTCCAGGTATACCTTCAGGCATTCCTTCAGGCATTCCTTCAAGGATTAATCCATAAATTCCTCTAGGGATTCCTCCAGGTATTTCTCCGGGAACACCTCCAGGAATTCCCCCAGAAATTCTTCTATGCATTCCTCCAGGGGTTCTTCCAGGGGATTTCTTTTGCTTTAAATATCATAGCACAATGTCTTCAGGAGCACCCGCGAATTCCATCATCATCAGGGTATAGAATAACAGACAATGAGTACAGAAAAAAATCCAATTATTTGTTTGATATGATGCTTCCTTGTCATTCAGTTCACACGGTTGTTCGTTGACCCTAATCAGAAATACTTAATTATTCTTTCAGAAAGGTCAAAACCCAAAAGCTGGAGATTATTTCCGCGTATATCACTCAATGTACCTATCGAAATGACTACACCTGTCACGTAAGGAAACCGAATGCTGTCTGTCACGCCACTCGACACACGACATCTCAACATTGGAATCAAGAATTCACAAGCGTGATTGTGGACAGAGGAAAACATTCTTGGAGATGATTCGTTTATCTCTAGAAGTATGTATAATGACGGCATTTGCATGACTGTTACTACTTATCATTACCCAATCCCGTGGAAGTCAAACATCTCATCAAGTGCATACTTGTCATCGTGATCATGATCACCGCCAGCAAGAATTTTAACCTCTTATAGAATTTACCAGCTCATTAGGAAGTCGATGGGTCCATGCATTTGAACAATGCATCATCCGTGAAGGATGCTCGCCAGGATGAGGTCATTCCTTTGAATACCAAATTTTAGAAGAAACACTCACGCGACGCATCATTCGACCATGAGAGTCGGCCCATGTCGAGGGTGTGAGGTAAAAAAAAAGAGAAGCACACAATTAAATTATAGTGAACATCGAAAACGTTTAATTTTACCCTCGTCATTAATATTCTGCCGCCCAGTTCACATATGGGCGGTGACGCCACCACCGCATTCAGCTTCAAGAGGTGCTCGTTAAGCCATTCACGTTTTGCTCGGGCGATCTTGACACATAATTCCCCAAAACCCGGAAAATTATTTGCAAAATTAAACGCCCGCGGCGTTAAGGCAATATTTTTTAAGCAAAATTAGCCAGTGTCTCTATAAAGTGTAATATGAATCAGCCCCCTTAGTTTATCGCAATCCGGATGGGAGATCATCTTCAATTGCTGCAAATCGCGAAAGTCATGTTCATCAATCACGGGGATGATTGGATGATGAGATCGTCGCATCGCAAAATGCAGATTATATCAGTGGACCAAAACTTAGATCATCATTCAATTTACTTAATGTATCGATTAGAAGATGTATGTAGGTGCTTTGCCAACCGGATCCGGTTAGAGTTTCGATAATCGTCAGAACGAAAAATCCGAGTGCTTGCAGGTTCTTCTCGAACATGGCCCATGCCTTGTGTTCGCAGAGAATCGCCGGTGTTATAAGCGTTTTGTAAATGGTAGATTTGGTGCGGGGGTGAATCTCTCTTATGACCTCAGTTTCTTTTGGAGTAGGCACGATTTTCACTGAAAATGCATCATAGTATTTAACGACTTACATCCCGAGCAAAGACGGATAACAAAATGATAACAAGTTCTGTTATCTGGTTATCATTCGTTTGATAATGGAGTTTGTTATCATTTAGGTTGAATTAAGAGCCAACATAACAAAAATGATAATTCAAATTTACTTCTCGAATACCAAAATGATTAGAAGTTAAGTTATCATTGAGTTCAAGTTGATAACTAATTTAAAACACAACATTTTGTTCAACATTACATTTCGTTAACAACATGAAAAATACAGCTGATTGATAACTGGTTTTGTTATCTATTAGTTATCATTCAGAGCTATTTTATCGACCAAAATAGTAAAAATTTACTTTACCGACATTGTCAGCAATTGAAAAAAGTTTCTTATAATTTACAATCAAAGTTTTCAACTATTACGCACAGGCGAGTCTCGAACCCTGATCAAGTGATTGTCGGTCGCAGCCGATAGCCCATATACCAATGGGATTGTCGCATTGAAGATGAAAAAACGAAATCAATTTTTAGATTCGAGGTTCATCAAACTCTCAATCTTGCTCTAAGTTTTGAAAAAGCTTTGTAATATGCCTTTGGAAACCGATCGATAACATATTTTGTTATCATTTAGTATTTCTATGTTATCACGAAAGACCAAAGTTATCGATAACTAACAGTTTGTTATCAAAGCGATAACATTTTGTTTTCCGCCTTTGCTCGGAATTGTTGTCAGCCAGTAGTATCCGGATCAGCATCCTAAGTAGACAAATACTTCCACTATCTCCAAAAAAGAGTTTTTTGGAGAAATTCCTAGAGAAATTTCTGCAGGTATGCATGAAGTAAATCGTGTAATAATCCCTGGAGGAATTTCTTAAAGCATACTTGACGGAATCCCTGGAGGAATCCTTAGAGAAAATAAAAGGAATCCTCAGAAATTTTTTTGAAGAAATAGCTTGAAGAATCCTGGGAGGAACTCCTAGACAAATTTCTGGATGTATCCTTGCAGGAATTTTTGGACGAATACCTGGAGGAATTTCCAGAGTATTTTCTGGAGAAATTCTTAGAGAAATCCCTGGAGGAATTCTTGAAAAAATCCTTAAAGCAATTCCTAGAGGAATCTCTGGAGGAAATCCTGGAGGAACTTCTGGACAAACTCCAGGTAGAATCCCTGGAGAAATTCCTGGACGAATGCCAAAAAAAAATCTAGAGAAACCTCTGGATCCATGGAGGAATTCCTGAAGGAATTCGTGGAGGAAACACTGGAGGAATTCCAGGAGAAATTCCTGGATGACTTACTGCAGAATTTTCTGGATGAGTTCCTGGAGCAAACCCTGGGAGACATCCTGAAGGAATCCCTGGATGAATTCCTGGAGGAATGCCTGAAGAAATTTATGGCGAAACCTATTGGGAAATTCCGGGAGGAATCCTTAGAGAAATTTCCGGAGAAACTCTTGGAAGAATCCCAGGGGAATTCTTGGAAAAAATCCCTGAAGGTATTTCTGAAGGAATCCCTGCAGCAGCTTCTGGGGGTACCCCAGGAGGAATGCCTAGAGAAACTTTTGGACAAATTCCTGATGGAAATCCATGAGGAATTTCTCGAGAAATATCTAGAGGAATTCTTGGGATACTTCCGAGAAACTATCCCTATTAGAATTCCTGGAGGAATCCCTGAATGAAATTCTGGAGGAATCTCTAGAGGAATTCTGGGAAAGTCCCTGAAGATTTTTTGACGAAATTCCTAGAGAAACTTCTAGAGGAATTTCTGCAGGTATGCCTGAGTAAACCCTATAGGAATCTCTGGAGAAATTTTTGAAACTATACCTGGAGGAATCTAAATAAACTCCTGGAGAAATCCTCAGAGCAAATCTGGAAGAAATTCTTGGAGAAATTGCTGAAGAAATCGGTTGAAAAATCCCGGTAAAAATTTCTAGACAAATTTCTGGAGGAATCTTTGGAGGAATTTTTGGACAAATTCCTGGAAGAATTTCTAGAGGAATTCTTGTAGAAATCCCTACAAGAATTCCTGTTAAAAATCCCTGAAGCAACTCCTAGAGGAATTTCTGACGGAAACCCTGAACGACCTTCTAGACAAATTCCTGGCGGAATCCCTGAGCGAATTCTTGGAGAATCGCTAGAGGAAATCTTGGAGAAACCCCTAAAGGAATTTGCGAGGGAACTATTGAAGGATTTCCTGGAGGCATCCCTGGAGAAATTCCTGGACGAATGAGTGGAGTATTCCCTTGAAAAATTTCTAAAGAAATCCCTGGATGAATCCGTGGAGGAAACCCTAGAGGAATTCTTGGAGAAACTCCAGGATGACTTACTGCAGAAATTCCTGAATTAATTCCCTGGGAGAAACTCTGATGAATACCTGGAGGGTTTCCCAGAGGAATTCTCGGAGGAATCTCTGGAGAAATTTGTGAGAAACCTTTTGAGAAATTCCGGAAAGAATCTTTAGAGACATCTCGAGAGAAATTCTTGGAAAAATCCCTGGGAAATTCTTATAAAAATCCCTCGAGGATTTTTTGGAGGAATCCCTGAATCAATTTCTAGAGGAACCTCAGGAGGAATGTCTGGAAGAACTTCTGGGAAAATTCCTGGTGGAATCCCTGGAGGAATTTCTGGAGAAATCCCTAGAGGATTTCTTGTGATACTTCCGAAGAACTATCCCTTGAAAAAATCCTGGAGAAATCCCTGAATGAAATTCTGGAGCAATCTCTAGAGAAATTCTGGAAGGAAGCCCTGGAGAAATTTCAGAAGAATTTCCTAGAAAAAATCCTAGAATAATTGTCAGAGGAATTTATGGATGAATTACTGGAGGAATCATCGGAGGAATTCCTAGAGGGATTGCTGGAATAATCTTTAGAGGGACCCCTGAAGGAATTCCTGTTAAATTCTTGGTGGAATATCTGAAGGAATTCATGAAGACATTCCTGCAGGCAAGGATGGGAACACTCAATTGCAAAGATTTACACTCACTTGCTATTTTCTCAGCTCAAGCGTGCAATCAAGAAACGATGAATGGACGACTTTTGCCTTGTGGTTTTGTCTAAAAGTTTGGAGTAAGGGTCGCACACGCATAACGAAGTCGTGAGGGAGCTGCGAGGATAACTCTCCATGAGGTGAATGTATATTACACTCACCTCGTGGAGAGTCGCTTTCACAGCTCTGTCATGACTTTGATATGAGTGTGTGACCCTTACTCTATTCGGTAAACTTTTAGACAAAACCACAAGGCAAAAGTCGTCCATACATCGTTTCTTGATTGCACGCTTCTGAGCTGAGAAAATAGCAAGTGAGTGTAAATCTTTGCAAGTGAGTGTTCCCATCCCTGCCACTTCGAACGATTCCAGATAAAATTATTGGAGCAATCTTTAGTGGAGTTCTGGCTACAGGCACCAAATTTTTCACTCACTCACGCGAGCAACGATCTATCACACAGTGATATTATCCGGATAAAGCAGCCCGCGATATTTTCCATGAACCCATAGACGATTGAAAAGGCGCTCACTCCGGTTCCTTTGCGTGATAAAAGTAAGCTCTCTCCAACCAGCGCTCGTTCGCTTTTGCAGGAGAAAAGGGTTGCTCAGTCTGCACCAATCTACGTTTTCACCCGGTTGACGTCTGAGCGGTGCCGTGTTATCTAGATGGCCTTGAAAATAAGTAGATTTTATGTAAACACAGCACCATTAAACGTCAAATAATTAATCTCGTGCATCGGTGGAGACGTTATGTGGCTCGCGGGCGGAGTGAAGATTTGAATGCTTTGTTGTTTATCCGTGAGTTGTGCATGGAGAGAAAGAGAATTATCGTGAGCGCTGGAGTGAGAGACTTTTATTTTTCATCCCATGCAGTGAATAATCATGATCGCGGAGGCAGATATATCCGGAGATTATTATCGCGTGAGTGAAAAATTGGATGCCTGGGCTAGAATATATGGAGAAATCCCTGAAGAAATCTCTGAATACCTGTAGAAATATCTTAAAGGATCTCTGGAGAAATTCCCGAAGGAAACCGTGAAAACAGCACTGGAACAAATCTAAAACAGTCATTTTGATTCCTCAAAACATTTGATCGTTTTTTTTTTATTGAATTCATGAAATAATTCCTGGAGGAATCTGTGGAGTAATAATTGGAGGAATCCATGAAAGAGTTATTCCTGGATAAACTACTGGAGAAAGCTCTTGAAAAACTTCCAGCAGAATCCCTGAAAAAATTCCTCTAACAATTACGGAAGAAATCTTGACAGAATTTCTATCTAGAGGAATCCCAGGAGGATTTCCTGGAAAAAATCCTGAAGAAATTCATGGGATGTTTCCTGAAGGTATTCTTGGTGGAATTCCTGGTGTAACTCTTGGAGAGGAGTCCCTGGGGAAATGCCCAAATGAAATCCTGGAGGAATACCTGGAATTATTCCTGGAGGAGTCCCTGGGGAAATGCCTCGATGAAATCCTGGAGAAATACCTGTAATAATTCCTGTAAAAGTACCGGGAGCTTTCCTGGGATTTCCTGGGAGATTCATGAAGAAATTGTCTGGATGAATACCTGGAGAAATCCCTGGTGGAACTCCTGGATAAATTCCTGGAGACATGACTGTAATAATTCCAGGAGGAATCTCTAGAGCAATTCCTTGAGAAATCTCCAGTGGAACTCCTGGAGTAATCCCTGGAGGAATCCGTAGAGAAATCCCTGGTGGAATTTCTGGAGGATTTTCTTGAAGATCGAGAATCACTGGAGAATCCCTAGAGGAATCCCTGAAAGAATTCCTGGAGGAATTTCTTGAAGTATCTCTAGTGTAACACCTGGAGGAATTTCCGGAAGAACTCTCAGAGAGAGCAATCTCTAGCGAAATTTTTAGAGAAATTCCAGGACGAATTCCAATTTTTTAGACGAATCCTCAAAGGAATTCACAAAGAAATCCTGGAACAGTATTCTTTGAAGAATCCCAGGGAGAAATCCGAGGTACATTTTCTGAGGGAATTCCAGAATGAGTTTCTGGAGAAAGTTTTGAAGAAATCGCTGAAATCGTGAAGGAAACCCAAAATGAGTGCGTAGAAGAACTCTTAGAGAAGTTCCTGAAGAAACCCCAGGAATTTCTTAAGGAATGCCAAAAGGAATTCTTAAGAAAATCTCTAAACAGGAGAGCCAGGAAGAATTTCTTTAGGAATCCCTGGATGAAAATCTGAAGAAATCTATATCTGCAGTAATTTTAAGACGTATTATTAAAGGAACAATTGTTTTGTAGACTATTTTTTGGATAATCTCTTGTAACATTTTATGAATGAATTTCGGGAAGAAATTCCTGCATAAACACTTCGAACGATTCCAGATGAAATTATTGGAGCAATCTGTAATGGAGCTCTGGCAAGAATATATAGAGGAATCCCTGAAGAAATCTCTGAAGGAATACCTGTAGAAATACCTCAAAGGATCTCTGGAGAAATTCCCGAAGGAAACCGTGAAAACAGCACTGCAACAAATCTAAAACAGCCATTTTGATTCCTCAAAACCGAAATTTCGGCGTGGCATATTCACACATCGGGCGACCATGCCGCTTACAAGCCATCTTATGTCAGGCCTTCCCTGGCCTCCCTACAGAAAAAAATCCTAGCTATGTCAATGACTATCTCGAAGGTATCCCTGTTTCGTACCATTCCGTGACATTGTCGCAAGGCAGCGTCCACTAATTTCGTAATGCTCTAGGGGGAGGGAGAGTACAGCCGACCGCTACGGCCCATACAAAAATGCTAGGGTTTTACAAAAAAAGCGCTACGGGGGGCGTGAATCTGGTCGAAAATGTAAAAAAAAATATGTTACACCGAGTCTACCAGCTACTTTTGCGAAATAACTGCTTCAACTAATGCAGAGGAGGACAGACATCTTTGCAAACGTCATCTTGTCACCAAGGGGAAATCGAATCGTAATCCAGGAACAATGTCCATTTTGGTAAACGTGGGCAAATTTACGGACCCCGTTCTGTCCTAATGGAGTGCTTGCTAAAAGTGCGATAAAGAAGGCCAGAGACAGCAATGGGATTCGACGGGTCCGTCCAGGTGGCGGCAACTATTTTATTGACACCTACAACCGTTTTGCCATGTTTGGGCCGAGCCAAAGTTGATCGAATCGGTTTCGTGTGGTGGCCCAGCAAGCGCACGGTGACGCCAATATTATTGTACGTTGACCTTTTCGCTGGAATGGAATCGTTGTACCGGATTCGTGGAAGTTGTGAATTTCACCACATTGTGTAAAGTCAATAGAGTATCTACACATATGATCAAATCATCAGTGCTATTAATCGTTAAGCATCTCATGGCGGAGATTGATGTCGCGTCCAGTCTATCCTGAGGCTCAGAGTTTATCGAGGCCCTTAAGTCATAATCTCTTTTTGAGAAGAAGTGCCATTATTATCTTATGGATAAACCATCCGTCCGTTTAAAAGATAATCGCGATACCTATAGTAGAGTTGAACAGAACATGTCCCATGGAAATGTTGTGAGCCAGCGGGCCCCACAAAGCACCTAACGAGAATCGCTTAGCCAAACGACGATGGGCCGTAATCAGTGTTTCTAACAGCGCCTTCTATCCGCAAGCTGTTTGCCACGGCGCGGCGGCGGGAAGCTATCATTTCCATGTCGATAAATAAATCCCATTCTACCTTTTTTCGCAGCTGTTGTCAGTCCCGAATCACCATCTATCGGCAATTTACACTTGATCGTTTCGAACCTATGGACTCCACAAAGAAGTAGAGTTATTCAATAGCTCTTCTTCCTCCTCTGATCCGCGCCAAGTTCGACAAGTTCCCTTTGGATCGGTTCATAACTTACTAATCTTCATTGCACATATTAGCAAAGAAATGAGCGTTGGATGGGGAAGCGTGAGGAAGTTACTGCAGTCTTTCGGCTTGGGAGCGATTATAAAAACGCGAAGACAGCTCTCGACTTGTCTAATGAATGACCTTGGAGACCTTGGAAGAGGATACACAATTCGAGAGGTGGAAGAGGCGGGAATGACGTGTGCAAATTCATTAGACGTATGCGGTGCTTGCCAGCCTGACAGAATAGATTGTGGAGGTTCGATGAAGCAGTGCTCACGAGGATGGATTGAACCGTTGAAGAAGGCTATTAAAAAGATTTCAAAATGGATAACTAGCGAACAATATTACATTCAGGCTGACTTTGGCGTTCGGGTTTGATGTATATGATGCAGAACGAAAGGTACTTGAAGTCTAGAAATAGACCCAAAACGAAGGTATGCGATTGAGTCACAGGAAAGAAGAAAAACACTACGTTAGCGTACATGTCATAACATTCTTTGACTACGAATATGATTCCTTTAACCGAAGTAAAAACTTGTGAGTTCACTATTTCAACTGATCAACTCACATAACTTTAAAGGGACGAATGACCTTCGGGTTGAAGTCCCTCGACAACAACAAAAGAAGAAGAAGAAGACATAGCTTTAAAACGGGTTATGGAACTTTTTGGCGCTATATCGATCCTCGGGTTTCTTTCAAAACAACCGGTTAGGTGAAAAGCCGACGTTTCGAATGTTTATTCATTCATCCTCAGGGCAAACTACAAATTTCACATTTAGTCACTTGTTTACCAGACATTCATGTTGAGATATGTTGAGCCTAACTCGTCACCTTACACCTTACAGAGCAATGTTGAAGAGTACAACGTCCGTCGCTTACAGCAAAGCAAAACCCAGCAAAACGATTTGCTTCAGCAATATTTTGCTGGGATCCAGCACATTGTTTTCTATCAGCACAAATTGCTGGATGTTCCAGAAAATTTTGCTGAAATTCAGCTATTTGTATTTCTGAATGCATACAGCATGGCAAAAACCAGCAAAATTTGCTGGTTAGCTGTCAAAAATGTTTAGGGTGTAGGCCTCAGAAGAAGATAGCTCCAGGAATTTCTTCTGAGGATGTCTCCAGGAACTTTATCTACGAATACCATCAGGAGATACCTTCTGAAATTTCTGGAGGAATCCCAGTAAAACAATCCGAGACAAAATACCTACCTAAGACTATTCTGAAGGGAAACCAGCAGAAGCACATGGACAATTCCCAGATAGAATCCTAGAAAAAAAAAATCCCAGAGAAATCCCAGGATGAACTATAGAAGAAATTCTTCAATAAATCTCAGGAGAATTTCCTGGAAGAATACCAGAAAATTCCGGGTGGATTCTTACAAGGAAAACAAAACTCCTGAAGGATTCCCATAAGGAAGTTCAAAAAGAACTCCTGCAGAGTTCTTGAGAAGAAATTCTGGAAGACTTTCAGATGGAACTTCTGAACGAATCCAACAAGTAACTCCTACAGGATTTTAGAAAGAAATCCTGGAAGATTTTCACATGGAACTCCAGGGAGGCTTCCTGTTGGGCGGTAAGCGAATGTAGATTTCGTGAACTCTTTATTCCAATTTACACGGTAGGAACGGTTACAAAATTCCTGCAAGTTTACGATTTGCATCAATAATTACGTTTGGTTGTCTTAGTTACCTAACTCACTTTTGGTGATTCGCTATTGCCACCGTGATTATTTAGGAGCTGAGATACACTGACAATTAGTGCCTAATTATTAGAAATAGTATAAGGTTCAATAGCATATAGCGTATAAATTAAGACAATCTCACCACAGTTTGCTTGAGGATGATGGGTAGATAGATTCCAAGACTCTCGGGAAATGTAACTACACGCACCTATTTGTTGTGAATGTTTGTATAGTTTAAGTAATTGCATGTTCTGTTTAAGCTAACTAAGCGCATGTTCTCACCTTGTAGGTTTAGGTAAAAAAAATACTTTTTCAGTAAGAATGGAGTGAATGAACACTAGGTAATAAGATTTCACTGTAAATAGCATAATATAGGTTTATCAATAACACTAATTAGGCACAACCCCCAATATTCAATTAATTCAATATTACCTAGTTTTAGATTATTTAAGAATTAGGGTTTAGAGAACTAGCATTTGAAGTAGCGATAAGAATCAGCTTTAGATTAATTTCATTTTTCCTAGCAATGAATATCGGCACTGTATCTTCACCAATGGCTGTTTTGTTTGTGTTCAATTTATCTGTCCATTCTTCTCATCTCGGATGCACGACCGTCCGCATTATCGACGATCCTCTCTGTGCGGATTGTGTGTGAACACGTTTGTTTAGAAATGGGGACGTTGGGGCTCGTCGGATCTCTGGACGTGGCGGAATCAACACTTCCAGAAGGGAATTTCTAGAAGTTCTCCTAGTTTCTGGAGGATTATAGAAATATTTTTGGAAGATTTTTTCAGAAGAAACTCCAGGATGATTTGGCACGGTAAAGGCTGGGTATGCTGCACAATTCAGATCCCATTGTGATCCACTAGCCTCTGCCCAGCAACTCCTATCCCTACCTCCTCGTGGTACCGGACAGAAACTATGAACAACCTTAGGGAAGATCGGGTAATGAAGCCCGGTGGGATCTTTGGTCATAAGCTGACAGGGAAGGGGTGGGGGAGGGTTTGCTTCGGCAAACCTCAGCATCTGTTCTCCAGGAGGAGCGGCTCACAACAGCGTCTGATCCCCATGTAAGGGGCGGCTGACCTGCGTCCGAGTGCCAGGGAAGGACTCTAAGCTCTGTGCATTATGGTCCTCCGGAAAGTAGGGAGTTGGTGTCAGGCCCTACGAGCCAGCCGTAAAAACCATCGTAACGGAAAATCAGCAACAGAATAATACGAACCGAGACCAACGGCAACGACCCCAGCGAACAAAAAGGACTTGCGATTGGAAACTCGGTACGTGGAACTGCCTATCTCTCAACCTCATTGGGTGCACCCGCATACTCGCCGATCTACTGAAGGACCGCGGGTTCGGCATCGTAGCGCTGCAGGAGGTGTGTTGGACAGGATCCATGGTGCGAACGTTTTAAGGTAATCATACCAAAGCTGCGGCAACACACGCGAGCTGGGAACAGCTTTCATAGTGATATGAAGAGGAACGTGATCGGTTGGTGGCCGATCGACGAAAGAATGTGCAGATTGAGGATCAAGGGCCGATTCTTCAACTTCAGCAAATAAACGTGCACAGCCCACACTCTGGAAGCACTGATGATGACAAGGATGCATGTTACGCGCAGCTCGAACGTGAGTACGACCGCTACCCAAGCCACGACGTCAAGATCATCGTAGGAGATTTGAACGCTCAGGTAGGCCAGAAGGAGGAATTCAGACCGACGATTGGTAAGTTCAACGCCCACCAGCAGACGAACGAAAACGGCCTACGACTCATTGATTTCGCCGCCTTCAAAAATATGGACATACGTAGCACCTTTTTCCAATACAGCTTCCCTTACCCAAGCAACACACATGTTATATAAGTGTTACGACAGCGCAGATTTTGGTTGTATAGTAGTTAATTTTGTGTTGGAATAACGTTAAATAAACTTCTATACAACCTAAGCTTGCGCTTTCGTAACTAATATATAACATGTGTGTTGCTTGGGTATCGTTACACCTGGAGATCACCACAGAATCTCAAATCGACCACGTTCTGATTGACAGACGGCACTTCTCCGACATTATTGACGTCAGGACCTATCGGTCAGGACATCGACTGCGCCCACTATCTGGTGATGGTCAAACTGTGCCCAAAACTCTCCGTCATCAACAATGTACGGTCCCGGTGACCGCCACGGTACAACCTAGAGCAGGGGTGCCCAACGTACGGCCCGCGGGAGTGATACAAAATATAAGTGTAATAAAAACATCACTAAGGTTGTTCAAATGAATCCACTAAACTACTACGATATATTCAAAGTTGAAAAACTACATATCATTGCTTTTAATTTTGGCTTATTCGCTTTTTGTGGTATTTTCGTACATTTTTTCATAAAACAAAATATAAGTGTAATGTAAACATCAACATTTTATCAAAAACAGGTTCAGTACATTGTAACGGAAAAATTAAGGCCATACAACTACATGTTATGGCTTTAAATTTTGTTTTATTGACTGTTTTGTATGAAAATTATAATATTTTGTAGCTTTTCGAGTAAAATAAATTAAGTGTGTCATAAAAACGTCACTATTACTCATCAAGAACGTCCGGTACGCTTTCACGAATAATTTAAAGGTAAAAAACTACTTTGCATTGTAAGTCATTATTTTTGTTAAGCACTTTGCGTGAAAAATGTGGTACTTTCGTTGATTTTTGAGTGAATCAAAATTTGAGTGTAATGAAAACATCACTGTTATTCTTCAAGTATGTCCCCCAAACTGCTACGAACATTTCCAGGCTAAAAAACTACATGTTATCGTTTTAAATTTAGTTTTGTTGACAACTTTGTGTGAAAAGTATGGAATTTTCGTAGTTTTCCGGGTAAAACAAAATAAGAGTGTAATTAGAACATTTTCATTGTTCATCAAAAATGTCGAATACAATCCTACGAACAATTTAAGGCCAAAAAAACTATATGTCATCGCTTTGAATTTTGATTTATTGCTTATTTTATGTGTAAAATAGGGTATTTTAGTAGTTTTTTGAGTAAGGTAATTATCAGTGTACTGAAAAATCACTAGTTTTGCATAAACATGTTCACTCCAGCTGTACGCATGATTTAGGGTCGAAAAAACCATATGTCATCGCTTTAAATTTTAATTTACTGATCAATGTGCGCAAAAAATGCGCTCTCAAAAAAACTAGGAAGTGCCTTTTGCTTAATAACTTTGGGTAGACGCATCTATTTTATATTTTTTTAAATGGACGATGATCTTGAAACCTGTCCGGTTCCATCGCAAAAAAAAGTGTTGAAATCGGTTGAAAAACGGCCGAGAAATGCCTTGTCAAAGTTGGACTTCCGACTTTTTTTGGACCCTTGGTAGTTCGCGGGAGTTTTTACCCCCTCGGTAGTTTAAGTGTTAACACTAGAAAACGGACGTCACATCTAGACCAGGGATGGGACCATTCATTTGCAAAGAGTTACATTCACTTGCTATTATCTCAGTTCAGAAGCATGCTATCAAAAAACAATGTATGGATGAATTTAACCTTTTAGTTTTATCCGAAAGTTTGCCGAATAACATTGGGGTCGCACACGCATACCAAAGTCGTGAGCGAGCTGTGAAGGCAACTCTCCACGCAGTGAGTGTAAATTACATTCACGCCGTGGAGAGTTGCGTTTGCTGCCTTCTGTTGACTAAACTATTAATTCTACGTTAATGTATTCTTCTATAAAGTTGCAGGTAAAACAAAAATGAATAAGTGTTCCATGCAATTATTTTTGCTGCGATGTTTCTGAAGCGAGTTAACAGCAAGTGAATGTAAATGATTGCAAATGAATGATCCCATCCTTGCTAGTGACCTAGTGGAGAACTTATAAAGAAACGTTTTTTCCTACTGGAGCGGGAATCCATCCAATATTCCGAGGCGTTTGAAGTATCCGAAAGACCGTGCAGCGTCAGTCTTAACGCATAGAAATTTTTTAAATGGATGTGAATATGGGCGTGCTTTATGGGATTAGATTTGAAAAAAAAAAACCCAGATTAATCCACCTAGTGGTGATAGTGCCTTTCTCGTCGAACATGTACTCATGATCTTTCCGTGGTTGGGATACGACTGGGATGATTTTGCTTCAGAATGTTGGCTTCAGCCTTTTGGGGGAATCTAAAACACTAGGTTATGATTTTTTCCGACGTTTCGATCTGTGTGGGGCCTTTTCAAGGGTTCAATCGGTCAAGGTTTCCTAGTCAAGATGGCCTTCCCGAGCAGGAATGAATAACTGCCACATAACTAGAGCATACCAAAGTCAGGTATCATACCAAGACAAGGTTTTGGTCGGTTGTCCAGGTATTGAAAATAACTTATTTTGATATTTTGTAGGTATGGATACAATACCTCAACGAGTTATTGATTTGGTGTTGAGGACTGATTGAGGTATTATTCAATAATGGGAAAATCGCTATTTGTATGGAAAAATCTCCTATTATTATTTAGGTATTGCTATACCTGATGTCATTATTCACGCGTTATGCACAGAATACACACCAGTTATTATTTTAGGTATTTTACCTCTTATGCAGGGCTACTTAATACCTCATTCAGGTTGTAGGTATTCGGTTTTCCATACTTGAGTTAGTTATTCTTCAGCTTTTTTCTCCTGCTCGGGTTGCCTAACTTAAAAATGTCATACGGAAGTTTTGGTATTTATTGAGTCCGTTCGGTTTGAAACCGTCGTGATGTGGACAATCTCTTACCTATCGGGCGGTTTAGAATTCGGTCCCTGTTTTTGAAATCTTCTACTATTGTTTGTTTAGCTAGTTTCTGTGCTAGGGCCATCATTCCGAAGCATGATCTTTCCGTCGACGTAATGCGAACTGTTCCTGAATCCTGAGAATACCTTATTTAGAAAAGCAATAATTTTAATAAAATTGGGAAATTTATTAATTGAACATATTCCGACGTTACGTTAACCCGAGCAGAAGAGAATAACAACAGCATAACAAAATGCGTTATTTTGGTAAAATAACTGCATAATGGAATTAGTTATTTTTATGTTATTAACATAATATATTGAGTTATAAACTTGTCTGTCATAGGCGGCAAAATAACAAGTCACATAACAAAAAAATGTTCCTGGAAAATCAATTTAATAACATGTTTTGTTAGTGTCAATAACAACCAAATAACAGTGAATTTGGGAAATATTTCAATAACAAACTTTGATATTAAAGAGTTATTGATAACATCTCGAAAGCAAAATTAGTTATTATATCAAACAATCGCACATGCCGTTGAATAGGATGCTAAAGTGGAGGCGATATGCGTACACTTTACCCATGGTAAAATGAAAGCATGTACGCATATGGCCTCCACATTAGCATCTTTTTCTACATCATATATGACTTCGTGTTGACTCAGAATGCTAGACATATTTAGACCAGCATGTGAGAATGGCGGAACAATCATTGCGAACTTTGGTTTCTCTCTTCCCGCATAGGCGTATGGTAATCTTTTACCACAAATAGGTAGAACCGACATCATCCTCTGGAACGACAGGGAAAACATGTGAAAATATAAAATATTTCTTAAAAATTCCATTCAAAACCACCTACAACTTTGGATTCAGCTGTCTGTATCAGCTTCGTTCAAACAAGTTTACTCAATAAGTTTGACATTTTTATCATTGAAATTCTCATGTCAAAGGCGGAATCTGGAACGTTCCTTCCAAACCCCACCTTCAATATCGTCTGCTATTTACCAATCCAAATTCCTGTGTGGTAGTGGTTTGTGTTCAGATTTCCCGTGTTAATCTATCTGTAAGAACTTTGTAAATATCTTTTGTTCTCACGTGTATGGATAGGCTTGCATTAGGTTTCGTGAGACTTTTTTTGGACAACTCAATGTTCTCGTTTTGATGTATGTAGGGTGCTGCGCCACTTGGGCAGTGGCTGATATTTTGGGAACTTTTCAGCTACAACTCAGTCAATTTCAAACCTCGCGGCGCCCAGCAGGGACTTGGTTTTGTGCACATTACAGCACCTCCATGTCCCGTAATATACCACACCTCTTATCAAATGTGATGCCGTAAGCATAACTCGCGAAATACTGCAAATAACGTTGTTAAATGACGTAGGATTTATTTCAAAACTTGTTTTAGTTTTGATAGCAATAGCATAAAGTATTTGTACACTCTCAATAATACAATAATAATTAAACTTGTTCCACAACAAAATGTAATATTGAAATGTTATTTAATGGCTGTATACCAATAGCTTGGTCATAACAAAATAAGATTGTCCAACAAAACATGTTATGGAAACGTAATGCCTTGATAATACAAAAATAACAAAACGAGATATAAAAACAGGTTTTGTAATTTCGTAGTTATTAATTTGATATTTCCCTCTGCTCGGGAAACGTATAGACTGGGCTGAAAAATATCAGAATTTTCAGGTGACTGCTTGAGCACCTTCATTATCACTGAAGACCGATCAACATCAAGACGATAATTACAAGCTAGGATATAACGTCTTTCACAATCACAGATGACTTTACGGCAGGCCTGCCCAACCTTTCGTGGCCGCGGGCCACAAGTGATACACCATACCAGTCGACGGGCCAGACATTAAATTTCGACATCAAATTTCGAAAGCATGAATGCAACAGTGAAATGTTGTACATCCGATTACCCGTTCTCACGGCAACTCACAACACTGACATCATTTGGGTCATAAAAATGTGAGCAAGAATTCTTGATTTTTTGCAAAAATCACCCTGAATACTTTTGAATTTTGCCGAACTGCAGGTTGCAGCAAACAATTTGCTGAAATTTAGCAAACTTTCCTGATTCGTTCAGTAAACTCTGCTGTTCAGCAGCAACGTTTTTCTGAAATTCAGTTAATTTTGCTGAAATTCTGCTTCAAATTTGGCTGTACCTTTCAAGTTTAAAATTTTTAAATTTATGTATTTAATTTTTTAATCTTTGAAAATTTTTAACAAAACACTCTACCTATTTCGGGTTTATTTTTTTATATTAAATTTTATTTGAATATGAAATATCTTCAAATATTTCAATCCTTGGGCCAAGTTTCATTCATCGATTCCGCGGGCCGTATGTTGGACAGCCCTGCTTTACGGTCATCGACATAGTTTTTTCTTCACACTTTAGGCTATATTTTATTATCATGGGTTACAAAATTCATGAAAAATTTGACAAAAAATGCAAACACGTGAAATTGCCCATACTAAATCCCATAAAAAAATTCCCAGTAGTTTTAGACGGAAAAGAGGATTGAAAAAACTTTCTCCGGGGTTAATGCGATAATTTTCTCATATAACGTTGACCTATCCTACTGTATATTTTTACACCTCAGTGATTTGATGAGATTGCTTTAGTACAGACAAATAGACATATCATTTGTAACATATTGCTATTATATGCATCGTTACGAAAAAATAATCGCCAAATGCTAATCAGGTTGCGTTCCACTGCGGCTTGATGTTGGTAGTGAGTAGACGTCAAACGGGCAACAACGATTAATATTTGTTTCAACCGTTGAAAACAAGGACGATGGAGAGTGAGTAGAGTAAGACGTCTGTATGTATGTGGCCTTAGTTCAGTCAAGATTTTGTTTTCTTACACATATTTATCGCTTGCATTGACTTTGTTCATTTTTGAAGTTCCTGCGAAGCACCCTAGGAAGCACCCAATGCTGGTTTTGCATCACTATCGGTAGCCTCTATTGTGGTCTGAGCCTATTTTCTTGCTAATCGTTCCTCATGGTTTAAAAAAAGACCGCGGTTCGATGTGTCGCATGCATAGGTTTGGTTCTTTTTGGCATTTGGCCACTTCCGGCTGGACACCCTAGATCGGTCCTGGAACACTATCGGTAGCCTTTATAAAGATCTTCGTTGTGGTCTGAGCCTATTTTCTGACTAATCGTTCATCACGTTATTTAAAAAGCAGTTTTTAATGTGCCGCAGGCATGGGTTTTGGCATCTACTACATTTGACCACTTCGAGCGGGACACCCGGAACCGGTTCCGGAACTCTATCGGTTGATCCAAATATGATCTGAAAGTATTCTCTTTTATTAACCGTTTATCAGGTTGCCTGAAGAGCTTGCGATGTGATGCGTCGCATGTAAGGGGTTGGTTAACTTGGTTATACTTGGCTACTTCCGGCGTGACATCTTTAACCGGTTCAGTAACACTACCGGTTCCGATATGGTCTGAGAATGTTTCCCTGTCCACTGTTCTTCAGGCTATCGAAAAAGCCGCTGTTTGTTATATCGCATGCATGGGTTTGGTTCACTTTCATATTTGACCACTTCCGGCGGAACATCCAGAACCGGTTCCGGCACACTACCGGTTCAGATATGGTCCGAGAATAATTTCCTGCCTACTGTTCATCAGGCTATCGAAAAAGCCGCTGTTTGATGTATCGCATGCATGGGTTTGGTTCACTTTCATATTTAGCCAGTTCCAACGGAACACCCAGAACCGGTTCCGGAATACTACCGGTTCAGATATGGTCTGAGAATGTTTTCCTGCCTACTGTTTATCAGGTTATCGAAAAATCCGCTGTTTGATGTGTCGCATGAAGGGTTTGGTTCACTTTCATATTTGGACACTTCCGGCGGGTCACCCGGAACCGGTTCCGGAACACTACCGGTTCAGATATGGCCCGAGACTATTTTCCTGTTTACCGTTCATCATGTTTTCGAAAGTGCCGTGGTTTGATGTGTCGCATGAATGGGTTTGTAGCGTTTTCATATCTGGCCCCTTCCTGGGGTACCGGTCCAGAACACCTAAATGGACATAACTCCGGAACGGCTGGACCGATCCGAACCATTTTCAATACGAAACAATGGGACCAGATTCCGCGTCGAATGAACCGTTGGTTATTAAAATCGGACGAGGTTTACTGCCAAAAAGTGATGTGATTTTTGTTTTGTACACACACATACACACTAGAGTGGGTCAACGTTGTATGGAGAAACTTTAAATTTGATCGTATCAACCCGGAACAAAGCTTTTTCAATCTATATTAGCGTCCAAAACAACTGTGCAAAATTTGGGAGCGATTGGTTGCGTCCCCGTATTCCGCTTTGCGATTGAAATTTGTATGGAAGTTAGTATGGGAAAACGTACTTTTTTGCATTTTACTCATAAGTTGAATTCTTTTGTTCAATACCATGTAACTGATGACGTTAAAATATAGCCTAGGATATGCCGAGAAACTTTGCCGAAGACCGCAAAGTGATCCGACGCTTGTGGGAAAAGTTATTCGCCTGGTAACTTAGGCCAAAAATTGAGATTTTATTATTGATGTTATTCCTTTACATGTTAAATGTTAAGCACCACCGGGCAATCTGTACGTTATAACTTTTTTCACAAGTTTCGGATCACTTTGCGGTCTTCGGCAAAGTTTTTCGGCATATCCTAGGCTATACTTTACCGTCATTGGTTAGATTGTTTTAGATGAAAAAAATAAACTTATGAGAAAAATGCAAAAACGCACGTTTTCCCATATTAAATTCCATACAAATTTCAATCGCAATGCGGAATACGGGGAAGCAACCAATCGCTCCCAAATTTTGCACAGTTACTTTGGACGCTAAAATGAATCGAAAAAGCTTTGTTCCAAAAAATCGACTTTGTTGACCCAGTCTAATACACACACATACATACACACACACACATACATACACACACACAGACATCACCTCAATTCGTCGAGCTGAGTTGATTGGTATATGTGACTCGACCCTCCGGGCCTTCTATCAAAAAGTCATTTTTGGAGTGAACATATAGCCTTTCCAGTACACTTAGTGTACGAGAAAGGCAATAAAAGATTTTCGCTATATAAGTCAGAGTTAAGCCTTCGCGGATATGTATCAATGAAACGGAATGTCGTAATAGGTAGAAATTTTGACTAGTTATTTATCAAAGTTGCTCCTCAGATTTGTGAAAATTTCAGCGGTGCACAAAACTGTATTTCAAAGATACCGTAATCTGGGGGGAAGTTGATCACTTTCGCTCTATTCTTTTGAATAAAATCAAGTACAATGCACATGACTCCAAACAAATATTTTTTAAATATGTACTGAGTGGACCTGTTTCAAGTTCCGTAAACGAAATTCTTACAAGAAATTGCTAAATTTTATAAAAAATGCTCAAATGGCCAAATTTGAAAACTTTCAATCCGGGGTGAAGTTGACCAACCAATGACATAACATTCTAAGAATGGAAAATTATTGAACAAACCAAATTTGATGATGTTGAATCTGAATAAGTTTTCAAAATTCTTACAACTGGTGTAATTTGTATGTTAAAAATAAAATAAAGTTTAGTAAGTTACAGAATGACCCACATTAAACGCCTAAAGGTATGCAATTACCTTAAAAAATCGTCTTACTTTCGCAAAAATATGCTTTTTTCAAATAAAACTTATATGTTAACATCGATTTCAACTCAAAGCTATGTTCAATAAGCCTACCATGAGTAAATAAAAGTGTTTTGTGAGCCATCTGATAAACAAGGCGTTGCTGGGAGGCGATTTTTTGAAAGGCAGTCTTTTCACCGAGTTTCAATACACATCTAAAAAGTCGATATTTTTATGTAAAATCTGTCACAATTGCCATAAAAACCTTCAAAAATTCTTCAAATATATTCACACAATCGAATTACATCAAAAGTTCTTACATTGATACAGAATTATGGCGTCCTCAGCGGTTGAAGGATGTGGATCCCAATGTGATCAACTTCACCCCGCTGATCAACTACCCCCCCAGATTACGGTATTGTATTTTAAATGTGTTTATGATGATTTCTAAAGCTCTTGTCGAACCTTCAAAAATGAATACAATTCAAACTCGTCTCAAAAAGTTTCTTGGGGTGCTCCAACAGATTTGAAAATGGCATTTTTCTACATTTTCCATGCGCTTTTATGCCCTACTAATGGGGTCTCTGATCACGGCAAAAGTTTTTTTTTTGTCGAACAGTGTAATGAAGGCAATTAAAAGCGGCACCAACAATGTTTATAAGACTGGTGTCATATGACAGCCCTTATTAGCCCCGAATCCTCTTAGATCCACGGTGAATGGTGCCTTGACGGTACTTCTACACCACAAAGCTTTAATAAAAAAAAACCCTTGACATAGTCCCTAAATGATACGTATGCACGAGTTGAGTTTGCATCGATGTTGCTGGAAAAGATTCATATTTTTTAAGATTTAATGTCAATCCAAATCCGTTGCAAATATGACTTCATCAAGTTATCAGTAGAAGCTATGTTAATCATCACATTTTAAAATTTGGAACACGAATCAATAAATTGTCATCTAGTCCAAGGCAAAATAAAGTTCATGCTTATCAAATGTCGGGACACGATCGGAAATGCATCGTTAATACCAAAAAGACATCTATTTTGGCTACTTTGTGCATCTTGGCCACAAATGAAACTAGCACCCGTTAAGCAAAAGCAAATGCCAAAATTTACAATCGGGCCATGCAAAACGTGTTTGTCTATGCGGTGCAACTTTCTCATCTCATAAACCTTTTGAGATCAATCTATTGTGTCCGTTCGTCGTGCATCCTCTGTTAGGAATGGGCTGTGACATTCTCACGCAAAGGTTCCATAAAAAATGACATTTTCTTGACATTTAGTGTGAATTTCATAACACACATATGGCACGGGCCAGATTTGAAAAATGAAAGCAATCTATAGCTACGTAACCCCTAATAATAGCCACGCTGACTACGTTACGACATACAATTAGCTATTAGAACGTGATAGGATCGCCGTTGCTTGTTGATGTTCCCTGATTATGACCAATGTTATCATCATCATCATCTTCATCACCGACTTAATCTACTCCCCCGACACCCAGTACATATGGACGTGCAAGCAATGTGCTGTGTAGTTATAATTATCCCGATGGAGTGTTTTGTACCTACATCCCGGGCTAGCACTTCCCGAGCACGTTCCACAAACCTAACATTTTGCTCGTTCTCATCCCGATAGACACCCGTCCGTAGCGCCCGGGAGGAACACAAAGCGTCCACGTTTGATAACGATTCATTTCGAAACGCCGGCCATCCCAACAGACGTTTGCCATTTACCTTTTTCTATATCTTTCGCCTTAATTGGCAGTGTTGTTTGTTGGAGTTTTTTTTTAGTTTCGATCGCATCAAATGCAAACAATCATAATAACGTAATGGGTGATCACATGATGATGGGATGTGCTAATATCTAAAGGCGGCTTCTTCCGTCATGGCAATTGCGTCATGCAAGATGCACTTCGTTGTCCGGCTTTTGTATGACCAGAACATTTGTATCATAAATTTCTGGATGGAGTCATCAAAAGTTTGTTGGAAGGATTCCTGGAGGTGTTCAAAAAGAACTTCGTTCTTTTATTCTCAATTAAGAATTGCTGGAAGGATTACTGATAGATTTTCTCATAATTTTATTGCTTCAAATTGGGTAAACATTATCGATGGAATTTCAGAAAAAACTCAAGGAACTTATGCATCCTTGTAGGGAGAGGGAGTCATTCAGATCTGTGGTTGTTCCACAGTGCAAGCAACCACTGT
Organism: Aedes albopictus; assembly: GCF_035046485.1. Classification (NCBI taxonomy): domain Eukaryota; kingdom Metazoa; phylum Arthropoda; class Insecta; order Diptera; family Culicidae; genus Aedes; species Aedes albopictus. The sequence goes on along the minus strand of NC_085137.1, from coordinate 240,673,679 downwards.
TTAGAAATCTTTGCCTGCGCGTGTATAAAGCACCACAACTGCAAAGCATATGTTCCGAGGATTCACGTTCCGTATTACAGAAACGACAGATATCACTCTGAATCTGGTCAATATTTTTCAAGTGATACCTGCTCGGGCAGTGTCCAGTTATTAGACCAGTGTATGCACATAGGGCTCTCTTGTTGAGCTCTAAGGGTCGATTTCTTCACCTCGGCTTAACCGGTAAGCCAGGCTTACCCATATAGTTAAACCAGGTTTAACGCTTAAGCCGGGGTGAAGAAATCGGCCCTAAGATCTTTTTGGTTTTATAAGCATTTGGTGTTATAAATCGTTTTGACTGATTGCAATTCTTGAAATCCATCCATAATAACAACGGAATCAGAAAATCTGTTTTTATATCTTTGTGTGTTATTATTAACTTATTGAGGTATAACCGTTCCATAACATATTTTGTTGGACAATCTCATTTTGTTATGATCGTGCTATTGGTATATTTTCCTTGAATTAAGTTTCAATAACAAGTTTTGCTGTAGCACAAGTTCAGATATTGTGTTGTTGAAACTGTACAAATATTTGATCATTAATAGCACAGCAACAAGCTTTGCAATCAAAACTACACCATTCGAGAATAACGTTGTGCACAGCATTCCGTGAGCAACTGATGAGACAAATTTATTTCCTCATTAGTTCCTTTTCCACTTATTTTCAAACTGTGACAGAGCCAACTGATCAGCCTTTTGTTTTATAAACACTTTGATAAGTACATCTGTTTCTCCAGTTTCAGTTGGGTACATAAAGCTATGTTCACTTAGAATCCGGAAGCATGTCACATTTTCTAGTGGCGCTCTCAATGAAAATAATCATCATTCTTTTGCAGCACTCTGATCATACACTAATCCTCTTTAAATGGTGAAAATTTCATCGATTTTCTTGCAACGAGTAAAAAGTTATTTCAGATTGAAGGCAAGAGGAGGAAAAAAAATCTTGCACAAACACGTTGAAAATTTAGCGTGGTCAGGTACGACAGTCGCGAAAAATGTTAATATCGTCAAAACCATTATGTGTTATGTGCACAGATGTTGTTAACCATGGCATAAGGAAGTGTCCTCGAAAGAAAAAAGCTTGGGTTCATTGATAAATCTGCTTTGAATTTGAAGATTTGGCAAGAAGTTCGAACTCTGGGCATGGTTTTTTCGCAACAAGATGATGAGAACCAATTCATACAAGGATGACAGCCTCAAGAATCCCGTGCTGCTTTTCAAAAACGCACACAAGGGATATGTAGAGGTTTTACCTATTTTGATGAGCTGCCATGACAGCCGGAACGAAAAAAACACTCAAATTCCGCGTTTTCTCAATTCACTGAATTGCCCCTCATTTCGCAATAAAAAAAAGTTTGGCAATTTTTCTTCGGAATCCTAGTCAGACTAGTCAAGGCACTCAGGACACTGCATAGATGACCAGATTGTTGAACAAACGTGCGGAAGGGGTTGTTGCTAAAATTTACCACCGTTGTGCAGATTTTTAGAGAGGTCAACACTGAAAAAGTGAGAAAATGTGTGAAAAATAAAAATAAATAATTTCAATGATATTCTTCCATGAAAGTACAATAAATAACCTTTGTCATTCCGGATTCTAAATGAACATAGCTTTATACTGTGCTAGAGTGTTAGCCATTTTACGTATTGGATCAGCTGGTGGAATTCCAGGATGAACTACACATTTTGACAAAATGTCAAAAAAGAAGTCTGTCACCAAGAAAAAGAAGAAAAACTTGATTATTTCTAGAAATTTTTTCATTGCATTAACTGCAGCAAGGCCACTTTGATTTTGATATTAAAACTCATTTTGTTTTCTGATTGTTATCAATAACTTACTTATTTCAAAATTTGTTATTGAAATATTTTGAAAATTCACTATTATTAAGTTGTTATTGAAACTAACAAAACGTGTTATTTAACTGGTCTTCCAGGAACATTTTTTTGTTATGATTTTTGTTATTTCGCCGCTTATGACAGACAAGTTTATAACATGATGTGTTATGTTAATGACATGGAAATAACTCTTTCTGCTATTCAGTTATTTTGCCGAAATAACATAATTTATTATGCTGTTGTAATTCCCTTCTGCTCGGGTGCTCAGCCCAGCATTTCAGGTCCAGTGGCGGAGTTACTGATGCAATTACTGAAGATATTCGTAGACTTCTGGAAGCATACCTGCTTCAATTCATGAAGAAAACTGTAGTGGAACTCCTTGGGGAACTCCACGTGAAACTCCTTGATCAATTCAAGGAGTTATTCCTGGAGGAGTGCTGAAAGGAGTTCTGGAGATATTTCTGGAAGAATTTCTGGAAAAACTTCTGGTGGCTTTCGTGGAAGAACTCATGGCGAAATAACTGGTGGAGCTTTTGGAGGAATTCTTGGAGTGAATCCAGGATGATCGTTTGAAGAAATTTTCGAAAGAATTTCTGGAAACGGAAATGAAAACAAATCCTAGAAGAATTTCGTGAAAACTCCTAGGGGTATTTCTTGAGAGACTGTCGAAAGAACTCGTGAAATTCATGAAAGAGTTTTGAATTTCTATTGGGATCCCTGGATTCCTGGTGGTATTCATAGAATTTCTTCTGAACTAATTCTTTGAAACCAATTCTTGGAAAAACTTCAGATTCCTGCACAGATAGAACAAAACATGGAATTTTACGCAAATAATAATGCATATAACGGAAATGTCAAGAGATATTTATGAAGGGATAGCCGAAGAATTCGCGGAGAAACTCCCGATGAAATTCTAAGCGGATCTTCTGGTAGAAATCCCGGCACGGTGTGCCAAAAACCGTTATTAACAAATAAAAATGTCCACCCAAATGGCACCCGGCATTCGAAAGATATACTATTCTAGTATCTCCTCTGAAAATTTGAAAATCTTTCATCGAGGGAAACTAAAGTTTTTGTGATTTGAAGATTTTGAGCCATTTCTCTAGGATTTTCTTAAATGAGTAAATATGCACGCACGGTGTGCCTGATACCACTATTAACAAACAAAAACCCGGCGTTCGAAAGATATACTATTCTAGTATCTCCTCCGAAAATTTGAAAATGTTTTATCGAGGGAAACCAAAGTTTTTACTGTTTGAAGATTTCCCTATATTTTCATAGAATTAACTCATATATGGGAATATGCGGTGTTCTTCATATCTTAAACAAATTATAACACTGCTAAACAAAATTAAAAAAAAAATTGTATTATGAGATGAGAAAAAAAGAACAGGGTTTTGGAACCGTGGAAGTGTCATAGTGAAAGAATTTTCGAAATAATATTGGATTTCACAGTTAAAGACCGAAGTTTGAATTGAGAACTTGGGGTGTTCAACTGATATTCGCATTAGAGTTTCTAGGGTCCCAAACCCCTATTATTTTTTTTTCTCATCCCATGACGCGAACTAGTGTTGAACGGCGTCATGAGTTTCACAAATTCCAAAAGGACAATAAATATTCAAGCAACTTCTCTGAAAATTTGGCAACATTTTGTTTTATCTGTATTAACGAGATTTTTAGCCCTAGGCTAGTATCTCGGGACCCACGCTTTACTTCCCTTTCGAAGAAAGAACTCAAATTTTGTGAGTTTGTCGGGAGTGGGATTCGATCCCAGGTCTTCGGCATAATAGTCAAGTGTTCTAACCATCACACCAGGTCCGCTCCACATTTGGCAACATTTCATTGAGAGGAATGTCAATTACCGTAGTTTAATATTTCATATTTAGTTCTACCTGCTACTCGAATACAAATAAAAATGTGGCATGCCGTGAGCGTTGATTACATAAACTTTCTAAGTGTTTGGCATCGGATTTTTTTTTTGTTTTTAAGCACGTTATAAATATATTGGTATCTTGTCGGTGAATTTGATAACGTTTCATGGTGAAACGAGAATTAAACTGAATTAACAGCCCAATGTTTTGGCATTCCTAGGAAGCTTTGTCAATCGTTGGTATAATGTTTAAGATATTGAAGCTTTTAAAGTAAACCTAAATGCTAATCATTTTACTACCCAGCTTTTATACGTCATGTTACTAACGTGTCTTCCGTGAATTTAGAAATTTTACATTTGAACGATCATCAATTTTTAGTTTTCAATTTCAATTTCATTGGAGATATGCATACTACCGCTTTATCTATAAACACGTTAAAAACACTTACTGAGTTTTGTATTAGTACCGCAAAATATGTGATATATAATCAATGTTTTAGATGAGTTACAAAATATATATACATTGCGAGGAATGAATAACATGAGAAATTGAAATAATATTCTATGAAGTTACTTCATTTTCATTACACTTTATCAAGATATGATATGATATTTTCAAACCACTGTAATTTGCGAGCGTTTCAATGAAATGTTGTCAAATTTTCAGAGAAGTTGTTTGAATGTTGTATCTTTGAAATGGTGTTGGTGAAGCTTATTAATATGTATTTGTTTATGATTTGAAGAGCCAATGAAACATCCTATGACAATATTACCATATATGAGCTTATTCTATGAAAATAGAGGAAAATCTTCAAACAGTAAAAACTTTGGTTTCTCTCGATAAAACATTTTCAAATTTTCGGAGGAGATACTAGAATAGTATATCTTCCGAACGCCGGGTGTGAGTTTGGAGTACAATTTTATTTGTTAATAGTGATATCAGGCACACCGTGCGTGTATATTTACTCATATAAGAAAATCCTAGAGAAATGGCTCAAAATCTTCAAATCACAAAAACTTTAGTTTCCCTCGATGAAAGATTTTAAATTTTTCAGAGGAGATACTAGAATAGCATATCTTTCGAATGCCGGGTACCACTTGGGTGGACATTTTTATTTGTTAATAACGGTTTTTGGCACACCGTGCCCGGAAGATCATTTGAAGGCATTCCTGATGGAAGTTTGGGTGGAATTCCTTGAGGAATTTGAGAAACATCTGAAAACAAAAATCCTGGTGTAAGTGCTGACGTGGTTCGAGTTTGAAAATATCGCCTCGCTGGAGGTTGGTGACCTATCCGGAATACGGACAAGCATACGTGCGACCTTACCTGAGCCACAGGATCATTTTAGTGCAGTGGTTGTTCTAAATCCAGTGAAAGCAGAATGAATCAATAAATCATCGGGTTTCGGTAGACACCGAGGTTATAGAGGAGCCCGGGATGCAGCTACAAATTTTCTCGACTCTCTGGGCATAGTGTATCATTGTACTTTGCCACACAATGTATAAATTCCTGCAATGGCAGGCAAATAAAGCCCATCAATTAGTAACTGTGAAAGTGCTTAGAGAACACTAAGTTGAAGAGAGGCTGGCCAAGTTTCATTGGGAACGTAGAGCCATAAATAAGAAGAAGAAGCCAGAAAATGCTACGATCAAAATGGTAGCATTGAAAATATGCGAATTTTTCCAAGAGATTGTTATGGGAAGTTCCAAAGGGAAGACTTACCATTTATTTCAGATATACTTCTACAAACAATTCCACGGGAATTCATCCAGGAGTTCTGCGGAAGTTTCACCAGCAGTTCATCGGGAATTCCTCAGGAGATCATTAAGATTTCCTCCAGGAGTTCCTTCCTATAGGTGGTTTTCGGGAATTCCACCAGAAGCTCTTTGAGAATTCGGTCATGCGATCCTCGGTAGTCCCTTCAGGAATTTGTCGGGAGTTCACCCTGAAATTTACCGTGAATTCTTCCAGTAATTCATGAATTCATATCTCCACAAGTTCCTCAAGAATTCCACTATGAGTTTGCTGAAAATTTCTCCTGGAGTTTCTAGAAAATTCCTCCAGCAGTTCCCCAGGAGCTCCTCCAGCTTTTTCACGGGAATTCCTCCAGAAGTTCTCCCGAAATTCCTCCAGTAGTTCCTCGCGAATTCCTTGAGTTCTTTAGGAATTCCACCAAAAACTGCTAGATCATTCATCTAGGAGTTCCTGGGGAACCCTTTCAGGAATTCCTTTGGAATTCTTTCGGAAATTCCTCCAAGGATTCTTCAGGAATATCTACAAGAGTTGACTGGCAATTTCTTCCGTAGTTTCTTGATAATTTATGTATGATTGGAGAGACGAACCGGCCAAGGGCTGAAAGTCTCTTAAATAAAGACAAATCAATCAAATCAATGTATGAGCTTCTCGGGAATTCCTTCAAGAGTTCTTCCCAAATTCCTCCAGAAGTTCTTCGGAAATTCCTTCCGGATTTGTTCAGGAATGCCACCAGAAACTCTTCGTGAAACCCGCAAGGATTCATTCAGAAGATTCTAGGAAAACCCCTCCGGAGTTCCTCAGAAATTTATACAGATATTCCCCGGAAATTCTTCTGGAGTATCTGTAGGAGTTCCTCAGGAATTTCAGTGGCAGTTTTTCGAGGAGTTCCTCGGAAATTCGTTCAGGAGTTCCTTGGAACTCCTCCAAAAGTTCGTGAGGCATTCCTTCAAGAGTTCTCCGGAAATGCCTCTAGCAGTTCTTCGGGAATATATTCAGAAATTCCTTAGGAATTCCTCAAGCAATTTATCGGGAACTTCTCCAGAAGTTTCTTGGGAATTCCTTCAGAAGTTCTTCGGGAATTCCACGGTGTTCCCTCCAGGAAATCCTAGGACATCCTTGAGGTGTTCCCTGGGAATTCTTCCTGGTGTTATCCGGGAATTTCTCCAAGAGTTCATCAGAAAGTCTTCCAGGAGTTCTTCGGAAATTACTCCAGATGTTCCCCGGCGATACCTCCAGGAGTTTTCCGTGAATTACAGGGGATGGAAAAAATGTTTGGGATAGGCAACTTTTTTTCTCTCTCAAAAAAGTTCAACAAGCTATAACTTTTCATAGAGCGCATCAACAAATCTCAAATTTTAACTGTTTGTCAACCTATTATGTGTGCATCATTGGTACAAATTTGGGCTTGATTGATTGATATTTCGCAAAGTTAGAACCGTTCGGGTGAAACACTATTTTTCAAACATCTCATTTTTGAGGTGTCATATCTCGGAAACCAGTGAACCGAATTGAATGAAATTTTGAACGTACACTAACAATATGTAAATGCTTCACAAACTATTAAAACATAGGTACTTTTTAAACGTTGAAAAAAGTTATCATAGATTGACACTTTTTGGATTTTTCTCGAAAAAATGTATTTTTTTTTTATCAATGTCAATAATTTTAAATGTTGATATCCAAAGATTTTCCACTTCAGTTCTCAAGTTATCTCTAATCAGATATATTAGAGCCTATTTAGATTGAAGGAAGAACACATTTAGTATTTTTTGTGTGGTATTGTAAATTTGACTTATTTTCCTCTAAATGGGTAAAAATTTCAATCCGGTGCAACTTAATTCGCCGTGAGAAAATACTACATTTTATAACGTCGTATTAAGTATCAATATATTGGGGTCTCCAGTTAGCCTAGTGGTTAAGGCTATGGATCGCCAATCTGGAGACGCCGGGTTCGATTCCCGTTCTGGTCGGGAAAATTTCCTCGACTCCCTGGGCATAGAGTATCATTGTACTTGCCACACAATGTACAAATTCATGCAATGGCAGGCAAAGAAAGCCCTTCAATTAATAACTGTGGAAGTGCTCAAAGAACACTAAGTTGATGCGAGGCAGGCCAAGTCCCAGTGGGGATGTAGTGCTATAAAGCAGCATATTGTTGATAAACGTTATAAAATTCATTCAATTCGGTGCACTGGTTTCCGAGATATGACAGTTAAAAAATTAGTTGTCTAAATAATAGTGTTTTACCCAAACGGTTCCAACTTCACGGAAAATTAATCAATCGAGCCCAAATTTGTAACAATGATGCACATATAATAGGTTGACAAACAGTCAAAATTTGAGATTTTTTGATGCACTCTATGAAAAGTTACAGCATGTTGAATTCTTTTGTGGGAGAAAAAAAGTTGCCTATCCCAAACATTCTGGCCATTCCCTGTACTTTAGCAGTTCCCAGGGAATTCTTCCAGGAGTTTCACAGGAATTCCTCCAAAGTTTTCCGAGAATTCCTCTAGGAGAAGTTTCCCGGAAAATTCTGCAGGAGTTCCCCGAGAGTTTCTCCAGGAATTCTTTAGGAATTCCTTCAGGAGTCTCGAAAATTTCTCTAGGAGTTCCCCGGGAATTCCTCCTGGAGTTTACCTGGAATTCTTCCAGGAGTTTATCGGTAAGTCTTCCAGAAGTTCTCCGGAGATTCCTCCAGTATTTCTTCATGAGTTCTTTCTGGAGGTATTCTCCAAAAACTATAGGGTGCGGGCACCGGTTTTGGCCAGTCTAAGAGAAATCATTTTTATAAAATTAACCAATAATCCTATGGAAACAACCAATGCGTCAAATGAAAGGTTTATATCTATACTTCATAAGAAAAATACAGAAATCAAGCTAATACTTGATTTTTGTATTAAAAGTGGCACTGGCCAAAATAGAAGCATTGCCGCAGTTTTGGCCATATTTTCAACTTTGGTATCTATTTTTGCCAATCACGTGTATTTCTTATGGAAGTGGCCAAATTAGAAGCACCCTGGCCAAAATAGACATATGGGAGTTGATTTTTTAAGGAAACTTTTTTTTCTCCTAGTTTTTAATCAAAACGTATGGTTTTCACAGCTTTAATCATAATATTACATTAGAATCCACTAATAAAAAATAAATTTATGCCAATTTAGAACGTAACAGGCTGAATACCGCACTATGGCCAAAACTCCGGGCTGGCCAAAACTGAAGCTTCTACCATAGGAGAAATTCTCTAAGAACTCCTGGAGGAATTCCCGAAGAACTTCTGGAGAAATGCTTGAAAAATTTCTGGAGGAAAAACCTGGAGAAATTCCCGGGAACTCCTAAATGCCCGATTGTTTCTGGGAGAATTCCCGGCGAACTCAAAGAATTCCTGAAAGAATCTCTAGGCAATTCCTGGTGGCTTTCCCGAGGAACTCCTAAAGAAATTCCTGAAAAACTTCTGGAGGAATTCCCAAAGAACAGTTAATAAATTTTTAACTTAAAATAGTTTTTTAAAAAAACTACAAAAACCTACATTAAGAAACTACAAAAACCTAATGACGTTCGGATAACCAACCAACCTCTTCAATTAATTAACTACCTAACACTGACTAATCAGTGTCAGTCGAGCCTCTGCCCTTTTATTGATTTATCATGTTTTGAATTCCATTTGTGTGTTTAGTCTTTCTTGTGTTGTTTAATTTAGCTGGAATGGGTGCTGCTGTACTGGCTGGTGTTGGCGCTAACTGCTGTGCTGGCTGGTGTGGTGCTAACTCCTCCCCCTTTAAATGACTTTGTCCTCAAAGTCGTATGGATCGATCTGCTGTTGGCATTCTCAAGTAATTGTTAATTTGTTGAAGTCTTTCATCGGAAACATCAGGATACGGTGATTTGATTTGGATACCTTCTGGTGCCGATGGTTTTTCTTGCTTATGTAAATTAATTTCGATTTGTGTTTTTTTAGCTTGTCTTTTTAGTACGAGTACGTAGACTATAATTGCTGCGATGATTAATGTAAATGTTGTGATAGTAATTGATCCAAATATGTACAGTTTCCATTTGAAAGAATGATTTTGCAAGTACACATGTTTGAGTATTCTTCTATGTTCCAATGTCAAGTTTGCCAAATATTCTGGTGGCGGAACATCGATGATATTTTCTTTGTATGCTAATATTCCTGTTGTAGGTCTGAATGATGTTTTCGGGGTCTCCATGAAGATGTTTGTATAGCGAATGTTGTCGAGGTACAATTCACATTGTTCGAAATGAATTAGGAACGATCCTTCCAATAGTTTACTTGAATTACTGCAGTTGGTGTGTAGCGATATATTCACATTATTCAGAAGCAATGTTGCATCATTGATTCTATTAATTACTCCAGATGAATACACTTTTTCAAATATACAATTTGCGTGTCGTGACAGAATCAAATTTCTGATGCATGGGCTTGTAGGTTTTATCAACTTGGATTCACATAAAAAATATTTGGAATCTTCTTTACATGGTGCAGATGTTTCGAAAGTATGCGATTCATTAGTGATAATGTAGCTTGATTCAATATGTATTTTTGTTTGGTTTTGAATCAGAGGACTAATGAATTCGTAGTTGTAAGTTTCGTTTGAAAGTTGTGGAATTTTTAGCATATACATCACGTGCGTATTGTTCATGGCAATTTGTGTACTTGTTTTAGTTAACATCTCTTCAAATGACGTAACAGGGATGTTCTGTTGCTGTAGGAAGTATTTTATTTTTGAATAATCTTTCATAGATAAGATTTGACTGCTAGGAATGCCATTTTTTGCGAGTAATAAGGCATCTTCAAGTATTTCAATTTGATGTTGAGCTGCATTCAGGTTAAGCAAGATTGTTAGAAGGTTGATTTCAATAACATGTTGTTTTTGAGATTTAAAGTCCAGTTCTAGTAATTCGTTGGTGACTTGATTCAAATGTTTGATTCGGGAGTTTATAGCTTCGTTGATGAAGGTTTGTTGATTGTTGTTGTCGATTAATGCGTTCATTGTGTTGTTAATTATACTCAAATCCTCAGCATCGGGAGTTCCAGCAACCCATTTCAAGATTTTTCCAATAGTATCCCATCGTTTTATACGAGATTGTGAATTATTGTGTGGTGCGATTTTTAAATATGTTTGGTATAGCAAATGGTTTCTATTTTGTAACAGTCTATAAAGGTTATTATTATAAACATTTGTTCTTACCAATTCATCAAATTTGGTGATTATATCATGAATTTGCGTAAGATCTATTGGTTGTATTATTCTCACATATCCTAATGTAAGTTTTGCTTTTCCCAATGGAATTATTGCCAGTGGATTTTTATTCAAGTTATGAATTTGTATCTCTCCTTGCACCAACAACATGGAACATATTATTAATCTGCAAATAGAGTAAATTGATATATGTGTATGTTAGTTTTTTCTTAAATTCATTTTATGTATTTTTCGATTATTACTGTCTATAATAAATGTATCAAAATTTTCTTTAACTTGTATCTTTTTATATCTACTTTTTCTTTTTGAAATTTCTTTTGATTTTTCAAAGGCATAGGATCCTGGTTCGTAAATGGGATAATTTTTGTCTTGTATATTTTCATTCTTTTTCTTATATAATTTTATAACATTCTCATGAGTTTTAGCTTTTCTTCTGTCTATTTCTTGTGTACTTAAGTTTCTATTTACTTCACCAATATAAATGTTGTGGGGGGTGTTTTTGACAAAACTGTGAATTGTGTTGTTGTATTTATGAACAGCTGATCTAATTAATTGGGAAACATCTATTTCTGGCAATTCTTTTTTAATACATCTCGCAATTTCGCGTAAAGTAGAATGACAACGTTCGATTTGTCCATTCGTTTCAGATCTGTTTATCGGAGTTTTATAAATTTCAATATTTAAATTTCTTAAACGTTGTTCTACTACATTTGAATTAAATGAGCTTTCATTATCCATAATGATCATTCTAGGTATGTTCCATTCATGCATAAGATCCAATAGAGCATCTTCAATATCAAAAAGTGATTTGCTTTCTATTGCTCTATATTTCAAGTATTTAGAAAATTTATCAATTGATGTAAGAAACAGATGATCTTGATCATACGTAAATATGTCTACATGTACAATTTCACAAGGTTGATTAGGAATTGGTGTTTTAAATGATATAAACTTTTGTGGGTTCCTTTGATATTTTTCAGTTTTGCATATCTCACAATTTTTTACAAAATCTTCTATCATTCTAGTCATTTTTGGAAAATAAAAAGTTTTTAACAATTGTTCTGAATTTTCTTTCGAATTTCTGTGGGCAAATTGGTGAACCTTTTTTATTTCTTCCAATTGTTTTTCTAAATTATTCAAATCTTGGACTTTACTTTGGGAAAATCTAGCTTTTATTAATCTTGGATTGAACATTTCTCTGTAAATTTCTTGTATTGTTGCCATTATTGGTTCATCAGTATATATACCATTTATAACATTTGGGTTTAAAAACTTTTTTAGCTGTTCTTTTAAATATGCACTTGAAAATCTTGGTTCAATAAATATGTGTCGTTTGTAATTATCAAAAGGAACTACTAGGCCATAACTGGATCTTGTTCCAATTTTGAAGAATAATTGATTTTTAAAGACATTTATGGGAGCTTCTGTCGAAGGGATAAAGGAACTGTCATCTTCTTCTGCCGAATGTTGAGTCGCAGTGAGGGAATTAATTTGAATACGTGACAAAGCATCTGCCACAATGTTAGCTTTACCAGGCTTGTAACAAATCTCATGGTCATGCTCTTCAATAAAAGCTTTCCATCTTTTTAGTTTTGCATTATTATTCTTCGGAGAAATTGTATATGTCAAGGGTTGATGATCAGTATAAATAATTATTTTATGACCATAAATAAAATTTCTTAGAGTATGCAATGCCCAAACTATTGCAAGCATCTCCTTTTCATTCGTTGCATAATTTTCCTCCGTGTTAGATAACGTTTTTGAAATAAATGTAATAGGTCTTTCTCCATCGTTAAAATTTTGAGATAAAACAGCACCTATTGCTTTATTAGAAGCATCGGTTGTAAGTAAAAAGGGTTTACTAAAATCGGGGAACGCTAAGACATCTTCTGAGGATAAGATTTCTTTTAACAATTTAAAAGCTTTCTTTCCCTCATAATCCAATAATATTTTGAAATTTTTTGACTCATTTTTAGAAATTTGTCGATGGCCGTTTTCTCCTTTCAAAAATTTAGTTAATGGCTTTGCAATTTTTGAATAATTTTTCACAAATCTTCTATAATATCCGGATAATCCAAGGAATGCACGTAATTCTTTTAAACTACTAGGTTCTGGATAATTTTGGATACTTTCAATTTTCTTTGGATTTGGTTTCAATCCATTTCTGGACACAATAAATCCAAGAAATTCAACTTCGGGTTTTAGCCATTCAGATTTGTCTAATTGTATTTTAAAATTTGCATTACGAAGAGTTTCCAAAATGATTTTCAAATTGCTCAATTGTTCTTCCAAAGTTTCTCCGAATACTATTATGTCATCAATATAGACATAACAAATTTTACCAATATATTCATGCAACACATCGTCCATCACACGCTGAAAGATGGCCGGGGCATTCTTCAGACCAAACGGTAAACGCACGAATTCATACTTTCCGTTATTTACTGAAAATGCAGTTTTTTCTACATCTTTACCATTCAAGGGTATCTGGTGAAAACCAGACGCAAGGTCTAGAGTAGTAAAATATTTCATTTTTCCCAAGTTTGCCAAAATAGTGGAGGTATCTGGTATTGGATACCTATCACTTATGGTTTTCTGATTTAATTTACGGTAATCAATAACAAGTCTATATTTTTTCTGTCCTGAAGCATCTAGCTTCTTAGGAACTATCCAGACCGGAGAATTATAAGGCGATCTAGATGGTCTTATTATCCCATCTTGTAACATTTTGTCAATTTGAGTACAAACCTCATTTTTCAAAGCTTGCGGATAAGGATACAATTTTGAATATATGGGATTATCATCAATTGTCCTTATATCAGCATTCACTTTTGTTGTGAAAGTCAATTTTTCATTAGGTGGTTGAAATAAATCCTTGTATTGTTCTAACAAATTATGCAGTTTTTCCTTTTCATGTGTTTCCAAATGTTCATCTCGAATATCTATTTTATTGATCATTTGTAATTTACGCTGCAATAAAGGTATTTCAAATTTTGAATCAATTATTAGTTTTTCTTTTGATGTATCAATTACAGCTTTAATTTCCCTAAGTGTATCGTGACCTATTATTGCATCAAATGTTTTTAGCATTGGCAAATGAAAAAGTTTCACATTGATATTCGAATATGGTGCAAAAATTTTACCTTGAGAAAAACTTTCAATTTTGATATCTCCTCCTACCGATGAGACATAAAAGGGGCTTTGAACCGCATGGGATATTTTAGCAAATTTTGGATGAATAAAATTTTTATTCGATCCGGTGTCAACTAAAATTCGAAGTGGATTTTCCAATTTACCATTACCATAATGTAAAAAATATGGTAATGATGATTTTATCCTAAAAAATTCAGTTCACTTTCGCCTACAGGTTCATCATTAACAGACTGTTCTTCAAGTGGTTGTTGATATTCAAAGTTTTCGCAATACCTTTCAAATGAAGGCATTTCGGGGAATTCATTATTTGTCAAATATGGAAGCTGTTGGAAATATTGTTCTGAATCATCAGATTCAATATGGAAGTTTCGTGGTCTGTTGGCGTAATTCACCAAATTAGTTTGAAGCGAGGAGTCAACTTCCATTGGAGCTTGTCCACGTTGGAAGGGATTAGGTTGATACACTGGTTGTGGTTTAGGTTGAGATATTTGTTGAGGTGGTGATTGAACTTTTGTAAATGGTTGAGGCATAACTCTAGGTGGAAACATTGTTTGTTGAGGATATTGATAAAATTGCGGTCTAGTAACATACCTTTGCATGTGAGGTAAAGGCTGCTTCATGTTAGGAATCATTGGTTGCCTGTTAGAGAATGGATAACTTGGTACATTGATGCTATTTGGCATCCTAAATGGTATTTTTGGTGGAATCGGAGGTGGTAGTTTTGAAGACATGAAATTTTTAGATGTTGAAGGCATATCTTGACTTTTTGGTTTGGTCATCATTTTCCTGAACTCAATGTTTTGATATGTTATGCAATACGCATACGCATTGGCTAATGATTCAGGCTCATAATTTTTCAAAAATTTACCTATGTCTCCATCCAATCCTCTAATAAACGCATCTATGGCTTTTTTATTCTACATACCAATCAGCGCTTTGGATGCTTCTGGGTGTCTAAAAGATTGGTTCGTCTTAATTTGTCCTGCAATTAATGAAAGAAGTTTATTTATTTCATCGTAATAGGTTTTCAAGTTTCGTCCGCCTTGTGTGATATTCATCAATTGGTAATCTAAGGTGGTCAGATCCCTTTTCTCGCCGTAATATGTTAGGAGTGTTTTTTTTATTAGATTCCAATTAATGTTCACGTCCGAATTAACCAGAGCCGTATTGGCTTCACCTTTTATTTTCCTCCTTATCACCGTACAGATTGCGTAAAACTTATTCTTTTGTGCAACACTGCTGGAAGAATTTACCTGATATGCTCTAACTAACGTATCTACATCTTTTATCCAGCTGCTCAATTCATCTGATGATCCCTCAAAATTTGGGATTCCGTTTATTAAGTCTGGAATTTTTTCAATAGACGATGGATCAGCAGGTGTTCCATCTGGATTTAGATAATAAAGAATCGGATCTTCATAGTCTAATTCCGGTGGAACCACATTTGCTTGTTCCAGAGCATCGAGCCGATCTAATATATCTTGCATATCGTTATTTGGCATATTAATCTTTAGTTTGTTGAATGTTTTAATTAAATTATCCAGAATTTTAATGGGAAAGATATTTTAGAATAATTCACCAAATTAACTTTTCACTACACTTAATTAACTTTTTAAGAATAATTCACCAAATTAACTTTTCACTACACTTAATTACCTTTTTTTTTAAAACTTCACACTTTTTCTGAAATTAAATGAATTATTAGTTAATACTTACAGAAACTTAACCATAATACGAATGCTCTATCCTGTACCAGAGAGCACTTCGTCTTGAAATCGGGTCCCGTCCTGTATCGTCGGGACTCCTTGAGACGACCAGACACGAGCTTCAACTGTCCCGGTGAAGCGGCGATCTTCCCGTTTCTCCTATGCTGGTTGGTGACTAGGGGCGCTCCTCTCCACGGCTGCTGTGATAGTGGCGGTCGCTACTTTTACAGCGGTAAAGTTGAAATTTTCGGATAACACTCACGATGTTGTATCACTCGCGACGAATTAAACGATACTCGCGCTGGTCCCTATTCGGGCGCCAGTTAATAAATTTTTAACTTAAAATAGTTTTTTAAAAAAACTACAAAAACCTACATTAAGAAACTACAAAAACCTAATGACGTTCGGATAACCAAACAACCTCTTCAATTAATTAACTACCTAACACTGACTAATCAGTGTCAGTCGAGCCTCTGCCCTTTTATTGATTTATCATGTTTTGAATTCCATTTGTGTGTTTAGTCTTTCTTGTGTTGTTTAATTTAGCTGGAATGGGTGCTGCTGTACTGGCTGGTGTTGGCGCTAACTGCTGTGCTGGCTGGTGTGGTGCTAACTGAACTTTAGAATATAGTCCCTTGGAACTCCTGGAGAATTCCCGAAGAACAGCTGGAGAAATTATCGAAGAACTTCTGGAAAAATGCTCGAGGAACTGGAGGAATTTGTGGAGAACTTCAGGAGGAATTCCCGAATTCCTGGAGAAATGCACGAAGATTTTTTGGAGAAATTCTGAAGAACTTCGTTTTTTTAAATTTACAACACCGAGAACTCTAGGAGGGATTTCCAAAGAACGTCCTTTCTATTCTTCTAAATTACTTGATAAATTCCACGAGGATATTTTAAATAAACTTTTGAAGGACGTCTTAAGGGATTGAAAAAGAAGATTCGGAAGGATTTCCTTCGAGTCCCCTTGGATGAATTCCTATAAAAATCACTTGATAAAGTTCCTTGATTACTCCTGAACGAACTCATAGAGTAACTGCTAGAGAAACTCTCCTGAGATACCTTAGGAATACCCTTCTTCTTCTTCTTCTTCTTCTCCACCTCCTCCTACTTCTTCTTCTTGACTTTATTCTGGGCGAAATCAAATCTGGGCGAAAAATTCACGGAGAAATTCCTGAAGATACTCGTGGTGGAATTTATGGATGAATTCTTAGAACAAAAAATCTGTAACTGCAGAAGATGTTCTTAGTTGAATGTTTGAAAGAATTATTTCATTTATTTAGTATTACATCAAATTCAAGATAAAACTGAATCAACAATATTTCTCCATAATACACGGTTCGTGGCTGCCGCTCTCCATCCTCGGTCGCGCCCGATGCTCGCCAAGTCACGCTTCACCTGGTCCGCCCATCGTGCTCTCTGCGCTCCACGCCTTCTTGTGCCAACCGGATCAGTTGCAAACACCAGGGTTGTTGTCCAGCATTCTTGCAACATGCCCTGCCCACCGTATCCTTCCGGCTTTGGCCACCTTCTGGATGCTGGGTTCGCCGTAAAGTGCAGCGAGCAAGTGCTTGCAGGTCCTCCTCGAGCATGGTCCATGTCTCGTGCCCGTAGAGGATTACCGGTCTTATTAGCGTTTTGTACATGGTGCATTTGGTGCGTGGGTGAATCTTTTTCGACGCAGTTTCTTCTGGAGCCCGTAGTAGGCCCGACTTCCGCTGATGATGCGCATCCGAATTTCTCGGCTCACGTTGTTGTCAGCCGTCAGTAAGGATCCGTAGACGTAGGTAGACGAATTCCTCCACCATCTCGAAAGTATCCCCGTGTATCGTAACATTACTACCCAGATGGATCCGGTCGTTTTCGGTTCCGCCTACCAGCATGTACTTTGTTTTTGAGGCATTCACCACCAGTCCGACCTTTGCTGCTTCGCGTTTCAAGCGGGTGTACACACAGCTCTGCCACCGTTCCAAATGTTCTGGCAATAATGTCCATGTCGTCCGCAAAGCACACAAATTGTCCGGATTTTGTGAAAATCGTTCCCCGGCTGTTGAGCCCGGCTCGTCGCATCACACCTTCCAGAGCGATGTTGAAGAGTAGGCATGAGAGTCCATCACCTTGTCGCAGTTCCCGGCGAGATTCGAATGAACTGGATAGTTCACCCGAAACCCTTACGCAGTTTTGCACACCGTCCATCGTTGCTTTAATCAGTCTAGTCAGCTTCCCAGGAAAGCCGTTTTCGTCCATGATTCTCCATTGCTCTGCGCGGTCGATACTGTCGTATGCCGCTTTGAAGTCGATGAACAGGTGATGCGTTGGGACCTGGTATTCACGGCATTTCTGGAGGGTTTGCCGTACGGTAAAGATCTGGTCCGTTGTCGACCGGCCGTCGATGAAGCCGGCTTGATAACTTTCCACGAACTCGTTTGGTTTAGGTGACAGACGACAGAAGATGATCTGGGATAGCACTTTGTAGGCAGCATTCAAAGCAGTGATCGCCCTGAAGTTCTCACATTCCAAATGGTCGCCTTTCTTGTGAATGCGGCAGATTACCCCTTCCTTCCACTCCTCCGGTAGCTGTTCGGTTTCCCAGATCCTGACTATCAGCCGTTTCTTCCATTGCCGTGGGCTCCCGTGCCTACGTTCTCCACGCCGTTCAGGTGCTGATCGAAGTGCTGCTTCCACCTTTCGATCACCTCACGTCCGTCCGTCAGGAGGCCTGCGTCTTTATCCCTGCATATTTCGGCTCGCGGCACGAAGCCGTTGCGGGATGCATTGAGCTTCTGATAGAACTTCCGTATTTCTTGGGAACGGCACAGCAGTTCCATTTCTTCACACTCCGCTTCTTCCAGGCGGCGCTTTTTCTCCCGAAAGAGGCGGGTCTGCTGTTTCCGCTTCTGTTTATAACGTTCCACGTTCTGTCGAGTCCCTTGCTGCAGCATTACCGCCCTCGCTGCAATCTTCTCCTCCAAAACCGTTCTGCACTCTTCGTCGAACCATTCGTTCCGTCGATTCCGTTCCACGTACCCGATGGTGCTCTCTGCTGCGTCGTTGATGGCTGCTTTCACTGTACTCCAGCAGTCCTCTAGATGGGCCTCATCGAGCTCGCCCTCGTCTGGCAATGTGGCCTCGAGATTCTGCGCGTATGCTGAGGCGACATCCGGTTGCTTCAGTCGCTCTAGGTTGTACCGTGGCGGTCGCCGGTTTCGTACATTGTTGATGAGGGAGAGTTTTGGGCGCAGTTTGACCATCATCAGATATTGGTCGGAGTCGATGTTGGCGCCACGATAGGTCCTGACGTCGATAATGTCGGAGAAGTGCCGTCCGTCAATCAGGACGTGGTCGATTTGAGATTCCGTCTGCTGTGGTGATCTCCAGGTGTAACGATAAGGGAGGCTGTGTTGGAAAAAGGTGCTACGTATGGCCATATTTTTGGAGGCGGCGAAATCAATGAGTCGTAGGCCGTTTTCGTTCGTCTGCTGGTGGGCGCTGAACTTTCCTATCGTCGGTCTGAATTCCTCCTCCTGGCCTACCTGAGCGTTCAAATCACCTATGATGATCTTGACGTCGTGGCTTGGGCAGCGATCGTACTCGCGTTCGAGCTGCGCGTAAAATGCGTCATTGTCATCATCAGTACTTCCGGAGTGTGGGCTGTGCACGTTTATTATGCTGAAGTTGAAGAATCGACCTTTGATCCTCAACCTGCACATTCTTTCGTCGATCGGCCACCAACCGATCACGCGCCTCTGCATATCACCCATCACGATGAAAGTTGTTCCCAGCTCGCGTGTGTTGTTGCAGCTCTGGTAGATGGTATGATTACCTCTAAACGTTCGCACCATGGATCCTGTCCAACACACCTCCTGCAGCGCTACGATGCCGAACCCGCCGTCCTTCAGTAGATCGGCGAGTATGCGGGTGCTCCCAATGGAGTTGAGAGATCGGCAGTTCCACGTACCGAGTTTCCAATCGCAAGTCCTTTCGGTTCGCTGGGGTCGTTGCCGTTGGTCTCGGTTCGTATTATTCTGTTGCTGATTTTCCGTTACAATGTTTTTTTACGGCTGGCTTGTAGGGCCTGACACCAACCCCCTACTTTCCGGAGGACCATAGTGCACAGTTGAGCTTAGAGTCTTTCCCTGGCACTCGGATGTAGATCAGCCGCCCCTGAAATGGGGATCAGACGCGGTTGTGAGCCGCTCCTCCTGGAGAACAGACGCTGAGGTTTGCCGAAGCAAACCCCCCCTTCCCTGTCAGCCTACGACCAAAGGTCCCACCGGGGTTGGTTACCCGATCTTCCCTAAGGTTGCTCATAGTTTCCGGCCGGTACCGCGTGGAGGTAGGGATAGGAGTTGCTGGGCAGAGGCTAGTGGATCACAACGGGATCTGAATTGCGCAGCATACCCAGCCTTTACCGTGCCAGAAAGGCCAGAAAGAATTATTGCGAGAGTTTATTGACAAATTGCACGAACAATTTGTAAAGAAATCGCTAAATACACTTGTGAAAAAAGTCCGGGTAAAAATTGGAGGTATCACTTGTGAAGTTAATATGTCATACTGGGAGTAACTTCAGGACGAATCGTCAGAAAAGCTGATAGAGAAAAAAAAAATCCTCGAAGGCA